>NC_087364.1:28570103-28876875 GCF_030014295.1 Loxodonta africana
CTTTCTCTGTCTGTTGGTTCTGCAGGAAGGTCCTCATCACCAATCTTCCCTTGGTCTAGGAGCTTTTCAGTGCAGGGATCCCGGTCCCAAAAGACACACCCCGCTTCTGACTCTTCTTTCTTGGTCGTATGAGGTCCCTCTCCTCTCTGCTCCATTCTCTCTTTTATATCTCAAAAGAGATTGACTCAAGATACAACCTAATCCTGTAGATTGAGTCCTGCCTCATTAACATAACTGCCTCTAATCTTGCCTCATTAACATCATAGGGGTTAGGATTTACAACACATAGGATAGTCACATCAGATTACAGAATTGTGGACAACCACACAAAACTTGCCTAGGCAAGTTGACACACATTTTGGGGGGTTACAGTTCAATCCATAACAGGGATGAAGAGAGATATTGCAAAGATAAATACATAAATGAGCTCATTGAATTGGAGGGTTTTATTTTGGGAAAGTAAAAACAAGATCATTTTCTGAGGGAGTGTTGTTAGTTGCCATCGAGTCTGCCCTGACTAATGGTAACCTCATGTATAACAGGATGAAACGTTACTGGGTCCTGTGACGTCTTCGTGATAGTTGGTATGTTTGAGTCCATGATTGTGTCTGTTATGTCAATCTATTTCATTAAGAGTTTCCCTAGTTTTTGCTGACCCTCTGCTTCACCAAACATCATGTCCTTTCCTAGTGAATGGTTTTTCCTGATGATGTGTCCAAAGTAAGTGAATTAAGTCTCACCATCCCTAAGGAGTATTCTGGTTGTATTTCTCTTAAGACTGATTTGTTTGTTCATAGAATTCAGTATTCTTCACTGATACAGTTTGAATGCATCAGTTCTTCTGTCTTCCATTTTCATTGTCCAGCTTTGTCATGCATTGATGCGATTGCAATGATGATGGCCTGGGTCAGACGTACCATTAGTCATTGTGATGGTTAAGATTGTGTGTCACCTTGGCTGGGCCATGATTCTCAGTGTTTTGGCAGTCGTATAATGTTATGATCATTTTCCTGTTGAGATTTGATACGTGATCACCCCCATGATGGCATCTGCTGTGAGTTGGTATTGGCAGTGGTGGGGTCTGTGGTGGCTCATCGCCCTCCTCAGCCTTCATGTCTCCACCTTCTGCTGCATCTTCCTGCTCTCCTTGCTGGGGCTTTTGCTTGTTCTGGATCATGGAGCTGGCTCCTGTTCGCCTGACCTCTGGTTCTTGGGATTTGAGCTAGCAGCTTACCTGCAGTCTTGCCTGCCAATCTTGGGATCTGTCAATCTTCACAGCCTGTGAGCAACAGCCCTGTTCTCTGGCCTACCTATCTTGGGTTCGCTGGCCCCCAAGGCTGCACTAATCGGAAGAAGGCTCTTTCCTGATCCACGAACTTGGGACATTACAGCCTCTATAACCCGTGAGCCATTTCCTTGTTATAAATCTTTCTATGTATATGTTTTATATGCTTTACTAGTTTTGCTTCACTAGAGAACTCAGCCTAAGACAGTCATCAGAGTGACATCTTTGCTTTTGAACACTTAAAAAGGTCTTTTGCAGAAGATTTGCCCAATGTAATATGTCATCTGCTTTCTTGACTGCTTCCGTGGACATTGCTTGTTGATCCAAGTAGAATGAAATCATTGACAATATCAATTTTTCTCCATTTATCATGATTTCTCTTGGTCCAATTGTGAGGATTTTTGTTTTCTTCGCATTCAGGCGTAATCCATATTGAAGGCTGTAGTCTTTCCCTTTCGTCAGTAAATGCTTCAAGTCTTCTTCATTTTTGTAAGTAAGGTTGTGTCTGAATATTAGAGGCTTTTGTTGAGTCTTTCTCCAATACTGATGCCATGTTCTTCGTATAGTCCAGCTTCATGAAGTATTTGTTCAGCCTACGGATTGAATAAGTAAGGTGAAAGGATACAACCCTGTCACACACCTTTCCCAATTTCAAATCATACAGTATCTCCTTGTTCTGTTTGAACAACACGTACAGGCTCAGCATGAGTACAATTAAGTGTTCTGGAATTAACATTCTTTATAAGGTTTTCCATAATTTGTTATGATCTACACAGTTGAATGTATTTGCATAACTGATAAAACACAGATTAATATCTTATTGGTATTTTCTGCTTTCCAAATTTTTTGATATAGTTGAGTGAGCATGCATTTGTTGAAGTACTTCCATTGGTATTCCTTCAATTCCTGGAGACTGTTACTTGCCAGTGTCTTCAGTGTAGCTTGACTTTTCTCCTTCAGTACCAGCAGTTCTTGATCATATGCTACCTCCTTAAATGGTTGAGCATCAACCAGTTCTTATTGGTGTAACTAAAACCATACCAAACCAAACCAAACCAAAGCCATTGCTGTCAAGTTGATTCCGACTCATAGACACCCCATAGGACAGAGTAGAACTCCCCATATGCTTTCCACGGAGTGGCCGATGGACTCAAACTGCTGACCTTTTGGTTAACAGCTGAGCTCTTAACTGTGCCACCAGTGACTGTATTCCTTGCATTTTCTTTTGATGGGTCCTGTGTCATTCAATTTTTAAAAAAATTTTTATTTGCTTTAAGTGAAAGTTTACAAATCAAGTCATTCTCTCATACAAAAATTTATATACACCTTGCTGTATACCCCTAATTGCTCTCGCACTGATGAGACAGCATGCTCCTTCCCTCCACTCTCTATTTTTGTGTTCATTGGGCCAGCTTCTGACCCCTCTGCTTGTCCATCTCCCCTCCAGACAGGAGATGCCAACATAGTATCATGTGTCTACTTGATCCAAGAAGCTCTTTCTTCACCAGTATCATTTTCTATCCCATAGTCCAGTCCAATCTCTTTCTGAAGAGTTGGCTTTGGGGATGGTTCCTATCGTGGGCTAACAGAAGGTCTAGGGGCATGACCTCCAGGATGCTTCTAGTCTCAGTCAGACCACTAAGTCTGGTCTTTTTACGAGAATTTGGGGTCTGCATCACACTGCTCTCCTGCTCCTTCAGGGGTTCTCTGTTGTGTTCCCTGTCAGGGCAGTCATCAGTTGTAGCCGGAGTAACATCTAGTTCTTCTGGTCTCAGACTGCTGTAGTCTCTGGTTTATGTGTCCCTTTCTGTCTCTAGGGCTCGTAATTACCTTGTGTCTTTGGTGTTAGTCATTCTCCTTTGCCCCAGGTGGGTTGAGACCAATTGATGCATCTTAGATGGCCACTTGCTAGCGTTTAAGACCCCAGAAGCCACTCTCCAAAGTAGGATGCAGAATGTTGTCTTAATAGAATTTACTATGCCAGTTGACTTAGATGTCCCCTGAAAGCATGGTCCCCAAACCCTCACCCCTGCTACGCTGGCCTTCGAAGTGTTCAGTTTATTCAGGAAACTTCTTTGCTGTTGGTTTAGTCCAGTTGTGCTGACCTCTCCTGTATTGTGTGTTGTCTTTCCTTTCACCTAAAATAATTCTTATCTACTATCTACTTAGTGAAAACTCCTCTCCCTTCCCCGCCCCCGTAACCATCAAAGAATATTTTCTTCTCTCTTTAAACTATTTCTCGAATTCTTGTAATAGTGGTCTTATACAATATTTGTCCTTTTGCAGCTGACTGATTTCACGCAACATAATGCCTTCCAGATTCTTCCATGTTAGGAAATCTTTCACAGGTGCATCATTGTTTCTTATTATCCATGTGTGGTATTCCATTGTGTGAATATACCATAATTTATTTATCCATTCATCTGTTGATGGGCACCTTGGTTGCTTCCATCATTTTGCTATTGTAAACAGTGCTGCAGTGAACATGGGTTTCCATATATCTGTTCGTGTAAAGGCTCTTAATTCTCTAGGAGTGGGATTGCTGGATCCTATGGTAATTCTATTTCTAGTTTTTTAAGGAAGCTCCAAATCAGTTTCCAAAATAGTTACACCATTTTACATTCCCACCAGCAGCTTATAAGTGGCCAGTGTGTACAACCTCTGCAGCATTTATTATTTTGTGCTTTTTGGATTAATGCCAGCCTCGTTGGAGTGAGATGGAATCTAACTGTAGTTTTGATTTGCATTTCTCTGATGGCTAATGATCCTGAGTGTTTCCTGAAGAAACTGTTAGCTACCTTAATGTCTTCTTTAGTGAAGTGCCCGGTTATATCCTTTGCCCATTTTTCAATTGGGTATTTTTGTCTTTTTGTAGTTGAGTTTTTGCAGTGTCTTGTAGATTTTAGAGATCAGACACTGATCAGAAATGTCATAGCTAAAAACTTTTTCCCAGTCTGTAGGTCATCTTTTTACTCTTTTGTTGAAGTGTTTGGATGAGCATAGGTGTTTGATTTTTAGGAGCTCCCAGTTATCTAGTTTTTCTTCTGCATTGTTAGTGATGTTTTGTATACTGTTTATGCCATGTATTAGGGCACCTAGTGTTGTGCCTATTTTTTCTTCCATGATCTTTATTGTTTCAGATTTTATATTTAGGTCTTTGATCCATTTTGAGTTAGTTTTTTTGCGTCGAGTGAGGTATGGGTCTTGTTTCATTTTTCTGCAAATGGATATCCAGTTATGCCAGCACCAGTTGTTAAACAGACTATCTTTTCCCCATGTAACTGACTTTGGGCCTTTGTCAAATATCAGCTGCTCATATGGGGATGGATTTATGCCTGGATTCTCACTTCTGTTCCATTGATCTATGTATTTGTTCTTGTACCAGTACCAGGCTGTTTTGACTACTGTGGTGGTATAATAGGTTCTAAAATCAGGTAGTGTGAGGCCTCCCACTTTGTTTTTCTTTTTCAGCAATGCTTTACTTACTTGGGGCCTCTTTCCCTTCCGTATGAAGTTGTTGATTCGTTTCTCCATCTCATTAAAAAATGTCATTGGAATTTTCGATTGGAATTGCGTTGTATCTATAGATTGCTTTCCATAGAATAGACATTTTTACAATGTTGAGTCTTCCTATCCATGAGCAAGGTATGTTTTTCCACTTATGTAGGTCTCTTTTGGTTTCTTGCAGTAGTGTCTTGTAGTTTTCCTTGTATAGGTCTTGTACATCTCTGGTAAGATTTATTTCTAAGTATTTTATCTTCTTGGGGACTACTGTGAATGTTACTGATTTGGTGATTTCCTCCTTGTTGTTCTTCTTGTTGGTATAGAGGAATCCAACTGCTTTTTATGTTTGTCTTATATCCTGATAATCTGCTGAACTCTTCTATTACGTTCAATAGTTTTTGTGAGGATTCTTTAGGGTTTTCTGTGTATAAGATCATGTCATCTGCAAATAGAGATACTTTTACTTCTTCCTTACCGATCTGGATGCCCTTTATTTCTTTTTTAATAATTTTTATTGTGCTTTAATGAAAGTTTACAAATCAAGTCAGTCTCTCACACAAAAATCCATATACACCTTGCTACACACTCCCAATTACTCTCCCCCTAATGAGACAATCTGCCCTCTCCTTCCACTCTGTCTTTTCATGTCCATTTCACCAACTTCTAACCCCCTCCACCCTCTCATCTCCCCTCCAGGGAGGAGATGCCAACATAGTCTCAAGTGTTCACCTGATCCAGGATGCTCACTCCTCACCAGCATCCCTCTCCAACCCATTGTCCGGTCCAACCCATGTCTGAAGAGTTGGCTTTGGGAATGGTTCCGGTCCTGGTTTGGTAGTATTCTGTCCTTTTCTATGCTCTGAAATACCTTTAGTAGTAGTGGTGTTAACTCTCCTCTGAAAGTTTGGTAGAACTCTGCAGTGAAGCCATCCATCCATACCAGGGCTTTTTTTGTTGGGAGTTTTTTTTATTACCTTTTCAATCTCTTCTTTTGTTATGGGTCTATTTAGTTGTTCTACCTCTGTTTGTGTTAGTTTAGGTAGGTAGTATGTTTCTAGGAATTCATCCATTTCTTCTAGATTTTCAAATTTGTTAGAGTACAATTTTGCATAGTAATCTGATACGATTCTTTTAATTTTAGTAGGGTCTGTCGTAATATTGCCCATCTTATTCCTCATTCGGGTTATTTGCTTTCTCTCCTGTTTTTCTTTTGTCAGTTTGGCCAGTGGTTTATCAATTTTGTTGTTTTTTTTTAAAAAACCAGCTTTTGGTCTTGTTAATTCTTTCAATTGTTTTTCTGTTTTCTATTTCATTTGTCCAGCTCTAATTTTTATTATTTGTTTTCTTCTGGTGCCCGTGGGTTTCTTTTGTTGCTCTTTCTATTTGTTCAAGGTGTAGGGATAATTCTTTGATTTTGGCCTTTCTTTTTTTTTGGATGTGTGCATTTATTGATATAAATCGGCGTCTGAGCACCACTTTTGCTGTGTCCCAAAGGTTCTGATAGGAAGTGTTTTCATTCTCATTGGATTCTATGAATTTCTTTATTCCATCCTTAATGTCTTCTACAATCCAGCCTTTTTTTGAACAGGGTATTGTTCATTTTCCAAGGGTTTGACTTGTTTTCCCTGCTTTTCCTGGTATTGATTTCTGTATTTATGGCCTTATGGTCAGAGAAGATCCCTTGTAATATTTCAGTGTTTTGGATTCTGCTAGGGCTTGCTTTATTACCTAATATGTGGTCTATTCTAGAGAATGTTCCATGTGCACTAGAAGAGAAAGTATACTTGGTTGCTGTTGGGTGGAGCTTTCTGTATATGTCTACGAGGTCAAGTTTGTTGATGGTGGCATTTAGATCTCCCGTGTCTTTATTATTGAGCTTCTTTGGATGTCCTGTCATTCATTGAAAGTGGTGTGTTGAAGTCTCCTACTATTATTGTGGAGCTGTGTATCTCACTTTTCAATGCTGGTAGAGTTTGTTTCGTGTATCCTGCAGGGCTGTCATTGGGTGCGTAAATATTTAATATGATTATATCTTCTTGGTGTATTGTCCCTTTAATCGTTATACAGTGTCCTTCCTTATCCTTTCTAATGGATTTAACATTAAAGTCTATTTTGTTAGAAATTAATATTGCCACTCCTGCTATTTTTTCATTGTTGTTTGCTTGATATATTTTTTTCTTTCTTTTGAGTTTTAGTTTGTTTGCGTCTCTAAGTCTAAGGTTTGTCTCTTGTAGGCAGCATAGAGACGGACCTTGTTTTTTAATCCATTCTGCCACTCTCTGTCTCTTTATTGTCGCATTGGGTCCATTTACATTCAGGGTAATTATGGATAGGTATGAATTTAGTGCTGTCATTTTGATGTCTGTTTTTGTGTGTTGTTGACAGTTTCTTTTCCCCACTTTATTTTATGTGCTGAGTAGATTATCTTTATATATTGTCCTTTCCTCATATTTGTTGTTGATTTTGTTTCTGCTTAGGCTCTTTTTTTTTCTTGTATTTTATTTTGATGAGTTGGATTGTTTTTCTCCTTTTGGTTATCTCATTATTTTCCCCTATTTTTCTAAATTTAAACCTAACTTTTATTTCCTTCTATTGCCATTTCTTCCTCTCCATATGGAAGGTGTATGATTACATTTCTTAGTCCCTGTTTATGATTTCGATGTTGTCTTCTTTTATATAATAACGTCGTTGTTACCCTGTTTTGAGCCTCTTTTTTTTTTTTTTTTTTTTAATAATCTTGCCTTGTTTTTGTGGATTTCCCTGTCTGTGTTGACTTCTGGTTGCTCTTCCCAGTGTTCTAGCCTTGGGTTGAAAGGTGATATTATTGATTTTCTAACCAAATAACTCCCTTTAGTATTTCTTGTAGTTTTGGTTTGGTTTTTACGAATTCCCTAAAGTTGTGTTTATCTGGAAATGTCTTAATTTTTCACCTTCATGTGTGAGGGACTGTTTTGCTGGATATATGATATATGGCAGGAATTTTTTTCCTTTAATTTTTAAAATATGTAATCCCATTGCCTTCTTGTATGCATGGTTTCTGCTGAGTAGTCCAAGCTTATTCTTATTGGCTCTCCTTTGTAGGTGACTTTTCGTTTATCCCTCGCTGCTCTTATGATTCTCTCTTTATCTTTGGTTTTGGGAAGTTCGATTAATATGTGTTGGTGACTTTCTTTTAAGATCTACCTTAAGTTAGATGAGCATCTAGGATAGATATCTTCTCATCTTTTCTGATGTCAGGGAAGTTTTCTGCTAACAAATCTTCGACAATTCTCTCTGTATTTTCTGTTATCCCTTCCTGTTCTGGTTCTCCAATCACTCGTAGGTCATTTCCCTTGGTAGAGTCCCACATCATTGCTAAGTTTTTTTAAAATTTTTAAAAATTCTTTTATATGATTTTTCTTCAAATATATTAGTGCAAAGTGATTTATCTTCAGGTTCAGAAATTCTAGCTACTTGCTCAAATCTGCTCCTCTGACTTTCTATTGAGTTGTCTACTTCTGTAATTTTATTGTTAATCGTCTGCATTTCTTATTGCTGCCTGTGTATGGATTTTTCCAGCTTATTAAAGGTTTCATTATGCTCCTGAATAATCTTTCTAATTTCCTCAGTTGCTTTATCTGTGTGTTCCTTGGCTTGTTCTGCGTATTGTCTCATTTCCTTCCTGATGTCTTGAAGGGTCTGTGTATTAAATTTTTGTATTCTGCATCTGGTAATTCCAGGAGTGCACTTTGATCTAGAAATTCCCTGAATTCTTTGTTTTGAGAGCCTGTTGAGGTGATCATGGTCTGTTTATGTGACTTGATATTGACTGTTGTTTCTGAGCCATCTATAAGTTATTGTATTAGTTTATGCTTGCTTACTGTGTCGTAGCTGCTTGCTTTGTTTTGTTTTGGCATACCCCTATGGGTTGATTGAGTGAGCTAGCTTGTTTAGTTTTGCTTCTAGAGCTCTGACGTCATTTCCCCAGCTGGCTAGAACTGTTATCATGTATATCAGTGTAGGAGTCCATTCAGTTTTCTTGTATGAATTCAGCTCAGGTTTCCAGGTAGCTTATCAGCAAGTGTGTGGTACAGGCTCTGTTCTACTGTCTTAGAGGGGCAGGGGTGATTGGCCTATATACCGGTGTCTGATTGCAGCAGTGGGTCACGCTGTGAACAAGGCAGGGGCATGCGAACCGAACCTCGAGTGTCTCTGAGGAAAGCACGTCCCTGTTTCCTAGAGTGTGCAGGTGGGTTGGTTCTTCAGATGGACCATGGGCACCCAACGTTTTTTGTTGTAAGGACTTGGAGGTACGAGTTACCTTTGGACCCCTATCGCGGGTGGCTGGGTGACGTGAGTGGAGCTACCAGTCCTTAGGTCTGTGATGTGGGTAGGGGGAACCTTGTTTAATAGGCAAATCAATGTGAAATATCCAACACCTACCTCTCCACTGCACAGCTGAAATGGTTGGAGTCGGCCAACAAGGGCCTGTTCTCCTGAAATAGGCCCACACGGGTCCACGCAGAAGGGAAAGGCGCTTAATGTCCACGGATGGTTTATGCCTGGACAGTAGCTGCTTCTGTCCTGAGCTTCCCTGGTTAGTGGAGCTAGCAAATTATCTTCTCCCCCAAATGTAAGTTTTTTCCTTCCCCAAGGCCGGGATGATGGCTCTCGGTCCTCAGCAGTGCCTGTCTCAGGCCCAGGGAATTCAGCTGCTGAAGCCGGTTTGGGGGGTGGGGAGAGCTTTAAAATATACGTTCCCAGGTTCCAGAGGTGTGAGTTGGCTGTGATGCTGGCTGGTTTTCCCTGAGGAAACTGCGGCCGAATGCTAGTATCAGCCTGTTGCCCCTGCCGCTGCCACTCCGGGAATGGTGCCTGAGGGCTCACCGCGATTCACGTCTGATAACTCCTCTCCATTTCTAAACGGTCTTTTCCTCCCCCTGCCCCTCATTTCATTTTCTAAGCTTGCCTTTGAAGGTCAGGGCTCCCAGCTTGTCACAAATATGCTTGTTTCACTTGTTTTTTTGGGTCTTTTGTAAATAGGGCTTGCCAGAGGCGTGTGTCTAGTCCGCCATCTTGGCTCCGCCTCCAGGGCTTTTTTTGTTGGGAATTTTTTGATTACCTTTTCATTCTCTTCATTTATTATGGGTCTATTTAGTTGTTATACCTCTTTTTGTGTTAGTTTAGGTAGGTAGTGTGTTTCTAGGAATTCATCCATTTCTTCTAGATTTTCAAATTTGTTAGAGTACAGTGTTTCTTAGTAATCTGATATGATTCTTTTAAGTTCAGTTGGGTCTGTTGTAATATTGCCCATCTCATTTCTTATTCAGGTTATTTGCTTTCCTGTTTTTCTTTTGCAGTTTGGCTAATGGTTTATCCATTTTGTTAATTTTTTTCAAACAGCTAACTTTTGGTCTAGTTAACTCTTTTAGTTGTTTTTCTGTTTTCTATTTCATTTGATCCTGCTCTAATTTTTATTTTTTGCTTTCTTCTGGTGCTTGAGGATTTCTTTTGTTGCTGTCCTTCTATTCACATTGTGGGGATAATTCTTTGATTTTGACCCTTCTTTTTATATGTGTGCATTTTTTTGATATAAATTGCCCTCTGTGCACTGCTTTTGCTGTGTCACAGAGATTCTGATAGGAAGTGTTTCATTCTCATTGAATCCTCTGAATTTATTTATTCCATCCTTAACGTCTTCTATGACCCAGTCGCTTCTGAGCTGGGTATTGTTCAAAGTTTTGATTTCTTTTCCCTGCCTTTCTTTTATTGATTTCTACTTTTATGGCCTTATGGTCGGAGAAGATGCTTTGTAATATTTGGATGTTTTGGATTCTGCTGTGGCTTGCTTTATGTCATAATACGTGGTCTGTTCTAGAGATTGTCATATGTGCGGTAGAAAAGAAAGTCTGCTTGGTTGCTGTTGGGTGCAGTGTTGTATATATGTCTATGAGATCAAGCTGGTTGATTGTGGCCTTTAGATCTTCCGTGTCTTTATTGAGCTTCTTTCTGGATGTCCTGTCCTTTACTGAAAGTGGTGTGTTGAAGTCTCCTGTTATTGTGGAGCAGTCTATCTTACTTTCCGATGTTGATAGAGCTTGTTTTATGTATCTTGCATACCTGTCACTGGGTGCATAAATATTTCATATGGTATATCTTCTTGATATATTGTTTTTTTAATCATTATATAGTGTCCTTCCTTGTCCTTTGTGGTGGATTTAACTTTAAAGTCTGTTTTGTCAGAAATTAATGTTACCACACCTGCTGTTTTTTGATTGTTGTTTGCTGGATATATTTTTTCCCATCCTTTGAGTTTTAGTTTGTTTGTGTCTCTGAGTCTAAGGTGTATCTTTTGGAGGCAGCATATAGACGGATCATGTTTTTTGTCCATTTTGTCACTCTCTGTCTCTTTATTGCTGTACTCAGTTCATTCACGTTCAGCACAATTATAGATAGGTATGAGTTTAGTGCTGTCATGTTGATGTCTTTTTTTGTGTGTTGTCGACAGTTTCTTTTTCCCACTTAATATTTTGTTATGAGTAGTTTATCTTTATGTATTGTCTTTTCGTTTTATTCATTGTTGTTAATTTTGTTTCTGCTGGGTCTTGTTTTTTTTTCATGTATTTTATTTTGAGGAATAAGATTGTTAGTCTTCTTTGTGTTTACCTTAATATTTACCTCTATTTTTCTACGTTTAAACCTAACTTTTATTTCTTTATATCACCTTGTCTTCCTCTCCATACGAAAGATTTATGACCACGTCTTTGTCCCTCTTTATTGTTTTAATGTTGACTTCTTTTAGATAATAACATTGCTGTTTCCGTGTTATGAGCGTTTTTTTTTTACCTTGATTTATTGATTTCCCTGTCTGGTTTGGCATCTGATCGCTCTTTCAGGTGTTCTCGTCCTGGGTTGATACCTGATAGTATTGATCTTCTAAGCAAATAACTCCCTTTATTATTTCTTGTAGCTTTGATTTTGTTTTTACAAATTCCCTAAACTTCTGTGTATCTGGAAATGCCCTGATTTCAGCTTCATATTTGAGAGAGAGTTTTGCTGGATATATGGTTCTTGGCTGGCAATTTTTTTCCTTGAATGCTTTATGTAAGTCATCCCATTGCCCTCTTGCCTGCATGGTTTCTTCCAAGTAGTCCAAGCTTATTCTTACTGACTCTGCTTTTTAGATGACTTTTCATTTATCCCTAGCTGCTCTTAAAATTTCTCTTCATCTTTGGTTTTAGTAAGTTGGATTATAATATGTCTTCGTGACTTTTTTTTAGAATCTGCCATATGTGGTGTTTGGTGAGCATCTTGGATAGATATCTTCTCATCTTTGACGATATCAGGGAAGGTTTCTGCCAACAAATCTTCAGCAATTCTCTCTGTATTTTCTGTTGTCCCTCCTAGTTCTGGTACTCCAGTCACTCGTATGTTATTTCTCTGAGAGAGTCCCACATGATTCCTTTTTTTTTTTTAATTCTTTATCTGGCTTCTCTTCAAATATATTGGTGCCAAGTGCTTTATCTTCAAGCTCAGTGATTCTTTTGTCTAATTCTGTAATTTTATTGTTAATCTTCTGAATTTCTGATTGCTGCCTCTCTGTGGCTTCTTACAGCTTATTAAATTTTTCATTATGTTCTTGAATAACCTTTTTAATTTCTTCAACTGCTTTATCTGTGTGTTCTTTGGCTTGCTCTACATATTGCCTGATCTCCTTCCTAATTTTGTTCCTGATGTCTTGAAGAGCTCTGTATATTAGTCTTATGAATTCTGCATCTGATAATTCCAGGAAGGCACCTTTATCCAGAAGATCCATTGATTCTTTGTTTTGAGAGGTTGTTTAGGCGATCATGGTCTGTTTCTTTATTTGATTTGATATTGACTGTTGTCTCTGTGTCATCTATAAGTTATTGTATTAATTTACTTTATGTTTGCTTACTGTATTCTATCTTCTTTGTTTTCTTTCTATTATCCCAAATGGGTTGCTTGAGTTAGCTAGCTTGATTATTTTCTCCTTTGATGCACTGTTGTCCTGTCACTAGGTGGCTAGAGCTCTTAACAGGCTATCAGTCTAGGAGTCCATTCACTTTTCGTGTATGAATTCAGCTCAGGTGTCTAGGTAGCTGATCATCAAGTGTGTGGTAAAGGCTTTGTCCTACAGTCTTCGAGGGGCAAGGGTGATTGTTTTAGGTACCAGTGTCTGGTTGCAGCAGGGGGGTCACACTCTGAACAAGGCAGGGGGCTGAGAACCGTCCCCCGAATGTCTGTGAGGAAAGTGCATCCCTGTTTCCTAGAGCATATAGGTGGGTCGGCTCTGCAGTCGTACCATGGCCACCCAATGGTTTTGTTTGTAAGGACTGGGAGGTACCAGTTATTCTTGGACCCCTGTTGTGGGTGGCTGGTTGACCTGAGTGGAGCCACCTGTCCTTATGTACCTGATGTGGGTAGGTGAGGCCCCTATTCAATATGCAAAGTAGTGTCAAATATGAAACACTCGTGTCTTCACCACATAGCTGAAACAGTTGCAGTCTGCCAAGAAGGGTATATTCTCCTGCAATAGGCCCACACAGGTACATGCAGTGGGGAAAGGTATTCAAAGTCCATGGACTGTTTATGCCTGGACAGGAGCTGCTTCTGTCCTGAGCTCCCCCGGTCAGTGGAGCTGGCAATTTGTCTTTTCCCCTAATTGTGAATTTATTCCTACTCCAATGCAGGAGCATGGATCTGGGCACTCAACATGGCCTATCTCAGGTCTGGGGAAATCAACAGCCACCGAAGTTAGCTTTGGGCTGGGGGCGCAGTGAAGTATAAGCAAGTACTTAGCTTTTGCCGAGGACACTGTTCTGTGGTTCTAGTGGCGTTTGTAGGCTGTGTGGCTGGTTGCTTCTCCCTGAGAAGCACCACCAGCTTGCCGCAGCCACTCCTGGGAATGTTGCCTGAAGGAATCCGGCAATTCACATCTGGTAACACCTCTCCGCTTCTGAACCATCTCTCCCGCCCCCTGTCACTCAGTCTGTTTTCTGACTTTGCCTTTGATGTTCAGGGCTCCTGGCTTGTCATAAATATAATCGTTTCACTTGTTTTTTTTGGTCTTTGTTGTAAGAGGGATCGCAGGAAGTGTCTGGCTATTCGGCTAATTTGGCCCCGCCTCACGTCAGTCAATTTTTTGCCCATAGAATTCTTTCATAGTGCAATTCAAGGTTTGAATTTTCTGTTCCGTTCTTTTGGCTTGAGAAACGCTGATCATGACAGGTGTTAAAATGCGATAAGAGACTTGAGAGGAAAGGACACTTGAAAGGATAACTTTGGAGAATATGCTAGGGAATCATAAGGGATTAATTGGGTTAGTGACTCAAATTTGTTTAGCTAAAAAGGTTCAGTACTTGGAATTTATAGTGGTCTTTTTAAGATATTAGGAACACAGTGGTTAAGTGCGCGGCTGCTATGAAATGTCAATGGTTTGAACCTGATAGCTACACCACAGGAGAAAGATGTGACAGCCTGCTTCCATTAAAGATTTATAGCTTTGGAAACCTTATGGGGTAGTTCTACTCTGCCCTTACGGGGTCAGTATGAGTCAGAATTGACTCGACAGTAGTGTGGTTTTCGTTTTTGGTTTGTAGGATATTATGAAATATTGATATGACAAATTTAAAGTAACAGTATCATTTTATACAAGTGGATTTAAATTTAGATATGAGCAGTAGTAAGCTCTGATCATTCAGCAAAAAATTATGGGAGGTGGGGAATTGAAAATTGAGCAAATTCCTATCCTTAACTTAAAATTTTCAGTGAACGATTCAAAGCTACCATTATTTTTGTTTTTGAGTAGTCTGTCATTTTGTAATTGAAATGCTGTACCATGCTGTCTCTGTATGAGAGGGACTTCAAAAGCCTACTGCCGTCAAGTCGATTCTGACTTATACTAACCCTTTGGGACACAGAAGAGCTGCCCCATAGTGTTTCCAAGGAGTGCCTGGTGGATTTGAACTGCCGACCTCTTGGTTAGCAGCCAAATCCTTAACTACACCGTCAGTGTTTCCATGAGAGGGATTAGAGTTATGAGAGGGATTAGAGTTAAGAAATTCCTTAATATGAGCTCTGTTGTTACTTCAAAACAAGTTTCCTTTTCTACTTTTGTACCTTTTTTTAATCTATAAGTAATGCCTTATTTTCAGTCTGACTTTGGTGTCCTCACTTTTATTTTTCGTGACCCTGTAAATAATATTTATAGTAAGCTAGGAGCATTTTAAGATTTCCCTACTAGATATCTGAAAGATACTAGTTATGCAGATAAGAATAAGAAAATTTGTGTAAGGAAAATCTACCCAACAGTGTTTCCCCAACAGTAGTACATAAGGAGGTTCAAAGCATGGGCTTTGATGTCACATAGACTGACTGTGCTGCTTATTAACTTTGTGTGCTTTGGCATGTGACAATCTCTGAGTCTCAGTTTCTCTATATGTAAAAGGAGGGAAATAATTCCTACAGGGTTGTTACTTGAATGAGACTATGTATTTCGCACTCTGCTTGACAAATAAATGGGTAGCCACTGTTGTTAACAACAGTAATAAAAATAATTATAGCTGCCCAGGGGAAAAAAGTGTCTAAAGGTCCTATTGGATTTGATAATTGGAATTACTGACTTTTTTTAGAATAGGTTTAGTAACATGATGGGGGAAGAAATTAGAATACAATCAGGGGAGGTAGAAATTATGGACTATCATAGTTATTTTATGATTAATTAACGTCTGTTCTTTCAAATAGACTCAGAATTCCAGAAGGGGATGGACTGTTTTTGTTGCTTTTGTATCTTTAGGTTCTGGCATGCTGCTTGATATATACTTAGTTAATCCTCAGTAAATATTTTTTGAATGAAAAGAAATTATTTAGATACTTTGTCTATCTCTTTTACTCTCTGCTGCCTCTTTCCATGTCTCTGTCACTGTCACATACATGCACATACACATTTATGTATACCAGTATTTCCTGACTTATGATGTATTCGAGTTACAATAAACTGCACTTGTGATTGTAATTTTTTGTACATCTTATCATTAGTAATATGTACTACATGCAGTGTTGCAATGCGTAATTTTCTGTAGTTTAATTCTCATGCTAACCCCCAAAGATAAATAAATATTGGATTTATAAAGATACTGATAATTGAAAACTAGTTTTATTATGTCATCCATTCATCTACATAATCTCCAGAGTTCCACCTTTGGATGCGCCTAGGTCTGAGCCACTGTTAAGTGTTCTCCAGGATTTTTTGTAAACTGAAGGGGTTTGGGCTGGGCTAGTGGGACAGTGAGGGTTGGGACCAGAAACAGCAGAATATTGGGTTAGGAATTTGTGAGATCCAGGTCTTTGGCTGGTTGACTCCTTTAAACATATCAATGTTTCTCTTGTCAGTGCTTTTCCTGAAGATACCTGGGCTTCGTTACCTGCTTTTTCCTGTGCTACTATCACTGCACTCTACTACTACCTCCTATTGCTTCCAAATCTTCTGATTCATTTGATTTCCTCTCTGAAATGAGCCCTTGTAAAGCTTTTAGTATTAATGACAATGAGAAAACATAAGTAGGGAGTACAAAAAGACATCTATTATTTCTTTACTGAAGCTGTAAAACACCTAAATATCCGTATTGGGTCCTAAGAGGAAGACTTTTAGGGGAGATTTGCTTCTTTTCTAGCCCCAAGCCTTTAGAATCATGAGTCTTACATAAATTGAGCCATGTGCGTCTAGTTTCTGTTAAGAGTTAGGTCCCTGGAGTCATATTAAAAACAAACCCGTTACCTTCGAGTCCATTCTGACTCATCATGACCCTATGGGACAGAGTAGAACTGCCCCATAGGGTTTCCAAGGAGTGGCTGGTGGATTCGAACTGGTGACCTTTTGGTTAGCAGCCGAGCTCTTAACCACTGGGCCATCAGGGCTCCACAATCATATTAAAAAAATTAAAAAAAAAAAAAAAATTACCTGGGTTTAATTCTAGTCATGTGACCTTGGGCAAATTACTTAATTTCTCTGTGCCTCCATTTCCTCATCTCTAAAATGAGGATAATAATAGTATGTACCTCATAGAGTTGGTTTTGAGATTAATGAGATTACACTCACTCACTCACTCACTCACTCACTCACTCACTCAGTCACTCACTCACTCACTCACTCACCCTTGCAGTGCTAAACACTCAGGAAATGCCAGCTATTATTAATTCCCTGGGTGGTGCAAATGGTTAATGTGCTTGGCTGCTAACCTAAAGGTTAGAGATTTGAACCCATCCCACTTAAACACTCCTCAGAAGAAAGATCTACAGTGATATACTTTTGAAAAACTCAGCTGTTGAAATCCCTATGAAACATAGTTCTACTCTGACACACAGGGTCGACGTGAGTTTGAGTTGACTCAGTGTCAGATTGGTGATTATTATTAAATGCCTCACCCTGCTGTTTGTGCTAGGCCCTAGGAACGTAGATATGAGTAAAATAAAGCCTCTACTGTCAAAGAACTAATAAAGAAAAGGCAAGAGGAACAAATAAGTAATGCAGTACATCATGAAAAATTGGGTAATTGAGATACACATGTGGTGTGAGGTGGACTAGAGAAGTCAGTTGTGCTCAGGCTGACTGGGGTTGGATCAGGGAGACTTCAGCAGATTTTTTAAGGACGAGTTCTGATCTCTGAAGGGTAAAGGTGGGGGATTCTGTAGGTCAGTACTTTCTGGGGAACTTTGAGAGAAAAATGTATATATATTTTTGTTTTGATTCTCAGCTTGCAGAATCGTTGGGAGCTGGGCATTTTTTTTTTTTTTTAGTTTCTCAGAACTTTCTGATGCAGGTAACTTGGTGTTTGGAAGCCACTGCTGTCATTTTCATATGGATTTTAAACTAAAAGAAGAAGGAATTTAAACATTTGGTTTTAGGAATCTGAAGTGAATACCATACTGCCATTTTATATACTGACTTGGTGATTTTATTGTTTGTGTGATAATCTTCTGCTAGGTGGTTAATATAAACCACCCTTTGATTAACCAAAAACCCAACCAAAACCCAGTGCCTTTGAGTCGATTCCAACTCATAATGACCCTATTGAATAAGTGTGTGTGGGTATCACAGTGTCTTGGTTCATTAGCTTTAGAAACAATTTTGTTTTAGAATACCTAGCAGTTAATTTGCTTAATTATGCATGTATAGTGCTTTTCAAGAAGATGAGAAGAATGTATGATTCAGAAATTGTATAATCCATAGTTGATTGGTGTTTATGGCAGTGTAACGTGTGGTAGTAGTGCTTCATGATATGCTGTGTGTTGAGGGTAAACCTAATGATGAAATATCTTGTGAAACACAAAATCTGCTTGTTAAATAGAGAAAATGGTGGGAATAAAGAATTTGCAAATGGAAGGACAAAAGTACTTACTTTTAGCATATATTTAGCTCTTCACAGTCTTTTATTAGCAAATTTTTTTTTTAAAGTATTAAAGAATGTAACACAATTCTCTAATGCAAAGAGTTTCATTTTTATCTAGAGAACTCTAGAGGGTGCTATATCATTAGGGATAGTAGTTTGAACTGACTAGCTAATTATAAGAATTTCCTTAGGTCGGAGGGTTGGAGTTAATTTCTCTTGAATGTGCTGTACATCTTTTCTTACTATTTTGGCTGAAATTAGAATGACTAACGTTGCATATTTTTTGCATAGGAAACCCTAGCGGCATAGTGGTTAAGTGCCACGGCTGCTTACGAAAAGGCTGGCAGTTTGAATCCATCAGGTGCTCCTTGGAAACTCTATGGGACAGCTATGCTCTGTTCTATGGAGTCGCTATGAGTCGGAATTGACTCGATGCAACAGGTTTTTTTTTTTTTTTTGGTTATGTTGCACAAAGGTGCCCTGTGGCACAATAGTTAAGGCTCGACTGCTAACCGAAAGGTTGGCGGTTCCAACTCACCTGCCCGCCACTCGTTGGGAGGAAAGACCTGGAAATCTGCTCCTGTAAAGATTACAGCCTAAGAAATGCTATAGAGCAGTTCTGCTCTGTCATATGGGGTCGCTGTGAGTTGGAATGGCATGCAACAACAACAAACAGTGTTGCATAATTGATATAATTTATAGTCAATATTGACCTAATAGTACTTGGTTTCAAAATGTTTTTCATCTTCCGGATTCTTTGAATATAGTTGAAATTTTGATTTCCCACTGTTTTATCTGTTAGAATAAATCTGTTGCCGTTGAATTGATTCCTTTCCACCACTTGCCTTTCGCCTCCCCTCCCAAATTGAGGATATCTGATGTAAAATTGATGGGCTGTAGAAGCAGTCTTTTCCTTTTCTCTTCAGATGGGTCTCAGTAGGTCAAAAGGTAACCAAGCTATGTAATGGGAATGTATATTTTAGTCATATCTAGTTCAGAAAAGTATTTAGAAGAAAAATTGTTAGAATGAATGGAGTTTTGTTCTGAACCAGTTTCTAAACAGGGCAGACTTTAGAAGCTGTTTATGTTAAGGTAGAAGAGTTTTCTGACTCATTAATTTATTCAGAGAGGAGTTCTGTAAATTCCAAACTTTAATTGTTCCCTGATTATTCTTGGTTTAATGATACTTTAGAAAACTTGAGGTAGAATTATCTGATAATACTTATATCTTAAAGGATGGCTTTTAAAAATAAGTTTTTAATTACTTTTGGATTCAGTTTCACCAGTGCTAAGAATTTAGAAAATTTTTGAACTTGGTCAGATTAGACTAAGGTATATTTTGGAGTAAAAGGCAGTGCTAAGTCAGCTATGTTTTAAAAAATTACCAAAAATGTTAGATACGTATCTTTCTGAAATGCACACATTTTTAAGGATTCTGTGACTGAAAACTTTGCCAGGAACTTCTTCATTTTTCCTGAAACCATATCTTAAATATTTACTATGAAGTTTTATACTACAGTTCCTGAAAAATTTAAGCAGAAATTTGTTTTCCCACTCTTCCAAAAAAGTAAAAGCATTTACTCTTATTATGGGAAAAAGGATTGCTATTGCTTAAGCTTTCTCATTAAACAAGTATACCCTTTTTTTTTTTTTTTAACTCTCAAGGCACCACCTTCCATGGTCAATAATGAGCAGCGCCAGCATGCAGAACACATATTCTTATCATTTAGGAAATCAAAATCACCGTTTGCAGTTTGCAAGCATATTTTGGGTAAGTATTCACTTTAAAAATATTTTTGCATAATTGGATCTGGTTTTTCTATCTTGAACATTGGATATTTCGGTTTCCTTTAAAAACAGATAGGTTTGTATGGTTATAATTTTTCATTAATAGTCATTCTACTGAAGAAGGCTTTAAAGATAATCCATAAAACCCTGCAGAAAACTTTGCATTATTTTTTCTTTAAGAGATAGTATTTAATAATTTGTTTTATTATTGACTAACATGAAGGTTGTTAATGGTGGGAGAAAAAAAGTTTTTTCAGTTTTTTTCAAGTGTGATATTATTTATTACAGGGAATGTACTATATCTTATCCTATTTTCTGAGTGTTAGCTTTAAAATTAAGATTGTTAAGCCTTACATTTAATATAACATTTTAGTATTTTAGAGCATTTAAAAAAATTTAAACCATTCATTATTTATTGGTAATTTTAAGGCTTTTTGGAGGTTTCTCCATTTTCTTTCTTTTAGTTGTTTTTCTCAGAGTTTTTTTTTATTTAGCCATTTAATTTTTACTCAGCTTGCATAGCAAATATTACTCAGTTCTAGGTAGATTGTTCCTGTATATCCGAAAAATAAAGCATTGATTTTTACTTTTATAAAATACGCTTTATCAGTCTCCTCTATGTACAGAAATTTCTTTCCTTTTAAAACAGTCATAAGAGTTATAACCTCTTATTCAAAGATGGCATTTGCTAATAATAGTTATATAATGCTGCCTTCTGCCTCTTAGCTATTTTTCAATAACAGTAAAAGAGATTTCATTGGTTATTGTTATAACCCGATTATTGTTGGCTGTTTTTGCAATTGGAACCATCTTTTATAAGCCATATTTAAGGCTCAGAAAGGCAGTTTGAGTTTTCCAAGATCACAGAATTGGTAGTTGAGTATCAGGAATTAAAACATCTGACCTTTTTATTCTTGTGGTTGTAGTAGGGCTTCTCTGTTAGCCACCAACACTCTGGTTTCTAGGATGAAATAAATTAGAATTAAAATTATATGTTAAAATGCTTTACATAGAAGGGCTTATAAATAAGCATTGTTAGATTTTAGTAGAAGGAGCGCTGAATAGGAGCCATGAGATCCAAGTTCCAGTGGTGCTTCCTCTACTTTGCAAAATTTAGGAAGTCACTTAACCTCCCTGGGCCTGTTTTTCATTGGCGATATGATACCAGTTTCCTTAATGGACTTGGCTATTTTAAGTTGTTGTGAGGCTCAAATATAATAACATTCAGAAAAGCATTTTGTAAACAGTAAAAAACCCGTTGCCATTGAGCCGATTCCTTCTCATAGTGACCCTACAGGACAGAGTACAACTGCCCCAAATGATTTCCAAGGAGTGGCTGGTGGATTTGAATTGCCGACCTTTTGGTTAGCAGCCATAGCTTGCCGTAGCTCTCAATCACTGTGCCACCAGGGCTGCTGTAAATAATAAAAAGGTAGTATATAAATGTCATGCCACGTTACCTCATTTTAAATGGCTTTTTAAAAATATAATAAGCTTAAAAAATTCTGTTTTCTGACTCATTCAAGAATTAGGTCTTATCATTAGAGGAAGTGCTTTAACAACCACCTTTTAAATTCTAAATGAGGCAGATTTTTAATTTTTATTTTTTTGAGTGATCAGTTTATATACCCAGGTGAATTTGTTTCTGACACTAACAAAATTTCTTATCTTACACCTATGCAGAATATATTAACTGAATCTTAAATTAAAAGAAGTAAACCTAAAAGTCATTAGAAAGAGTTTAAGGGAGTGTTAATCTCATCCTTACTGCCTTGAAATTATTTAGCATTAATAGATTTAGATTGAGTTGAACTGTTAAAATAATTTGAGTTTGGTTTTCTTGGCATATGCTTTAACTAGATTAATTAGGATTCCATCGGTGTTTCATCTGACTTTCTATTGTAAATTAGTTGTCGTTCTATGCTAGTTTGGAAATTTTGAAAATAATTGATTTAAATCATAAATATTTTATTAGAGCATATTTGTTTATACTACTCTTTCCGTTTAGAGTGTGTATATTTTATGAAATATCATTACTTTGTTACTATTTGAGCTTGTTTTAGAATACTTTTGTTTTCCTGATAAAATTTTCTAAAGAGTGGTATTTCGAGTTCCGGCTGTGCTTTTAAAATCAATTTGGGTTTGCAATATTAACTCAAGTGCATGTATTAAAGCATAATCACTAATGTACTGCAAAGCCCTGTGTTACATTAATGTTTACATCTAAATTTCACAGAAAATCTTTTAACTCCTTACTTAGTTCCCACCAGCATAAAAGGGTTAACTCCTCTAAGAAGACTTCTCATACAAGTGGCAGTCAATCACAATTCAGAATTTTCACATTCTTATTTAGGGATTATATTTCATTTGTATAGAATGTCTAGGTAGTATATTCTAATAAAGGGAAAGACTTTCTCTTTGATGCTTCCCTTTTCTGGCCTCTTAAAATTCTTCCTTCTCACTTCTAACTTAAGTTTTATATGTTTCTAGTCTTTTCCTCATTTCTTTCTCTTATCCCTTTGTTTTTGTTCTATTTTTCATTTCCTTTGCTCTTTTCTGAGTGTGTCCAGGTGTGTATGTGTGTGCTTGTGCATTTTGTCAGAAGAGCACTTTTACACTTCTTCACCTCAGAAGTCATTGGCACTTTCAGTAACCTGTGAGTTCTAGTCTTGTTAAAGAAATACCATATTTTTACACAAATAATGTGCCCACGTAAATAATGTGCCCCACACATAACATGCATAGCGTGCCTGGGAAAATAATGTCCAAGGGGGTTGTACAGTTGACAAAAAAAGTTCAACACACCTGTTATTTGTGTAAAAATATGGTACCCGAAAACAGTGGAGAATTGGTTTTTGGAGCTAATTTTGTGGCATTCTTTTGTCCTTCTTTCAGAAGTACACTTTCTTTTACTTCTTATCTCAGAAGAAGCCCCCCCCCCCAAAAGCCGGTTACGAATAAGCATTTTCTTCTCTAAATATGGAAAATTGTTTTTTAAGTAATGCTATGTAATGACTGTCATCTTCCAGCTGAGACTTTTTATTATGGGTTGATGGGCACATCTTTTCTTGTTCGAAGAACAGAGCTTGTGCATGGAGCTCACATTGCCTTTGCTTTGGAAAGAAATCTTTAAGGAGTGATTGTAGCAGCTAAACATCTGTGACTTGAATACTAAGCTGTTTTTTTTTTTAAAGCGCTTTTGACTAGAACATAGTACCTTTCCTCTCTGATTATTTGCTTCACCATAACTTGTGTCTCCATGGCTCTGTTTAGTTTTAGATAGCTGATGAGATACAAATGAATTTTATTTACATAATTATTATTAAAAGAAATTAGGTAGGAAGTGAAAGCTTCCTACTAAAGTAGCCTAAAATAATTTAGTATCTAGGCAATGTCCTAGTCAGTGACAGATATTCCTAAAAGTGGTTACTTTAGAAATTCTAGATGAATCGTGAGTTCTTCCTGAAGACCTTGCAGTTTAGAGCATCTTTACACCAAAGAACAAGAGTAAGGCTTATATGTATAACTGAAATCCTTATTTCCTACTTGTAGGCTTCTAGAGTTCCTTCTAGCATCTCTTGCAAATTTATATTATGTATGTATGTTTTTATGAGAAAGTGTACATTTATTAGCATAGGAAAAATTCTTCTTTTAAATTTGGATTTTTTTTACCCCCAGATTCCTCTGTTCTTAGAGACAGCTTCTTATGAGAATTCTAATTTAGAAGTCTTCATTTCTAAATTAGCATAGAGAGATACCTAAGAAAAACAGTTGTTAAACTCCTTTTTTCTCTTGAAGAGTTTTGAAGGTCATTCACCCTCTGTAATTGCCCCCCAAAATGGCAGAAAAAAGGCTAGGATATAAGAACAAATAGTTAGAAATAATCATGTTTCATTGCTCATTAAAATCCGAAGGCGCTTATTTAGTCTTATCTTTATTGGCATATGTGCATTTAGGGATGAATTAGTATTGTTCAAGGAACACTTACCATCCATGTGTCTTTGAGTTTCTTCTCTTAACCTCTCCGGGCATCAGTTTTTTCACTGGAAAATTGATTCTAGTTCTAAAATTTTGTGAGTCCCTAAGATTATGCTTATTTGTTGAAATTCATGGTTGAGGATTTTATTCTTGTCCTTAAAAGTTTTATTGTGATTGAAAATGAACACAGGTGAGCTGTATCATTTCTTTCAAGAAGAGGTTTCTGATGAGAGATTTTTTGAATTAGCTTTATAAGGCAGTACCATATTTCTCCTGAAGTGACTGAAATAGGTGTAGCTGGTTTCTGTTTCAAATCTTCTTTGAATAAGACTTTTTTTCCTGTCCTGAAACTTTAAACACATATTTTTATGATATATTCACATTTTTTGTGTTCATGTTTTTTAGAAGTTGTTGCTTTGCTTTATTTATTGATTATTTTTTATAGTTTCTAAATTTTTGTGAGTTCTAATTATCATCTCAGTTAGAATTCATGTTAAGCTATCATGGAATAGTTAACACTTAAAAAAAATTAAAGTCCAAATTGGTTCCTTTTATTGGTTTTGATAGATTCAAAACTTCTAGGTAGGAGTCTAATGTGATAGAAATTTATGCAGGGTACACTTTTTCTTACAGATTTTTATAGCTGACTGTGTCAAGACTACTTAAATTTTTAAGGCCTGAGCCTGAATAGGGGAAAAAATGATGTGCCTGACTATATCTTCATGCTCTTCTGATAAATTCTTGAAGGGACCATTCTCTGCCTACAGTTAATTTCTCATGTCCAGTGATCTTGATAAATAATCTGGAATCTAATCATAGACTTTTTATGGATTTCACATGGTAGTTATTTTTTTAAGAGCTTCAAAAAATTTCTACTTTTTCTTGACTGTTTCTCCCTTTTGATGACGCTGTTTGGAAATTGTAGTAGCATTGACGGCACTGGGTTTTAGTAGCATTGGTGAATAAGAGAAAAAATAGAAAATTAATATAAAATATTTCTGAGGTATGTTAATTTTCTGTTTTTTCCCTCCCTGATTTAGCTTCCAATTCAGATACTATAACTTGTTAGTTAAGGCTGGGCCTTTCTAAGTGTAGCTTTGGGATTTTACTCAGTTTGATCAATATTGCAATCAGAAAATTCACAAGAACTTCTCACCTGTGTAAATGTGACTTTTTTTTTTTATGTTTTGAAAAATTAACCCAAACATGATTGTGTTTATTTCTGAACTTGCTACTAGAGATGAGTCGTCCTGCTGAAAGCTCATTTACTTAAATACGCAGGTATTTTAACGGCATGGCTCATCACAAGTAGTAATGTTCAAAGACTAGTTTATTAAGGTGTTTTTCAGATACAAAGTTCTGTTTTACACAGGGTGAGAATCTCTTAGGAAATTTTCTGATTGCTTTATATTTTTATTTTTATTTTTTTTAAAGCTGTGTTATTTTTTAGTTCTTCATGCTTTGGAAGTAACAGTTGAAGAGAGGTGAGGAAAGTTTGTGAAAATTGTGATCGGTGATTAGCTGCCACCTGCCTGAGGTGTCTTCTGAGAGGAACTAACCTCTTTGTGGTGCTAGAGCAAGGTCACTGGATAAAAAAAAGAACAGGTAACCATCTTATTCCTTGTCTGAAAAGTTCTGTTTTAAAATTAATAAATGAAAAATGTTCACAGCAATATGAACTCCTCTTTAAAGAAAGTTTTTTGTTTTCTCCTCAGAAACTAGTAAAGTGGACTATGTCCTTTTTCAAGCTGCCACAGCAATAATGGAAGCAGTTGTACGAGAGTGGATTCTCTTGGAAAAAGGTAGCATCGAGTCACTGCGAACATTCCTTTTAACCTATGTCTTACAAAGACCTAAGTAAGTACACGGAGGAGGTACTGCTAGAATACTTTGCTAAGTTTATGTCTCTATCCTTTTTTTTATTCTTTACCTTTAATGATAGGGGTTTATGGTTAAACTCTATGTAGGGCTCATATTTTAAAAGTCCGTAATACATACATAATTATAGGTTGTTTTGGTACTTAAGAAATGATACCTTTTATTTAAGCTTATGCTCTTAGATTTTGTTTCTCCAAAAAGATTGTGCTGGATATTAGGTTCTGTTGTTGTTGAATTCTGAAGATTTTGCTTATAAATAAAATGGAGATCTTGGACTCAGTCTAAAATCTTTTATACTTTATCTTTTGGTGCTTGTTGGGGGTAGTTATTTCTTTGAACATGTTTTGAGTTTAGAATCATAACTATTGTTAAGATATTGGTGAATATCCCAAGTTGGGGGAGGGGAGCAAGTACAAACCAAATGTTACATACTATGTACATGGACATAATGCATAGAAAAGGTTCTAGAAGAATAAGCACTAAATTCTTTAATAGTTTCTTTTGGAGAGAGACAGGTTTGAGGAATTGGTTGAAAATGAATTTTCTTTTTATGTTGCACACATCTATTGTTGAAACATTTTACAAGATGGTGTACATTTATTGCTTTTATGATTTTTTTGAAAAGTATGAGGAGAATTGTCATCTATACTTCAGCTTGTGGGGAGAAATTAATTTACTACTTATCATTTTTTTTTTAAGTCCCCCCAAATACCAAGTCTTCTTTTAAGAACAGGCAATGTATATTTTATGTTTGCTGTTTGTGCAGTAAATACTTTTTATATAGATGTTAATTTCCAAATTAATGAAGAAGATTTTTGCTATATCATCAGCTATGCTTATATTTAGGAGTGGTGATTTTACATAAATATGCACATAAAACTTTAAATCTAATTCAGCATATACTGTCAGGCTTTTATTCCTGCTGACTGTTCACTAGCAAAGTCTATGAGTTCATAATATTTAATAATAATTACCTAGCCTTCAGCACTCAGTTGTTCCAGGCTCTGATAACTGCTTTACATATACAGAAATACATGAGAGAAAAAAGCTGAGGTTTACTTAGCCAATTAGCATTACAGTGTAATGATATGTGTTCTCTAGATGAGTGAGTGTGTGTGTGTCTGCATGAGAAAGAGAAAAAGAGAGAGAGATGGGGTGGAGGCATATCTTATTTAACAGAGTAAGGGAAAACTTCTCCTAGTTTTAAACCTTTCTCTTCTCCTTCATGCTGGTTTTGTTTACTTATTTATTGTACATTTAGCTTTTTTGGTGAGACCGTTTGAACGTGATGTTAGCTTGCCCTTTTGTTGTTTCCATTTGACCATATTTGCTAGGCCTGACAGAACTATTTTTCTTTTGATCCCTCTGTACATGAAAGAAAGGTAAATACAAGTGAGTAGAAGCCTTGATAAGTAAGTGTCTTGTTGCATTATTTTGTTCATTTCTTTTGCATACACTATAACTCACTCACACACATTAAAAAATTTCTGTTACAGGCAGCAACCATGGAAAAAGATACAGATTTTGTTGAATTTTATTAAAAAATTGTATATGCTTTGATCTTTTCTTACCCTAGTAAAATATTTTTTAAATCAATTTTGATAATCTGCTCTTAGGAGGAATTGTTGAAGCTAAGAGAGACCTTGACATCTATATTTATATGATAAAAGAAAATAAATCTTAAGACATCTATATTTGTAAGAGTTAGTATGTGTAAAGATTTTTTTATATTTTGGCCCACAGGGTGAAGTGTTAAAAAAAAAAAAAAGTTGTCTGAAGATACCTGTTTATGTGACCTTGGGAAAGTGACTTAAAAATCTCTTTACTGTTCCATTTTTTTATCTGTCAGATAGGGACTTGGCACCTGCTTGGTGTGGTTGGTGTAAGGATGACATGGACAGTCAGTCCTGAGCACAGTGTCTGGTTGGCCCTGGAAGCTCTGGCTGCCATTGCCTCCTCCACTGTGAGCTAAGGCAGTATTCCTGAAGGAGTCAGGGCCACCAGGGAGCTTTGACTACACCAGACACATTCTCTTTCCCTTGAGGCTTCTTATTTATCAGAACTGCCCACCTCCCAGCCTGGGAAGCACTGAACTCTTACAGTATGGTAGATTTAAATGTAAGACAAATTTTGATTGTGTATATGTGTGTAGTCTTATGTTATTCAAAATAATGTTGCTCTTAAATATTTTTTATTAGTTCAGAAGCGATTTTTTTTTTGATAGAAAGCTTTTTATTAACGTAGAAAAATATAAAGGTACAAAATACTAGTTTAGAGTAATACTGTGACTTCTGCTTTTCAATATATAATTTTTTAATTTATTGTGTTTCAAGTGAAAGTTTACCATTCAAGTCAGTCTCTCATACAAAAACTTATACACACCTTGCTATGTAACCCTAGCTGTTCTCCCCCTAATGTGATAGCATACTCCTCCTGTTCACTCTGTATTCCCTGTGTCCATTCAGCCAGCTCCTGTCCCTCTCTGCCTTCTCATCTCACCTCTAGACAGGAGCTGCCCACATAGTCCCATGTGTCTACTTGAGCCAAGAAACTCACTCCTCACCAGTATCATTTTCTGTATTATAGTCCAGTCCAATCCCTGTCTGAAGAGTTGGCTTCAGAAATTATTTTAGAGTTGATTGTAGGGTTCCACATTGAAATAGTTTGCTTATATATTTTTAAAAAATTAAAAAGCTTTCAGAAAAGTTGAAGGAGTAGTACAATAAACACCCACATACCCTTTTGCTAGTAAAGGTACAGTTAAGATTTTGTCACATTTGATTTCTCTCTCTCATGCATGTATGCCTCCCTACCGCGAATCATTTGTAAGTATGTCAAAGACTTCATGGTACTTCATCTTTAAATATTTCAGCATGCCTTTCCTAAGAGCATATTTCAGTGCTATTGATACAATTGGTATATATATATGTATAAAATACGTATTCCATATTCTGACTTCCCCAGTTGTCTGAATGATGTTATTTATAGCCTTTTATGGGTTTTTTTTTTGATCTAGAATTTAACTAAAAGTTATACATTGTGTTTAGTTGTCACGCCCTTTTAGTCTCTCTTAATCCAGAGCAATTCTCCTGCCCCCCCCGCCCCCCTTTTTTTTTGGTCTTTTATGACACGGACAGTTTTATATTATAGAATGTCCTACAGTATGGATCAGAGTCAGGTTAAAAATTTTTGGCGTGCTGTATAGGTGGAGTAGAAACCCTGGTGGGATAGTGGTTAAGTGCTACGGCTGCTAACCAAAGGGTCATCAGTTTGAATCCGCCAGTCGCTCCTTGCAAACTCTGTGGGGCAGTTCTACTCTGTCCTATAGGGTTGTTATGCGTCGGAATCGACTTGACGGCTCTAGGTTTGGTTTTTGGATATAGGTGGAAGACTATAGGTAATGTAGTATAGAATAATACATAGGGAATGTGATATGTTTTGCCATGATATACAATAGTGAGCTTAGAGTGGGCAATGTATCTTGGTAAATACAGTTGAACAAGTAGTAACAGATGTGTGTGTGAGTGGTTCAGTGGTAGAATTTCCATGTGGGAGACCTGGGTTCCATTCCTGGCCAGTACACCTCATGCACAGCCATCACCCATCTGTCAGTAGAGGCTTGCATGTTGCTATGATGTCTGATAGGTTTCATGGCACTTTCAACTAAGACAAACAAGGAAGAGAGGCCTGGCGACCTACTACAAAAGATCAGCCACTTGAAACCTTATGTATCATAGTAGTCTGAACCACAGCTGATCATGGAGATGGGACAGTACTGGGCAGTGTTTCGTTCCATTGTGATGGAGTTGCCATGATTCGGGGTGACACAATGCCAGCTAACAACAGCAGCAAAAGATGTGTACATGTCATGTGAGGATGGTATAGGAGCCCACGTTAGTAATATACAACCAAATCTAGAAAAGGGGTCAGGGAATGCTTTCTGGAGAAAGTGACATCAGATTCTTGACAGGGGGAATAGAAGTTCAGAAGCCTGGAATTACAAGAGCATGGTACCAGAAACTGAAAGAAGTTCAGTTTATCTGCAGGTTTGAGCATACGTGGAAGAGGAGATCAGAGAGGGAAGGGCACATTTGGTGTGATCACAATTTATGTCCAAACTGGGGCACTTTTGAGAGTGAAAGAGAGCACTACTAGTGATTATGCTAGGTCAACAGGTAAATTGGGATTCTCCCAGGAAAACTGAGATAGGTCATACTACTTACAGGCCGTGTTAAGAGTTGGAGTTTTATCCTAAGGACGCATGGTTTTTGTGTCCTTGTGATCATCTGTAGGTTGGATTATAAAGTTCAAGGTTATGTTTTTCTTGACCTAACCATTAGGAAAAGATTTTGAAGAGGCACCAAGTTTCTGTGCCCTTATGGTTGAATAGGCTTTGTAGAATGCCTCAACTTGGGATCGCTGCTTCTGCTACCACACGGAGGAACCGAACCTGGATATGAAATTTTGAAAAGCTTCTTCGAATTTGTAGGTTTTTATAATATTGTGTCTTGGATAGCTAGCATGTTACCTCTTCATAGTAAAGGAAAATGGGACTTAAAATTATACTACTGGCTAGAGATGAATGTTAGATCAGATTCTTACCTCCTTATCAGTGGGATCTTAATCTGGCTTTTAGTGATTTTTTTTTTTCCCCAAAATATTTAACAGGGAACTAACTTACATCTATTAAACACTGCCTGAAGCAGCTAACACTTATATAGTGCTTAATATGTACCAGGCACAATTATAGGAACATTTAATCCTTATAACAGCTCTAGTACTATTATTGTCCCCATTTTACAGATGAAATAACTGAGGCTCAGAGGGCTATCTTACCCAAGGTCACATAGGTTGTAAACAATAGAGCCTGGGTTTGAACCCAGGTATTCTGGCTTTGGAAACCCTGGTGGCATAGTGGTTAAGAGCTACGGCTGCTAACCAAAGGGCCAGCAGTTCAGATCCACCAGGCGCTCCTTGGAAACCCTATGAGGCAGTTCTGTCCTGTAGGGTCGCTATGAGTCAAAATCGACTCGACGGCATCGACTCGATGGTTTGGTTTATTCTGGCTTTGGAGTGTGTGCATAACCAGTTGGCTATACTACTGTCAAATGTAAACAGTGTTATCAATAGCTTCAGGCATAGTGGGAAACGTGGGAGTATTTTTATATTGGATTTAGGGAAATTTTTTCACAATGGTTTTTATGTTTTACAGCCTCCAAAAATATGTTCGGGAACAGATTCTGTTAGCAGTAGCTGTAATTGTAAAACGAGGATCATTAGATAAATCAATTGACTGCAAAAGCATTTTTCATGAAGTCAGCCAGTTGATAAGTAGTGGCAATCCCACTGTGGTAAGTGTGCTAACTATTTACATTTGTAAATATTTAAAATTTTTATTTTTTATTATACAGGTAACATTATAACAACATTAATAGATGGCTACATAAAAGTGCACAATCCAAATAAATCAAGCAACTTTCATTTGTCCAGGTTTTCTCCTAGTCCTTTTTTATATGCGTGCGTAATACAGATACAGTGTACTTTGCTTTTTGATTTGATTTTGTAAATTTTTTGCATGTTGCCATGGTATTTATAATCATTTTAATGGTTGTAAAATATTATAAATTTCTCATTGCAAAATATATAAAATATTATCTATATTCTTAACCATTTCCCTTCTGTTGAACATTTTCCTCATTTTTAATAAACTTTCATAGCTATTAGTGATTACAGAAACGTACAAATATAAAACGATACCTGACAACAAATACCATTAAATGTTTGCCATACTAATAGGTGAGGTTATATTATGACTTCCAAATGCTACGGTCACCCGGACAGGTTTAAAAATCATGGTTCTTAAGTGAATTACTTTGGAAAGTGTAACTTTTTTCCCCTCTCAGTCTTCTTCCCCCCCCTCCTTTTTAAATAATTTTTATTGTGCTTTAAGTGAAAGTTTACGAATCAAGTCAGTCTCTCACACAAAAACCCATATACACCTTGCTACACACTCCCAATTACTCTCCCCCAATGAGACAGCCTGCTCTCTTCCTCCACTCTCTCTTTTTGTGTGCTTTTCGCCGGCTTCTAACCCCCTCCACCTTCTCATCTCCCCTCCAGGCAGGAGTTGCGAACATAGTCTCAAGTGTCCACCTGATCCAAGAAGCTCACTCCTCACCAGCATCCCTCTCCAACCCATTGTCCAGTCCAATCCATGTCTGCAGAGTTGGCTTCAGGAATGGTTCCTGTCCTGGGGCAACAGAAGGTCTGGGGGCCATGACCACTGGGGTCCTTCCAGTCTCAGTCAGACCATTAAGTCTGGTCTTATGAGAATTTGGGGTCTGCATGCCACTGCTCTCCTGCTCCCTCAGGGGTTGTCTGTTGTGTTCCCTGTCAGGGCAGTGGTCGGTTGTAGACGGGCACCATCTAGTTCTTCTGGTCTGAGGATGATGTAGTCGCTGGTTCATGTGGCCCTTTCTCTTGGGCTTGTAGTCACCTTGTGTCCTTGGTGTTCTTCATTCTCCTTTGATCCCGGTTGGTTGAGACCAATTGATGCATCTTAGGTGGCTGCTTCCTAGCATTTAAGACCCCAGACGCCACTCTTCACAGTGGGATGCAGAATGTTTTGTTAATAGATTTTTTTTATGCCAATTGACTTAGATGTCCCCTGAAACCATGGTACCCGGACCCCTGCCCCTGCTACTCTGGCCTTCAAAGCATTCAGTTTATTCAGGAAACTTCTTTGCTTTTGATTTAGTCCAATTGTACTGACCTCCCCTGTACTGTGTGCTGTCTTTTCCCTTCACTTAAAGTAGTTCTTATCTACTATATAATTAGTGGATACCCCTCTCCCACCCTCCCCCCTCTTGTAACCACAAAAGAATGTTTTCTTCTCAGTTTAAACTATTTCTCAAGTTCTTATAATAGTGGTCTTATACAATATTTGTCCTTTTGCAACTGACTAATTTCATTCATACCTATGGGTAGGAAACGACTTGACGGCAGTGGGTGGGTAATTTCACTCAGCCTAATGGCTTCCAGGTTCCTCCATGTTATGAAATGTTTCACAGATTCCTCACTGTTCTTTATCGATGTGTAGTATTCCATTGTGTGAATATACCATAATTTATTTATCCATTCATCCGTTGATGGGCACCTTGGTTGCTTCCATGTTTTTGCTATTATAAACAGTGCTGCAATAAACATGGGTGTGCATATATCTGTTCATGTAAAGGCTCTTATTTCTCTAGGATATATTCCGAGGAGTGGGATTGCTGGATTGTATGGTAGTTCTATTTCTAGGTTTTTAAGGAAGTGCCAAATCGATTTCCAAAGTGGTTATACCATTTGACATTCCCACCAGCAGTGTAGAAGTGTTCCAATCTCTCCACAGCCTCTCCAACATTTATTATTTTGTGTTTTTTGGATTAATGCCAGCCTTGTTGGAGTGAGATGAAATCTCATTGTAGTTTTGATCTGCATTTCTCTAATGGCTAATGATCGTGAACATTTTCTCATATATCTGTTAGCTACCTGAACGTCTTCTTTAGTGGAGTGTCTATTCATATCTTTTGCCCATTTTTTAATTGGCTTTTTTGTCTTTTTCTAGTATTATGTAGATTTTAGAGATCAGACGCTGATCAGAAATGTCACAGCTAAAAACTTTTTCCCAGTCTGTAGGTAGTCTTTTTACTCTTTTGGTGAAGTCTTTGGATGAGCATAGGTGTTTGATTTTTAGGAGCTCCCAGTTATCTAGTTTTTCTTCTACTTTCTTTATAATGTTTTCTGTACTGTTTATGCCATGTATTAGGGCTCCTAATGTTGTCCCTATTTTTTCTTCCATGATCTGTATTGTTTTAGATTTTATATTTAGGACTTTGATCCGTTTTGAGTTAGTTTTTGTGCATGCAGTGAGGTATGGGTCTTGTTTCGTTTTTTTGCAGATGGATATCCAGTTATGAAAGTCTATTGTGTCAGAAATTAATATTGCCACTCCTGCATTTTTTTTGTTTGTTGTTTGGTCGATATATTTTTTTCCATCCTTTGAGTTTTAGTTTGTGTCTTAAAGTCTAAGGTGTGTCTCTTGTAGGCAGCGTATAGATGGATCTCGTTTTTTAATCCATTCTGCCACTCTCTGTCTCTTTATTGGTGCATTTAGTCCATTTACATTCAGGGTAATTATGGATAGGTATGAATTTAGTGCTATCATTTTGATGTCTTTTTTTGTGTGTTGACAGCTTCTTTTTCCCACTTGATTGTATGTGCTGAGTAGATTTTCTTTATATATTGTCCTTTGCTCATAGTTGTTGTTGTTGATTTTGTTTCTGCTGAGTCTGTATTTTTCCCTTGTATTTTATTTTGATGAGTAGGATAGTTTGTCTCCTTTGTGGTTACCTTATTATTTACCCCTCTTTGTCTAAATTTAAAACTACCTTTTATTTCTTTGTATCGCCGTTATCTTCCTCTCCATATGGAAGGTGTATGATTACATTTCTTAGTCCCTGTTTATTATTTTAATGTTGTCTTCTTTTATATAATAACATCGCCATTACCCTGTGTTGGGCTTTTTTTTTTTTTTTTTGGATTTCCGTGTCTGGGTTGACTTCTGATTGCTCTGCCCAGTGTTCTAGTCTTGGGTCGATACCTGAAATTATTGATTTTCTAACCAAAGAACTCCCTATAGTATTTCTTATAGTTTTGGTTTGGTTTTTACGAATTCCCTCAACTTGTGTTTATCTGGAAATGTCTGAATTTCACCTTCATATTTAAGAGACAGTTTTGATGGATATATGATTCTTGGCAGGCAGTTTTTCCTTCATGTTTTTAAACATGTCATCCCCTTGCCTTCTTGCCTGCATGGTTTCTGCTGAGTATTCCGATCTTATTGTTATTGGCTCTCCCTTGTACGTGACTTTTCTTTTATCCCTTGCTGCTCTTATAATTGTCTCCTTATCTTTGGTTTTGGCAAGCTTGATCGTAATATGTCTTGGTGACTTCGTTTTAAGATCTACCTTATGTGGAGTTCGATGAGCATCTTAGATAGATGTCCTGTCATCTTTCACAATATCAGGGAAGTTTTTTGCCAACAAATCCTCAACAATTTTCTCTGTATTTTCTGTTATCCCTCCCTGTTCTGGTACTGCAATCACTTGGTTGTTTTTCTTGATAGAGTCCCACATGATTCTTAAGGTTTCTTCATTTTTTAAAATTCTTTCTTCTGATTTGTCTTCAAATATATTAGTGCCAAGTGATTTATCTTTGAGTTCAGAAATTCTAGCTTCTACTTGCTCAATTCTGCTCCTCTGACTTTCTATTGAGTTGTCCAATTCTGTAATTTTATTGTTAATCTTCTGCATTTCAGATTGGTGTCTTTCTGTGGATTTTTCCAGCTTATTAAACTTTTCGTTATGTTCCTGAATAATCCTTCTGATTTCTTCAGTTGCTTTATGTGTGTGTTCCTTGGCTTGTTCTGCGTATTGCCTCATTTCCTTCTTGATGTCTTGAAGGGTTCTGTATATTAAACTTTTGTATTCTGCATCTGGTAATTCCAGGAATGCACTTTCATCTAGAAGATCCCAGGATTCTTTGTTTTGAGAGCCTGTTGAGGTGATCATGGTCTGTTTCTTTATGTGACTTGATATTGACTATTGTCGCCGAGCCATCTATAAGTTATTGTATTAGTTTATGCTTGCTTACTGTGTCGTAGCTGCTTGCTTTGTTTTGTTTTGGCATACCCGTATGGGTTGCTTGAGTGAGCTAGCTTGATTATTTTCACTTTTGGAGCTCTGGTGTTCTTTCCCCAGCTGGCTGGAGCTGTTATCAGGTGTATCAGTCTAGGGGTCCGTTCAGTTTTCTTGTATGAATTCAGCTCAGGTTTCCAGGTAGCTGATATCAAGTGTGTGGTACAGGCTCTGTCCTCCAGTCCTAGAGGGGCAGGGGTGATTGGCGTATATACCCGTATCTGATAGCAGCAGGGGATCACACTCTGAACAAGGCAGGGGACTGAGAACCGACCCCCAAGTGTCTCTGAGGAAAACGCGTCTCTGTTCTCTAGAGCGTGCTGGTGGGTGGGCTGTGCAGAGGGACCATGGGCATCCAAAGATTTTGTTGTAAGGGCTGGGAGGTACCAGTTATCCCTGGGCCCTTGTTGTGGGTGGCTGTGCGACCACTGTGGAGCCACAAGTCCTTAGGTCCCTGTTGTGGGTAGGTGAGGACCTTGTTTAATAGGCAAAGCAATGTCAAATGTCAAACACCCACCTCTCCACCGCACCGCTAAAATGGTTGGAGTTTGCCAACAAGAGTCTATTCTCCTGAAATAGGCCCACACAGGTCCATGCAGAAGGGAAAGGTGCCCAAGGTCCATGTACGGTTTATGCCTGGACAGGAGCCGCTTCTCTCCTGAGCTCCCCCGGTTAATGGAGCTAGCAAATTATCTTTTTCCCCCAGTTGGAAATTTTTTCCTTCCCCAAGGCTGGGAGGATGACTCCAGGCGCTCACCAGGGTTTATCTCAGGCTGAGGGATTCAGCCGCTGAAGCTGGTTTGGGGGGGGGAGGGGGCGCGGTAAAATATATGCAAGTACTTAGCTTTTGCCAAGAGCGCCCTTCTCCTCAGGTTCCGGACGTGTGAGTGGGCTATGTGGCTGGCCGCTTCTCCCTGAGGAAACTGCGGCCGAACGCTAGTAACAGCCTGCTGCCGCAGCCGCAGCTGCTCCAGGAATGGTGCCTCAGGGCTCCCCGCGATTCAGGTCTGGCAACTTCTCTCCGCTTCTGAATGGTCTCTTCCTTCCCCTGCCCCTCAGTTCCTGTCTAAGCTTGCCTTTGATGCTCAGGTCTCCCAGCTTGTCACAGATACACTTGTTTCACTTGTTTTTTCAGTTCTTTGTTGTAAAGAGGGCTCAACGGAAGTGTCTGTCTATTCTGCCATCTTGGCTCCGCCCTAGTTAGAAGAACTGCTTTCCACTTTTTGGAGAGCTAGAGTCATGCCCAGAGAGTGAATGTTTGGTTGTAATGACTCTGTCAGAGACAGGAGGATCTTGAGCTGATCAGCCACGATCTTTGATTAGAACTATAGTCTCTAACCAACTGAATGATCTCTAACTCAAGTAGACTTGGGATTGGTAATACCTGGCCATTCCCATTCTCAGGTATTACATTTTTAAATATTATAGGTATTTTTTTCAGCTTCACAGTTTTACTTTTTTTCTTTAATCAGTTGAAAGGTAACTGTGTGAAGCCACACACATTACACCTCCATTATGAATTACTTTACATCTTCAGTGATCCCCTCAGTGAATAGTATGATTTTAATAATATATTTGAGACTTTGAGGTTAAGATGAAGAGAGAGGTATATGTTTAAAAAACTAAGCCTGTTGCCATGAAGTCGATTCTGACTCATAGGGACCCCAAAGGATAGAGTAAAAATGCCCCATAGGGTTTCTAAGGAGTAGCTGGTGGATTTCAACTGCCCACATTTTGGTTAAGCAGCTGAGTTCTTAACCACTGTGCCACCAGGGCTCTGAGGTATATGTTAAGAGGGCCATATACATTGTCCCTTACATTGCACAGTGTCAAGTCTCTTATCCATTCCTAACCCAGTCTACCTGAACGTACACTTACCTTATTGCTGTAGCCATCTTTTCTCTTCTTTCTGGCTGAGACTCCCATTTACAGGGGTCTAGGACTATTTTTTTTTTTAGGACTAGGTAAGCAACCTTGTACAGTTTTTGGAACTTTACCATATAACTTGTATCTCTGGGTGGTGCGAAGGGTTTGTGCTAGACTCCTGTTTTTTCCTTGGAATTCACCAGTGGTTATGTGTCATTTGTTCCTAACCACTCTATTGGGAATAATTTACATACAATTCAGTGCATCCATTTAAAATGTACGCTTTGGTAAGTTCCTGCAATTACAGATAAAAGTGAAACCACCACCATAATCAAGATCCAGAACATTTCTATGTCGTGATTTTTTATTGTGTGGATATTAAATTGTGTTTTATACCATTTTCATGACAAACTTTTTTCTAGACTAGTGCTGTCCAGTAGAACTTTCTGGGTTGATGGAAATGTTCTGTACATGTACTTGCCAACACATAGCCACCATCCATATATAGCTTTGGAGCACTTAAAATGTGGTTAGTGTGATTGAGGAACTGAATTTTATTTACTTGTAATTGGTATAAATAGTCATATGTAGCTAACAACAACCGTACTAGACACTGTAGTTCTAGTAACTTTGATAATCCAAAGGTCTAATTTTATATTCTTTTTACATAATCTTAGTAGTATAAAATTAATTGTTCTTATAATTTTGTTTTGGGTTTATAAAACTAAGAACCTCAAAAATCTGCCTTTTTGAATCATTATGTTTTATGAGTCATTGTGGCTTTATTTTATGCAGTGAGAAGATCTCTTGAAAATAATCCCCTATTAAGATTTCATTTACATTTTTTGAGATGAAAATTATTGGGATACCACTTTTTTACTTATATAAATTTTTATGGTCTTAAAGATCCCTCTTTTGGTAGTCTTAGTCTCCATTTTTTGGTGAAGAGCTTTTCCCTTGAGATACTGATGCTTCAGTGATGCCTACATTAATTGCATAGTGGTAATCTTGTTATTTGCTTGGATTTTTGTTAGCCTTTGGTTCCTGACTAGTGACCACTGTGTATAATACAGTGGTGGCATGCACTGGATGGTCAAGGGAAGAAAAAGTGGTGGGTAGAACTAGCGGGGACAATAGAAATAAAACTGCTCTTTGGAAATATCTTATGCCCTACTGCTCTGAATCAAGTTACTCTTTAGATTTTACTTAAGGGCATCTTATTTCATTTTGATAATTTGAAGTAAAGGACTCAAGCTCATTATAATTGACCAGTACTTAAATTTTAGGAACTTTACCAATAACTCTGGAATTTACATACTTATGACTAATGCTTTTTTTCCCTTACTAGTTTTGATGATCATTGGAATTTCAATACTAAGGTAGAATGTCTATAGCCTGTCCCTCATCCCCCACAGCAGCTTATTGGCACCAGGATGTTGCAGTGAAAGGATCAAGAGTCCTCTTGCCTCTATTAGGAATGAGCACATAACAGGAATTGTATTCTCTTGTTCCTTTCCCTTTGGGTAATTTGACCCAGGACAAAAAGGAGTCCCACTGAAACCTGGCTATTGGATTTTTTTGAGCCACTGAAATAACTGATGTTCTGAGAATGATTGGAACAGATGTAGCTGTTTAGTCAGAGAAGATTTTGCTCTGTTCACAGTGCATATACTTTGGGGATAGTGGATAAATTTAATATCCTCATATAATATTCCAAAACCATATTTCTTAAAGTTGAATTTCTAGTAACGGCTAAAAACATCTATAGTAGTAGGAAATCAATAGTGGGACATAGAACTTAATTTTAGGATTGTAGGGTGAATTCATTTGTTTATTTTTGATGTACTTATTTTGATCACCACATTGAAAACTTCAAACTTAAAAACTATTCTGTACATTTCTACAGCAAGTTAAATGCATACAGTGTGGCCATTGCTGTCTCTCCTTGCCTAGCAGCTTGAAACCAGCTCATTTGGCAGGTCTAAAAGAAATGAGGCTACAGACCAGTAAATCATTGTAACGTATCTTCCTCTTAGACTATTATGAATTTGTGGGAGTGATACAAGAATTTACTTAAGATTTTTTTAGTCTCAGAGACATGAATAGCAGTGGAAGAGAGGTTTTAAACTTCGATAAGAAAGTACCATAAAATGATCAGAATATTGATACAATGTTGACTAGAAACTTACTTTTTAAAGGTGATTTTAAGAGATATTTGTAAAGAAGAGATAATTAACTGATAGTTGTCTATAAATGAAAGAAAAGGTTGACCTCATGAACAATTAAGTTAGGTAACTAACTTTCCCCTCACGGAAATGAGTTGGGAATACCAAACTGGTCACCTTGGCAACAAGCCTCAGAAGGGGAGGGGGCATGATGAGGCCTCCACCCTCCTTACCCTCTGAGGTCTGATTTTTGTCCATGTAGTGTACCACATGGGCTTTGGAGTATACAAATGACCAGCTCAGGGACCTTAACAGTTCTTCAGCTATGGTACTAGGTAGAAGTACAGGTAGCTTAAGTGTCCTGTCCACTTAACTAGGCCTACCTGGACAAGGGGCCTGACAGAAGGTAGACCCCTCCCTCCTTTAAGTTCCTCACCCAGGGCATAGAGTAGGGAGCACGTGGAAGAGTTGAAAACTTTACTTGGACAGCCTTCTCCTAGTTGAGGGGATGCTAAAAAATAGATCCACATTTGTACTGGTGTGCTGTGTGCTTCTTGTAAGTAATAAAAGCCACTTCCCAAGTGCCGACGGTCTGGGAGAATCATGTACGTTGAGACTCTGATCAGAAGGACATGATGTTCATGGAGCAATTCACATTTTAGTTATTAGTTTTTCTGGTGGCCTCCTGGCTAAACTGGGGACAACTTGTGTGTACCTCTCAGTTTTGATTAATGTGTTGTCGTGTAGTTCTGTACAGATACCTGTTGCCGTCAAGCCTATTCCAACTCACAGCGACCCTATAGGACAGAATAGAACTACCCCATAGGGTTTCCAAGGCTGAAATCTTAGGGAAGCAGACTGCCACATCTTTCTCCTTCAGAACAGCTTGTGAGTTTGAACCTTGGATCTTTTGGTTAGCACCCAAGTGCTTAACCACTGCACCACCAGAGCTCCTTCTCCTACAGATAGTTTTATGAAAAAATTATACCTAACTTATAAAATATTTTCCTAAGGAAAAAGATTTTTTTAGACGTGATACAGTGTTCTGTATCTGTATCTGTAATTATGCTTGTTGTAGTTATTAAATCATACATTATTTCATGCATACCTTTTTGGATAAGCTATTTTCCTTCCATGGTTGTGAAAGACCTGCTTCATCTCATTTTGTACCATTGTCAGACTTGGTCTCAATACTGATTTGAGAAAGATATGGAAACTTTCTAAGGAAAGTAGCTATTTTTTTAATTTGAAGCCTGCATTTAAGCTAAATTTTTATTTTATGTTTGTGTGATTTCCTTTGAAAGTGGTAGGCGTATGTTAAATCAACTTTTCAAGCTGTTTAGTTTATCATTTAAGCCTCCTTTCTTCCTCTTGTAATGCTCCAGAGAAGTGGGTGAGAAAGTCACTTGTCTACAGCAGCGCTGCCCCTGGAAGTGATAGGCAAGTTAATCTCTCTTATCACAAGTCTCATTGATGTTTGCTTAGAAGAGCAGCTGAAAGTCTGCTTTATGTATGACAACCTTTCATAAAGTTTATTCTTGGTAATAAAGCTCCTGGGGTAAGAGCCAGGCTATTATAAGAGACAATCCTCTCTCTGAACAAGAGTATTTTATTTTGTCAGCTGGAGTTAGTGTTTGAGTATCTTGTGCTTGTGACAGTAAGCTGGTGAGTAAGGCAAGCTATATCTGAAGTGTATTTTTTCCACTAGCATGGAGTTAATGCTTTTACTAGAAATGGGAAGGGTGCTGTTAGACTTTTACAATGAAGACAGAATTACTTAATTTGTTAGTCAGTGAATTAACTTTTGAATTTTCAGGACCTCAGTGAGAGAGGACATATTAGACTCTTTTATAACCTTGAAACCTCATTGCATTGTCTTCTATTGTTTTACAAATTAAAATTTTCACTTCGAAATTTATAAATAGCTTAAAAATAGGGAACGTATCATTTAATTATTTTTCATTTTTCGATGTGTTAGAATAGTATTGGGTATAGAAGTAAACATTTATTCATTAATCCAAGAAACCATTACCAAGCATCTGATATATTGCTTTGGTTATAGATCTCTGTTTTTAAGAGATCACTTATCTGGTAATTTTAATTTGGTAGAATTTAGATAATAGAAGCAGGATGAACAAGGACTCTTGGCCAAAATAGGTGGTTGCTATTTTTATGACAATGATGAAAATACTGTTGCCACTTTACCTTATAATATAACCTGCGACATTTACGTGTTTGTTTTTTTTTTTATATGCCTTATCTAATTTGAATATTAGAATAATCATATAAATTAGGCAGGGCAAAGAATAGTAGTCCCTTTTGCAGATGAGAAAACTGAGACTGAAGTAGATTAAGTGATTTGTCCACATTTAGTTGAAGAGGTAAAGCTTGTACTGTTAGAATTTAGATTCTCTGACGCCTTGGTCCAAACAGTAAAGTTCATGGAATTGACTATTGAAAGAGGCCCACAGTGTGTTTTTGTTTTATTTATTTTTGGTATAGAATTAATAAATTTTGCTATTTGGTTTCTAACTTGTTGTAAGTGAAAATGATCAGTTCTAGGATGACCTGTTAGTTGTATTCAGATTGCTAACAGTACTGAGTGGTAGACACCAACAGAGGATGACGGGGAGAAACTAGGAAGCTGACATAAATTGAAAAGCATTGGGATTGGGCACCACTTTGTCAAAGGCTGAAAAGCCCCTTATGTCCAAATGGTCACTTTATTAAAACATCACTTAGCAATTGCCTTAGAAAGAATTGTTTCAGAAAAATGTACATGAAGAAAGTTTCATTAAAAATGTTTGCTTGCTGCATTTAGAAAATTGTTAGATATTGACTTAATTCTTCATGCTCTTGGATAAATAAGCGTTGGTCTGTTAATATTAACCTCTTTCAAGTCTAAGATTTGTACTAATGGTATTATACTGGTGATAATTCCTGTTAAATTTAGTATGCCAGTCTTATAGTATGTATACTCCTTATCATTTATTTAGCTAGTCAACTTTGATCTGATTTCATTGAAATTCACCTTCTAAATTATTCACAGCAGCTTTTTTTCTCTGAACTCTCAAGTATCAGAGTCTCTTTCTCTAATAGAGAAATAATATCTAGCCCCAACTGTGACAAAAGGCAGAGAGGGAGCACTGTAGAAAGGGGAGTGGAAGGATAATGTGCTTTGGATGATTGTTGAGACCTGGAGGCTTGAGGTTAACAGACAGGAAATGTGGACAAGGGTAAGAAAGACAAAAGCATGCTTTGCTCATAGGCAGATTTATACTTTATTTTTTCTTCTCTTTCTCTATCTTGGGGAGGAGCTGTCCTCTTTTTTTCCGTTAGGTTTTCATTTTTGGCTTGCTTCCCTAGCGCTTTTCAGTACAATAATACTACACCTGTGGTGACAGTAACTTCATTTTAAGGGGATTTAATTGGTTATTAAATACTGAAAATGAGTAAATACTTGGTAATGAGTCTTAGATACTTTGTGATATGTTTAATTCCTGTGTGAATAGAGAGAAGTACTTTGTTGATACGTATAAGTGCTTTGCTGTCTTAATGTATAATCATTGCTTAATTATTCATCATTCTCCAGATCTATTAATTTGGCACCATTGAACCATACCAGTATAGTATAATTAGGGCTTCCAAATCAAGGAGTGATTAAACTTTCATTACCTTTTAATGCTGAAAATATCTTACTACTGAATTTTAATGATACGAAAGTTGGCAATTTTAGGTAGGGTTAAAACCAGAATTTTGACTTGTGGTAATGTCTCTAACCATACTGTACAATATTTTTATGTATTAAGTCCTTAAGTGGCAAATTTGAAAGTATGCACTTGGTTTTAAAGATTTCCCTTTTCAGTTCACAAGTTAAAGTAGAAAAACTAGAATAAAAAATCTATAGATAAATTGAAAGTGGTGGTATATACATCATATATACCTATACATTAAAAAATTGGAAAGCTATAAATAAATGTTACAGTATTAATCCAGGTATGATAAGATTATAGACAGTTTTATTTTCTTTATGTTTATGTTCTCTCGTTTTTCTAAAATGTGATTAAGTTTTTTTTGTAGGAAAAAAGATTATTTAGAAAAAATTATGTTCAGGGAGCTAAGTCTATAATAAGAATGCATTTTATTCTTAATTCTCTTATATTAAAAATGTACTTTCTAAAATAAATAAGAAAAAATGTACTTTCTTTTATAAGTGACTTTGTACTTCATTAGTCTGAATGTGTGCTGTTTTGTAGGGATACCTTTATTGCTATACATTAGAAGCAAATGTTTTCGTAAATTGCATTATACTGAGGGCTCTTTGTTTGTCTGATGAATTTTGTAGTTAAAAGAGATTTACTTTTAAAAGTCCTTTCTTTTCTCCTTACCCAGGATTCCTTTTTCTGTGCAGTGGTAACTGCAGAAAGGCTCACACCTTCCCTTGGTCCTGCCCCTTTCCTTTACTCATTTCTTCGTGTCTTGACTGTAAACACATGTATGTAATCTTAGGAAATGTTTATTTTCACATAAAAGTAAAGCTTTGTTAGTACGTGTTGTTTTAATCACTAGAGTTGTGCCACTGAAAATTTGAATATGGTCAGAATTTAAACATCTACATTTTTGTGGTGAATGTAGTTTGGCACTAAAAAGCAATTTGTGCCAAGTTGTACATTTCTTGTGGAAAATGATAATTTATATGTACAAATGGTAATTGTTTAAGGAGTCCTTTTGGATTCTTTTTAACTTGAATGTTTTTGTATAAGTGTACATGAATTCTGTGTTCAGTAGATTGACTATTTTGTCTGAGATCCTGAAATTAATTTACTTGTTTAGTAAGAAAGATTTTCTCAAACATTTAGGTGTCTGTTCATAATATTGTGCTGATTGAAGTCTCATTTAGAAAGAATAGCTGAAAAGACTAAAAGACTTAAAAATATGGGGTGATTAAAATGATTTTCAGAGTCATAGGATTTTAAAACTAGAGAGGATCTTGAAAATCATCTTGTTCAAGCCTTGAGAGTTAACTTTTTTTTTAATGAATTTTGTTAATTTGAACTTAATACCGACACTCCCCATGAAAGCCTAACTATATTTGAAAATTGCATTCAGGTTGATTCTGATGTTCAAGTGTACCTGTGAAGTTTTCATTGCTGACAGTAATCATTAGTCACTATTTTAGAAGAAAGCCATTTTTTTAATAATAATTTTTATTGTGCTTTAAGTGAAAGTTTACAAATCCAGTCAGTCTCTCACATAAAAACTTACATACACCTTGCTACATATTCCCAGTTAACTCTCCCCTCCATGAGACAGCCCGCTCCCTCCTTCCACTCTCTCTTTTTGTGACCATTTTGCCAGCTTCTAAGCCCCTCCACCCTCCCAGAAGAAAGCCATTTTTAAACCGCAATTTTGTTAACTAAAAAATGAGATTAGTTTCTAAGATCCTTTTAAACTGTAAAGTGAAGTGGGTAGGGGAAAAACTATTTTATATATAAAAGGCGTTCATGCCTGGTTTCTCAGACCAGGCATCTTTCTCTCTGTATGCCTGGGGCCATGCAACGACCATTAAACATGCATACTTTTCTTGAAGATTTGGAGAGGAGGAACTTTTTAATATTAAAGCAAATGTATATGTTTGAAGTAAAATTGCAATTTTTTTAAAGCTAACCCAGGAGTGTTCAGAGTACTTCTATCATTGTAGAAGGTGACTTTGGGCTCTGTCCCTAGGTTTCCCAGAGAATTCGCATTTACTTTCCTTTTATATTAGAGATTCCTAGTGTGGAAAAGTCTGAGAAACTGCGTTAGTGTATGTGGTAGTGGGCCATACATAAATATCAGTTATACAGTCATGTTTATTTTAGTTGTGAGTAAGTAACAAATAGGAATCTAATTTTTTTTTAACATATATTTTTAAAGGAAAATTCCAAACATATACAAAAGTAGGCAAATACTATAATAGTCACCCATGTAACCATCACTTGGCTTCAACAACATAATTATCAAGTCTTGCCAATCTTTAGGAATTGAATTTTCTGTATATTTGTTAAGATTTGACAAGATAAGCATCTGTAAGGTCAAGGTACTGACATCAGAAGCATTTCCGAACAAAGATGTTGCAGTTGGTGGGTGGATACGACTGTGTTCAGCTGTTGTGTAAGCTTGCATAAATAGTATCATCCTGACTTTAATCTTTCCGTTGTTCAGAGGTAGTGAGCATATTTCTCTTTAACCCCTGGAAACACGCCAAAATAATTTGTATCCCTTTCTCTGTCCATGGCACCTTGACTCTTAAATAGTCTGTGAATAAAATCATTGAGTTGATATTAGGAGTCTTGGGTAGAACCATTGAAAAAGATAATCTTCGTTTTCGATTAAAAAAAAAAACTATTGGGTACTACCTGCTTAATGTTTTGGAGGCTATAAAACCTGTTTTACTTTTTAACTGTTAACGAATGCGTTCTACAGACGTGAGAACATAGAGTCAAACAGACCTGGGTTCAAACCCTGCTGACATTAGGCAAATTAGTTAACTTCCCAAGTCTCAGTTTTTTCACGTGTAAAGTGGGGATGTGGGTTGTTGTGTGAATTAAATGAAATATAACATTTAACATTATTTTAAAATATCATTTGAGCACTGACTGAGTAGGAGTGCATCCTGAGTTAGTCTTAAATGAATTTGTTTAACTGTGAGCTTGAGGAAGTACCATTAATACTTAACGCACAGTTTTTAGAGAGCTAACCTTTATTGTATCATATCTAATTTTCTGACTGATAGTTACAAGATCTAATAGAAGATCTAAAGATAAAGTGAAAGCGTTCTGTTACGTTTGAACAAATGTTTTAAAACAGAGCATTATAAAAAATAATGCCTTGTAATTTTTTCTTATCGAATAATTACAGCAAACTCTGGCCTGTTCTATTCTAACCGCACTATTGAGTGAATTCTCAAGCTCAAGTAAAACTAGCAACATTGGACTAAGTATGGAATTCCATGGTAACTGCAAAAGAATTTTTCAGGTACTGGTATTTTTATTGTTACATTTTAATTACTGGATCATTCACTTTTTACTCAAGCTTTTTCTTATGGGGCAAGAGTATTAATTTTATATAGAGAGCAATAGCCTATACTCAAGGACTTATGATTTCATAGAATGTGGCAGAGTGATAGGTTTGGTGATAATAGTTGATCATTAAAATTACTTGTATAATTCTAGTCAACACAATTTCTAGTCAAAACAAAAAGAAAATACTATTCTAAAGATCCTTAGGTTAGTACTGATTTTAGGTATAACTAATTCAGTTGGTGGGACTTGGCTGGCATAAAAATAGGCCTGGCAGAACGCCAAAGAGGGCCATGTATTTAAAATGTTATTACAGATGGTGTGGGCTCTTTGTCTCATATGTATTGTTTGGCTCTGCAGCAAAGTTATGTGAAGGTATTGGTTTAAATCCTGGGGCTCTGTAGTATAACAACTGACTTCGCCAGCTTTGTAGTGGTGCAATGAAGTCGAAGAATTTTTCTCTGAATTGGTCAAAGACATGCTTCTCTATGAGAACAGCATTTATATCACAGAAAATGGATTCAAATCGATACTCTTTGAAAGCAGACTGGAAAAAATAAAAAAAACCCCGTTGCCATTGAGTTGATTCTGACTCATAGCGACCCTAAGAATAGAGCTGCCCATAGGGTTTCCAGGGAGCACCTGGTGGATTTGAACTGCCGACCATTTGGTTAGCATCTGCAGCACTTAACCACAATGCCACCAGGGTTTCCTGAAAGCAAACAATGATATAAATTATGAGCAGGACTAAAAATGGAAAACATTCTTCAGGAAATAGTATTTTCCATTGGAAATATTAAGGCTTTTATTTGTTTTGTTTTATGGTTCTAGAAAGGAATGCATTTAGAATAAGCATTTGATACAAAAATATTTGTGGTGATTTATTTACTATAGGAAGAAGACCTTCGTCAAATCTTCATGCTAACTGTTGAAGTTCTGCAGGAATTCAGCAGACGGGAAAACCTCAATGCTCAGATGTCTTCAGTATTTCAGCGTTACCTTGCACTTGCTAATCAAGTCTTGAGCTGGAACTTTCTTCCTCCAAATTATATCCTTTCATCAACTGAGAAGTTTTTTTTCATAGATGACTTAATTACTGCTCATAGTAATTTATCTCTGCAGTTGTAAGAATGATTTGGCGTGGCAGGATTGTCAGATCTCCTCATCTAACTGCTCAGGGGGGAGAATCACTATCCGCATCAGCCCAAGGCTGATTCCTGTGAGATGGAAGTCAGACATACTGCCTCTCTCTAACCTTATTCCCAAATCTGACACCAGCTATCCCTCCTGTGGCACTCTCTACTTCTTTGCTGGGCTTGGTAATTTGTTGCAATGCCACACAGAACTCACAGACAATACTCACAATTATGGGGTTTATTAGAGAATTAAGAGGTTACAATTCAAGATCAGGAACCACTCAGGATACAGTTCTTTGGTCAGGACAGCGTCTCCTCAGCCATGTCAGTAGGCACGCCTCTCTCTGGCCCTTGGCCTGTTGGCTTCTTGGTGTCTCTAGGCCCTCATTTGGAGCAAGTGTTACAAAGCTCATTAGCTCCACCACTGAGTGTCTGAAGGCTTGCCACTCCACCAGTAAGCCTTGGCCTGAAGGTGCTCATCTCTCTTGCCCCATGGGTCAGTTAGCCCAGGGGCACCCCACTCCACCAGCAAGCCTCCTGCCTAAAGGCATTCAGTTCTCTCACTCCATGAGTTGACATACCCACTGTAGCCACCTTCCACTGTGGGCCAGGAAGCCCACATCACTGTCTCACACCGGTCTTCTGCTTCTGCTGCCATCTCCTCTGCCACGCCTGCTGCCACTTCTTGCTGTCTTGTGTTTTCTCTGGTGTTACAGCTGTCTGTCTCCCGTCTTATGAGTCTAGGAGGCTCTCAGTGCAGGGACCCCTAGATCCGAAGGACACACTTTGCTCTTGGCTCTTCTTTCTTGATGGTAGTGAGGTTTCACCTCTGTTCTGGGATTGGCTCTCGTTTAAGCCTAGTGGCATGGCAGAATTGACCAATCCCCTTTTTAGGGTTCCATACACCTTATTTGTGTGGTTCCACCTCCCACGAGGGTTCCTTGTACTTTATTTGCATTAGCAAGCTGTCCAACGTGTTTGGTGGGCCATAAGCACCTTACCTGCATAGTCCCCACCCAATCATTTTGTGAAAGTTACAAAGACTATGGCTAGAAGGGCCATATTAAGAAATTCTCTGCACCATAGCAGGTTTTGTAAAACATGTCGTTGGAAGAAAGTAGGAGTGGTTTTAGAAGTGGAATTTAATTGCTTTTATTTTATAATACTACAGTTCATTTGGACTACTTAGAAGATTTAAAATTTTATTTACTACTTTGTAAAAGAGAGTTGAATAAATGGAAGCATTTTTTGGGTAATGAGGCTATTTCCAACTAAGGAATATAGCTTGAGAAGGAAAAAGAAAAAGGCGCAAAGTACGTTTTTATCAAGAAATTGAATCATTTTCTTCCTTCTAACATGTAATTACATTGGATTTGTTTGACTAACTTTAAGGCTGGTTTAGGGTACTCTATGGAATAATTTGATATTTATGGATGGCAATATTGTTCAAGTGTAAGTAATAAAATAGTAATATGGTTATTCTTCAAAGAACTTTTACCGTATAAAAAGATGAAAATTTAATTTTAGAGAATTATTAGTAGTACAGAATAAGTTTTAATGTGTTATAGATATATATCTTGCTTTTTATCAGTTACAAAAATTTGTATTTAGAAAGCAATTCCTTAAAGTTTATGATTTGCTGTTTTGGAACACCTACTTATTGATAGATTGAAAGCAATAATATGTAGTGGCTACCCATTCGTAACGTAGTTGAGCCAGCAGACCTGGATTTAATCTCAGATGACAGTAGGTAAATTACTTAACCTGTCTGTTTTTCCACTATAAAATGGCGATAGGAATTAAATACAGTAATACATTCAAAATGCTCAGGTCTTAGCTAATTTATTGAGTTATTAATAGCCACCTTGAATAAAGAAGTTCATATAGCTATCTGTGTATTGTACCTCTTTCTATATTATCCCGGAAACATAAGACAATTTAATTTAACCTATTTAGATGTCCTTAATCAGTCTTTTTTTGAGGGGCTAGAGGGTCTATTTAGGATAAAAATACAGATGAACAAACAGGAAAGAGATATTCAGCCGTATCAGAGATTTAGGATAAGGCTTACCTTTATTCCAACAGAGCTAAGAGTCACCTACATTCATATATGTAGAAGCAAGGTAATTATTTGTGATTGGTATAACTGGGATTTAAGGGGGTATGGTATGGTGTGGTGTAATTTTTTCCCCTCTATTCTCAAGCTAATACAGTAACATAAAAAAAAAAAAAGCCAAACTCGTTGCCATCGAGTCCATTCCGACTCATAGTGACCCTATAGGACAGAACAGAACTGCCCCATAGGGTTTCCAAGGAACAGTTGGTGGATTTGAACTGCCGACCTTTTGGTTAGCAGCCAAACTCTTAACTGCTGTACCACCAGGGCTCCAGTAATACAGTCACATAGTAGAAAATTAAGTATAAAAGGCTATCTAGGAAAGGAAAGGTGAGTCTTACTTTTCAAACCCTGAGTTTTCCAGTATTCCTTCCCCTAGGAAGTTTTAGTGACTTGCCGCTTTGTGGAGTAGAAGCTTGCAGTGAGGCTATTACTCCCCTCCCCCCGCCACCTCCCCCACTATTCTCTAGACATCTTTCCCCTAACAAACAATTTTATATCTTTGTTAACTTTTTTGTTGTTGTTGAGGCACGTATTTTCTTTTTTTAATTTTCCCTTCAAGTATTGCAATATTATTTTGCTCCAGTTTTTATTAGTAAAAGAAAAAAAGATGTTGAAAAACTTTTGGGACAGATTTAAAAAGTGTCAAGGCATATGGAGGTATCAAAACATTAATTATGTATGTAGGGAAAAATTAAAAGTTACACTTCATATATTGTAGCCAATTTTAAAGTGTCTGTATTAGGGGGGAAATGTAGTTGGCTGAAGAGCGAGTATTTCCTAAAGGGAAACAGTTCTCTGGGAGTTTGGAAACAAAATTTATGTACAGATACACAACACATAAAATATTTTTATAAAGTATTCAGATAAAGCTTTGGAAAACCTGTCATCTAAAAAATTACTACTACTACTACAATATTGCCAAAGAAGATAACATCCTTATTGAAAGAAAAGTATGTTTTGGTCTTGCTTTCAGACTTGAGGATGCCCCAGTTTATGGCTGAAGAGCCATGTTATTTGACCTCACCCCCTAGATATTTGTATAGTAACCATTTGTTGCCTAACTGAACTACATACTGTTATGTATGCCTGCCTTTAAGTGAATCAGCTTGAAGTGCAGGAGAAAGAATCTGGAAGTGGATTAAAAAGTAAGCTTCCATTTTCAGAGCTAATTAAGGAAATCAGTTTCAGGCAACCCAATTCTGATATAATTTCTAATTTTGGTAATTACCTAGAGATCTACCATTCAATCAGAAGGGAAAGAATTGAATATTTACCTCTGTACCTTGAATGAGACTAACGATTAAATTTAACTTGAATGAGACTAACGATTAAATTTAACTTAGTTAGAACATGTTGAGTTAAATTTTTTTTTTTTTTTTAACATTTTGTCTTTTAGGATAGACAGATGAGTAACAAGTAGAGCTTGTAAAATGTGTTCATATATTTTGTATCAAATATATGTAATCATTTAGAATGGTATCATGTTAATGAGGCTGTGTTAAATTGTAATTCCAATCTCTAATCATATTTTTTTCTAACCTCCTTTTTCTGGGTAACTTTATTTTGATATAATTTCAAACATACAGAAATACTGCAAAAATAATTTTAAGAACTCCCATATGCCCTTACCAAGATTCACCAATTGCTACCGTTTTGTCTCATTTTTTATTCTCTCTCTTCCTTCCTTCCTACCTCTCTTTTTCTCTCTCTTTCCATATATGTATGTATATGTATTCATGTGCATGTATATGACTACACATGTATGTATATGTGTATGTGCATATATGTATCTATTAAGCAAACTTTTTCTAAAAAGTTACAGACATCATACCCATTTTCTCTTGAATAATTCACTGTATGTTTATCTAAGATCAATAATTTTTGGGAATTGTGTTTATTGTAAGAAAATGTCTTAGAAAAACAGGAGAATTTTCAAATCAAGGCATTTAACATTGATACATTATTATCGAACTCAGTCTGTATTCAGGTTTTGTCATTTGCCTCAGTAATGTCCTTCCTAGCTATTTTTTTCCCCAGTACAGAAATCAGTTCATTGCATTTAGTTGTCATATTGCCTTAGTCTTCTTTATTCTGGGACAGCTCCTCAGGCTTCCTTTATCTTTCATGTCCTTGACACGTTTGAAGAGTATAAACCAAAAAAACCAAACCCACTGCCGTCGAGTCGATTCCGACTCATAGCGACCCTGTGGGACAGAGTAGAACTGCCCCTTAGAGTTTCCAAAGAGCACTTGGCAGATTCGAACTGCTGACCTTTTAGTTAGCAGCTGTAGCATTCAACCACTAAGCCGCCAGGGTTTATAGGCCAGTTATTATTGGGTCTGTCTGATGTTTCCTCATGATTAGATTTAGGTTATAAATTTTTGTAGTGATACTGTGTCCTCAGTACATTATGTCAGGAAGCCGTGATGTCACTTTGTCACATTTGGGGGAATGCTCACTTTCATCACTTTGTTAAGGCGGTGTCTGCCAAGTTTCACCATTATAAAGTTACCTGTTTCTTGTGGTAGTTAATACACCCATTCCTCACTTATCTACTATCTCATTATCCAACATTTTGCATTTACAATAATAAAAAACCTATTATGTGACTATTTTGTGCATTAATGAGGCAGCGGGCATGGCAGCAACTGCTACGAAGCATCCCCTCTCTTGAGGAGGGTCTCCAGTGGCTGCTGGGAAGCTGGACAGTGCTACCCTGTGCCCTCCACCCTCTCCTGCCAATGGGCTGGCCTCTGTGGCCACGGCCTCTGGATGGACACACAGGTAGCACCAAGCCAGTAGGCTCCTGTTCTAGGTTCCCACCTCCTATGTGGCCTGAGGCCCTGCAGCTCAAAATTGCTATAGGGTGGGGAGGGAGGAAAGAAAGAGGCATCAGAGAGAGTGTTTGGAAAAAATGCTTGCTGAATTGGGCCTGAAGCCTTCGCCTTCGCCTTGGTGGGGTTGGGTGCATGGCCAGGCTCCCAGCACCTTCCCAGGAAGCCCTGAGCCTTGGTGACTCGTCAAGCCTGGAGCTCAGAGCAGGCTCCTGGATCATGAACACAAGGCTTATAAGAGTGGGAGTGGAGCCCTGGAAGTGGCTCCTTGAGGGAAGCTCTGATCCACCACAGGGGGAAGATGCAGTGGTTAAGCCGTGGGTCCTCCAGTCACGTAGCCTAGCTTTATCTCCTCCAACCCTTCTCTGCAGAGGAATAATCCGTAACTGGACTCATCACTGTGATGAGCACATCAGTAAATCTTAGCTGTTATTATTTTTTTTTCCCACTTATATTCAACTTTCTTTTTTTCTTTTTTTAATTGTGCTTTTGGTGAAAGCTCGCAGAGCAAAGTAGTTTCCCATTAAACAATTAATATATGTATTGTTTTGTGACATTGGTTGCCAACCCTGTAATGTGTCAACACTCTCTCCTTCTTGACCATGTTTCCCCTCCTGCCTTCCCATCCTTGCCCATGGGCTGGTGTGACCATTTAGTCTCGTATATATGGTTGAACTGTGTGTGTTATTGTTTGTTTCATAGGCCTGCCTAATCTGTGGCTGAAGGGTGAACCTCAGAGTTGACTTCAGTGCCTAGTTAAGAGATTGTCTGGGGCTATACTTTCTTTTTTATACTTTCAGGGTTTCTCCAGTCTCTGTCAGACCAGTAAGTCTGGTCTTTTTTGTGTGATTTAGAATTTCATTCTACACTTTTGTCCTACTCTGTCCGGGACCCTCTATTGTGATCCCTGTCAGAGCAGTTGTTGGTGGTAGCCAGGTACCATCTAGTTGTGCTGGACTCAGCATGGTAGAGGCTGTGGTAGTTGTGGTCCATCAGTACTTAGGGCTGCCCTTGCCCTTGTGTCTCTAGTTTCCGTCATTCTCTCTTGCTCCAGACCTGGTGGGACCAATAGACATATCTTTGGTGGCCGCTTGCCAGCTTTTAAGACCCCAGACACTATCCACCAAAGTAGGATTCAGGACATTTTCTTTATAAACTGTTACGCCAATTGGACTACTTGTCCCCCAGGACCATGATCCCCAGCTCTCAGCCCTGTAACTCTGACCCTCAGGGAGTTTGGATGTGTCTGTGAAGCTTGTATGACTTTGCTTCGGTCAAGTTGTGCTGCCTTCCCCAGTATTGGGTACTATCTTACCCTTCACCAAAGTTACCACTGATCTGTTGTCTAGTTGGTATTTTCCTCTTCCCATCCTTCTCCTCCCTTGTAACCATCAAAGATTGTTTCTTTCTGTATGTAAACCTTTTCATGAGTTTTTATAATAGTGGTCTCATATGGTATTTGTCCTCTTGTGATTGACTTACCTCTCTCAGCATAATACCCTCCGGATTCATCCATGTTGTGAGATGTTTTGCAGTCACCATTGTTCTTTATTGTTGCTTAGTATTCCATTATGTGTATGTACCATAATTTATTTATCCAGTCGTCTGTTCATGAGTACATAGGTTGTTTCCATGTTTTTGCTGTTGTCAGTAATGCTGCAATGAACATGGGTGTGCATATGTCTGTTCAAGTGATGGTTCTTATTTCTCTAGGATACATTCATAGGAGTGGGATTGCTGGATCATATGATATTTCTATTTCTAGGTTTTTAAGGAGGTGCATATCTTATTCCACAGTGGTTGTGCCATTTTACATTCCCACCAGCAGTGCATAAGAGTTCCAGTCTCCCTACAACCTCTCCAACTTTTGTTATTTTCTGTTTGTTTTTTTTTTTTTAAATTAGTGCCAGTAATGTCGGGGTGAGATGGTATCTCATAGTTTTGATTTGCATTTCTCTAATGGCTAATGATCGCAAGCATTTCGTCATGTGTCTGTTAGCTGTCTGAATATCTTCTTTGATGAAATATCTGTTCATATCCTTTGCCCAGTTTTTAATTGGATTGTTTGTCTTTTTTTTGTTGAGGTGTTGAAGTATTCTTTAAATTTTAGAGATTAGACCCTTGTCTTATATGTTGTAGCCAAAATTTTTTTCCCAGTCCGTATGTTCTCTTTTTACTCGCTTGGTGAAGTCTTTTGATGAGTGTACGTGTTTAATTTTTAGAAGTTCACAGTTATCTAGTCTAACTTCTGGTGTTTGTGCATTGTTAGTTATGGTTTGTATTTGATTTATGCCATGTATTAGGGCCCCAAGCATTGTTGCTGTTTTTCCTTCCGTGATCTTTATTGTTTTAGGTTTTATATTTAGGTTCTTGATCCATTTTGAGTTAGTTTTTGAGTATGGTGTGAGATACGGGTCCTATTACATTTTTTTAACAGATGGACATTCAGTTTTGCCAGCACTGTTTGTTAAAAAGACTCTTTTCCACATTTAATTGACTTTGGTTCTTTGCCAAAGATCAGCTGACCAGAGGTGGATAGATTTACATCTGGGTTCTTGATTCTGTTCCATTGGTCTATGTGTCTGTCATTGTACCAGTACCAGGCTATTTTGACTACTGTGGCTGTATAGTAGGTTCTGATATTAGCCCTCACGCTAGGCCCCCTACTTGGTTCTTTTTCTCCAATAATGCTTTGCTTATCCAGAGCTTTTTCCTTTCCATATGAAGTTGGTGATGAGTTTTTCCATCTTTTTGAAGAATGCTCTTGGTATCTCGGTTAGGTTTGCATTGTATCTGTAGATTGCTTTGGGTAGAATTGACATTTTCACTGTGTTGGAGTTTACCTATCCATGAGCATGGTATGTGTTTTCATTAAAAAAAAAATCATTTATGTAGGTCTTTTTGAGTTTCTTGCAATAGTGTTTTGGAGTTTTCTTTGTATAACTCTTTTATATCCCTGGATAGATTCATTACTAAGTATTTTATCTATTTAGGAGCTTTTTGTATGGTATTCCTAATTCCCTTTATGAAGTTTTCTTTGTTGGTATATATGAGTCCAAATGACTTTCATATATTGAGCTTGTATCCTGCTAGTCAGTTGGATCTTTCTATTAGTTCCAGTAGTTTTCTTGTGGGGTCCTTGGAGTTCTCTATGAATAGAATCACATCATCTGCGAGTAGGGATAGTTTTACTTCTTCCTTTCCAATTTGGATGCCCTTTATTTCTTTTTCTTATTGTTGTGGCAAGGACTTCTAGCACAGTGTTAAATGGGAGTGGTGATAAGGGGCATACTTGTTCCTATTCACAGACCGAATGCTTTCCATCTTTCTCCATTGAGAGTGATACTAGGTATTGGTTTTGTATGGATGCCCTTTGTTATGCTGAACAATTTCCTTTCTATTCTTATTTTATTCAGAGTTTTTAATCAGGAATGGGTGTTGGACTTTATCAAATGCCTTTTCTGGGTGGTTTGAGATTATCATGTAATTCTTTTATTTTGTCTTATGTATATGGTATCTTTGTGGAAGTATCCTTGTATACCTTGTGAGAATTCCACTTGTCCTGGTGTATTAGGTTTTTTTATATGATGCTGAATGTTATTGGCTACAATCTTGTTGAAATTTTTTGCATATATATGCTACCTTTGGTAAAGTAGAGAGTCAGCAGAAAAGTTGAAGACCCTCAACCAGATGGATTGACATGGTGGCTGCAGCAATGGGCTCAAGCATAACAATGATTGTGAGGATGGCGCAGGACTAAGGAGTGTTTCGTTCTGTTGTGGATCAGGTTGCTATGAGTAGGAACTGACTCAACAGCACCTGACAGCAACAATTTTCATGATACTAGTCTGTAATTTTCTTTTTTTGTCGTGCCTTTGCCTAGCTTTGGTATCAGGGTTATGCTGGCTTTATAGAATGAATTTGGGGATACGCCTTCCTTTTCTACGCTCTGAATTAGTTTGAGTGGTAGTGGCGTAAGCTGTTCTCTGAATGTTTGGTAGAATTCTCCAGTGAAGCGTCCAGGCCAGGGTTTCTTTTTAGAAAGATCTGTTTTATTTACTTTAGTGCTAGAGATTGGGGTTCCTTCTTTGTGAACTGGAAAGCCATACTTTGGTGGGGTTCTGCTGCAGCTGCCTAGCCACAGCACCAGGAGACATAGGGGCAGGGACAGTAGAAAAAGAGGTTTTGCTACCTCTTAAAAGTTGTCCTTTTCTTGCTTCAGTTTGTGGCTTGTTATTATCGTCCGCCTACTTTTTCAGAGTTCTTACACATCAGTAAGTCCAGTGAGAAAACTTTCTGTAGATCTCTAGCAGACACAACTGACTTGAGTGGGTCATTTAAACACATTTTTGTTTTTTTGAAGTTTTTTTTTTTCAGATTAATACAACTTTTTTTTAATTGTGCCTTGAGTGAAAATTTACAAATCAAGTCAATCTCTCATACAAAAACTTATATACACCTTGCTATGTACTGCTAGTTGCTCTCCTCCTAATGAGACAGCACACTCCTCCTCTCCACCCTGTATTCCCTCAGTCCATTCAGCCAACTTCTGTCCCTCTCTGCCTTCTCATCTCCCCTCCAGACAGGAGCCGTCCACATAGTCTCATGTGCCTACTTGAGCAAAACTCACTTCTCACCAGTATCATTTTCTGTCTTATACTCCAGTCCAATCCCTGTCTGGAGTTGGCTTTGAGAATGGTTCCAGTTTCTGCTAACAGAAGGTCCAGGGCCCATGATCTCCAGGGACCTTCTAGTCTCAGCCAGACCATTAAGTCTGGTCTTTTTATGAGAATTTGAGGTCTGCATCTTACTGTTCTCCTGCTCCATGAGGGATTCTCTGTTGTGATCTTTGTCAGGGCAGTCATCGGTTGTATCTGGGCACCATCTAGTACTTCTGGTCTTAGGCCGATGTAGTCTCTGGTTTATGTGGCCCTTTCTGTCTCTTGGGCTCATAATTACCTTGTGTCTTTGGTGTTCTTCATTCTCCTTTGCTCCAGGTGGGTTGAGACCAATTGATGAATCTTAGATGGCCGCTTGCTAGCGTTTACGACCTCACACACCACTCTCCAAAGTGGGATGCCAAAAGTTTTCTTGATACACTTCGTATGGCAATTGAACTAGATGTCCTCTGCAACCATGGTTCCCAAACCCCTGCCCCTGCTACTCTGGTCTTTGAAATGTTCGGTTGTATTCAGGGAAACTCCTTTGCTTTTGGTTTAGTTCAGTTGTGCAGACTTCTCCTGTATTGTGTGTTGTCTTTCCCTTCACCTAAAATAGTTCTTGTCTCCTAATTAGTGAATACCCCCCCATTCCCAACCTGTGATCATCAAAGAATATTTTCTTCTGTGTTTAAACTGTTTCTTGAGTTCTTATTACAGTGGTCTCATACAATATTTGTCCTTTTGCAACTGACTAATTTCACTCAGGATAATACTTTCCAGATTCCTCCATGTTATGAGATGTTTCCCAGATTCTTCGTTGTTCTTTATTGTGTAGTATTCCACTGCGTGAATATACCCTAATTTATTTATCCATTCGATCCTTGATGGGCACCTTGGCTGCATCCATCTTTTTGCTATTGTAAACAGTGCTTCAGTGAACACAGGTGTGCATATATCTGTTCATGTAAAGGCTCTTCTCTAGGATATATTCCAAGGAGTGGGATTGGTATATCGTATGGTAGTTCTATTTGTAGCTTTTTAAGGAAGTGCCAAATCGATTTCCAAAGTGGTTTTGCCATTTTACATTCCCACCAGCAGAGTATAAGTGTTCCAGTCTCTCCACACCCTCTCCAACGTTTATTATTTTGTGTTTTTTGGATGAATCCCAGCCTTGTTGGAGTGAAATGGAATCTCATTGTAGTTTTGATTTGCACTCCTTTAAAAAAAAAAACCTTTTTTTTTAATGACTGATGATTGTGAGCATTTCCTCATATATCTGTTAGCTGCCTGAATGTCTTCTATGGTAAAGTGCCTGTTCATATCCTTTGCCCGTTTTTTAATTGTGTTATTTGCTTTTTGTTGTTGAGTTTTTGTAGTATCATGTAGATTTTAGAGATCAGATGCTGATCGGAATTATTGTAGCTAAAATATTTTCCCAATCTGTAGGTAATCTTTTTACTCTTTCGTTGAAGTCTTTGGATAAACATGAGTGTTTGATTTTTAGGAGTTCCCAGTTATCTAGTGTTCTGGTGTTTGTGCATTGTTAGTAATGTTTCGTATACTGTTTATGCCGTGAATTAGGGCTCTGAGCCTTGTCCTATTTTTCCTTCCATGATCTTTATCGTTTTAGATTGTATGCTTAGGTCTTTGATCCATTTCGAGTTTGTTTTTGTGCATGGTGTGAGGTATGGGTCTTGCATCATATTTTGCAGATGGATATTCAGTTATGCCAGCACCATTTGTTAAACAGACTGTCTTTTCCCCTTTGAACAGACTTTGGGCCTTTGTGAGATATCAGCTGCTCGTATGTGGATGGATTTGTGTCTGGATTTTCAATTCTGTTCCATTGGTCTATGTATCTGTTGTTGTACCAGTACCAGGCTGTTTTCAGTACTGTGGCGATACAATCTGTTCTAAAATCAGGCAGTGTGAGGGCTCCCACTTTGTTCTTCTTTTTCAGTAATGCTTTACTTACCTGGGGCCTCTTTCCCTTCCATATGAAGTTGTTGATTTGTTTCTCCATCTCATTAAAAAATGTCATTGGTATTTGGATCAGAATTGCATTGTATCTATAGATCACTTTTGGTAGAATGGACATTTTTACAATGTTGAGTCTTCCTATCTATGAGTAAGATATGTTTTTTCGCTTACATAGCTCTTTTGGTTTCTTGCAGTAGTGTCTTGTAGTTTTTTTGTTTTTTGTTTTTGTGCAGGTATTTTATACCTCGAGTTAGATTTATTCCCAAGTATTTTGTCTTTATGGGGGCTGTTGTAAATGGTATTGATTTGGTGGTTTCGTCTTCAATGTTCTCTTTGTTGGTGTAGAGGAACCCAACTGATTTTTGTATGTTTATCTTGTATCCTGATATTCTGCCAAACTCTTCTATTAGTTTCAGTAGTTTTCTTGAGGATTCTTTAAGATTTTCTTTGTATAAGATCATGTCATCTGCAAATAGAGATACTTTTGCTTCTTCCTTACCCATTTGGATGACCTTCATTCTTTATCTGTCCTAGTTGCTCTGGCTAGGACTTCCAGCACAGTGTTGAGTAAGAGTGGTGATAAAGGGCATCCTTGTCTGGTTCCAGATCTCAAGGGTAATGCTTTCAGACTCTCTCCATTTAGGATGATGTTGGTTTTTGGCTTTGTGTAAATGCCCTTTATTATATGGACGAATTTCCCTGCTGTTTCTAATTTGCTTAGAGGTTTTGTCAGATGCCTTTCTGCATCAGTTGATAAGATCATGTGGTTCTTTTGTTTTATTTATATGGTGGATTACATTGATTTTTTTTCTAATGTTGAACTGTCCCTGGATACCTGGTATGAATCCCGCTTGGCCATGGTGAATTATTTTTTCGACATGTTGTATTTGTGGAGGATTTTTGCATCATGAGGGACATAGATCTGAAATTTTCTATTTTTGTGGTGTCTTTACATGGTTTGGGTATCAGGGATATGCTGACTTCATAGAATGAGTTTGGGAGTATTCCATCCTTTTCAATGCTCTGAAATACCTTTAGTAGTAGTGGTGTTAACCCTTCTCTGAAATTTTGGTAGAACCCTCCAGTGAAGCCGTCAGGGCCAGGGTTTTTTTTTTTTTGTTGGGAGTTTTCAAATTACCTTTTCAATCTCTTCTTTTGTTATGGGTTTATTAAGTTATTCTGCCTCTGTTGTGTTAGTTTAGGTTGGTAGTGTATTTCTAGAAATTTGTCCATTTCTACTAGGTTTTCAGATTAGAGTACAGTTTTTCATAGTAATCTGATATGATTCTTTTCATTTCAGTTGGATCTGTTGTGATATCACCTGTTTAAAATCTTATTTGGGTTATTTGCATCCTCTCCTGTTTATCTTTTGTTAGTTTGGCCAGTGGTTTATCGATTTTATTAATTTTTTCAGAGAACCAGCTTTTCATGTTGTTAAACCCTTTCAGTTGTTTTTCTGCTCTCTACTTCATTTGATTTTGCTCTAATTTTTATTATTTGCTTTCTTCTGGTACCTGAGGGTTTCTTTCATTGTCTTTCTATTTGTTCAAGTTGTAGGGATAATTCTTTGATTTGGCCCCTTCTTTTTGGATGTGTGCATTTATTGCTATAAATTGACCTCTGAACACCGATTTAGCTATGTCGCAAAGCTTCTAATAGGAAGTGTTTTCCTTCTCATTGGATTCTATGAATTTCTTTATTCCATCCTTAATTTCTTCTATAGCCCTGTCATTTTTGAGTAGGGTATTGTTCAGTTTCCAAGTGTTTCATTTCTTTTCCCTACTTTTTTTGTTATTGATTTTTACTTTTATGGCCTTATGGTCAGAGAAGATGCTTTATAATATTTCGATGTTTTGGATTCTGCTAAGGCTTGCTTTGTGACCTAATATGTGGCCTATTCTAGATAATGTTCCATGTGCATTGCAAAAGAAAGTATACTTGGCTGCTGTTCGATGGACTGTTCTGTATGTGTTTGTGAGGTCAGGTTGGTTGATTGTGGCATTTAGATCTTTTGTGTCTTTATTGAGATGCTCTCTGTATAATCTGTCCTTCACCGAAAGTGATGTGTCTGCTATTATTATTGTGGAGCTGAATATCTCACTTTTCAATACTGCTAGAGTTAGTTTTATGTGTATTGAAGCCCTGTCATTGGGTGCATAAATATTTAATATGGTAATGTCCTCCTGGTATATTGTCTCTTTAATCATTATATAGTGTCCTTCCTCATCCTTTGTGGTAGATTTAACTTTGAAGTCTGTATTGTCAGAAATTAGTATAGCCACTCCTGCTCTTTTTTGATTGTTGTTTGCTTGATATATAATTTTTGATCCTTTGAGTTTTAGTTTGTGTCTTTTAGTCTAAAGTGTGTCTCACGTAGGCAGTATATAGATGGATCGTGTTTTTTAATCCATTCTGCTACCCTCTGTCTCTTTCTTGGTGCATTTAGTCAGTTTACATTTGTCGTGATTATGGATAGGTATGAGTTTAGTGCCGTCATTTTGACATCTTTTTTTGTGCATTGTTGACAATTTCATTTTTCCACTTAATTTTTTGTGGTGAGTAGTTTATCTTTATATATTGGCTTTTCCCCTTTTCGTTGTTGTTGATTTTGTTTTTGCTGAGTCTTTATGTTTTGCTTGTATTTTCTTTTGATGTACAGGATTGTTAGTTTCCTTTGTGGTTACCTTAATACTTACCCCTATTTTTTTAAGTTTAAACCAATCCTTTTTTTTCTTTGTATCGCCTTGACTTCCTCTCCATGTGAAAGACCTATGGCTGCATTTTTTAGTCCCTGTTTTTTGGTTTAGTGTTGTCATCTTTTACATTATGATATCTCTCTTTCCCTGTTTTCAGCTTTTTTTATCTTGATTTATTTTTGTGATTTCCCTATCTGGGTTCATATCTGCTGCTTTGTCTTGTGTTTTAGTCTCGGGTTGATATCTGATGGTACTTGTTTTCTAACCAGAAAACTCCCTTTAGTATTTCTTGTAGTTTTGGTTTTTGCTAATTCCCTAAACTTCTGTTTATTTGGAAATGCTGTAATTTCGTCTCCTTATTTGTGAGACAGTTTTGCTGGATATATGGTTCTTGACTGGCAAATTTTTTTCCTTTAGTGCTTCATGTATGTCATCCCTTTGCCTTGTTGCCTGCATGGTTTCTGCTGAGTAGCTCTAGCTTATTCTTACTGACTCTCTTTTGTAGGTGAGTTTTTGTTTATCCCTAACTGCTCTTAAAATTCTGTCTTTAAAATTTTTGGTTTTGGGAAATTTGACTATAATACGTCTTGGTGACTTTTGGGATCTACCTTATGTAGAGTTCGATGAGCATCTTGGATAGACATCCTGTCATCTTTCCTGATGTCAGGGAAGCTTTCTGCCAACAAATCATCAACAATTGTCTGTTTTCCATTCTTCCTTCCAGCTCTGGTACTCGGGTGAGTCATGCATTATTTCTCTTCATAGAATCTCACATGATTCTTAGTATTTCTTCATTTTTTAAAATTCTCTTACCTGATTTTTCTTCAAATATATTAGTCCCATGTGTTTTGTCTTCAGTCCCACTAATTGTGCCTTCCATTTCCTCAGTTCTGCTCCTGTGACTTTATATTGTGTTTTCTAATGCTTAAATTTTATCGTTAATCTTCTGAATTTCTGATTGCTGTCTGTCTGTGGATTCTTACAGCTTATTAAATTTTTCATTACACTCTTGAATAACGTTCTTAATATCCTTCACTGCTTTTTCTGTGTTCCTTGGTTTGTTCTGCATTTTGCCTGGTCTGCTACTTGATTTCTTGTAGCTTCTGTAAGTTAATCTTTTATAGTGTTCCTCTGGTATTTCCAGGAAGACACCTTTGTCCGGAAGATTCCTTGATATTTTGTTTTGAGAGCTTGTTGAAGCGGTCATGGTCTGCTTCTTTATGTGTTTTGATATTGAGTGTTGTCTCCGAGCCATCTGTTAGTGATTGTATTAATTTATTTTGTGTTTGCTTATTGTATCCTAGCTCCTTGTTTTGTTTTCTTTCAATATGCCCAAATAGGCTGCTTGAGAGAGCTAGCTTGATTATTTGCACCTTTGAAGCTCTAACATCCTGTCACCAGATGGCTAGAGCTGTTACCAGGTATATGACCCTAGGAGTTCGTTCACTTTTCTTGTATGAATTCAGCTCAGGTGTGCAGGTAATCGGCCATCAAGTGTGTAGTGCAGGCTCTGTCCTACAGTTTTAGAGTGGCAGGGGTGATTTATGTAGGCACAGGTATGTGGCTGCAGCAGGGGGTCATGCTCTGAGCAAGGCAGTGGGCTAACAATCGTCCCTCGAGTGTCTGTGAGGAAAGTGTGCCCCTCTTCCCTAGAGTGCACAGGTAGGTGGGTTCTTCAGTTGGATAATGGACATCCAGTGCTTTTGGTGGTAAGGACTGTGAGGCGGCAGTTATACTTGGACCCCTGTTGCAGGTGGCTAGGTGGAGCCACCAGACCTTAGGCCCCTGATATTGTTAGCTGAGAACCCTGTTTAATAGCAGAATGATGTCAGATGTCAAAAACTCGTCTCTTCAGTGCACAGCTGAAACAGTTGAAGTCAGATCCCTGGCAAGTACACCGTTGTAGTCTGTCAGCAAGCACCTAAGTTCCTGAAATGGGTCCACACAGGTCGGTGAAGGGGTGGGAGGCATTCAGAATCCATGACCTTTTGTGCCTGTACAGGAGCCACCGCTTCTGCCCTGAGTTCCTAGCTTAGGGGAGTTGGCAGATTATCTTGTCCCCCCATTGTTAATTTATTCCTTCTCTAAGGCTGGGAGAATGGCTTAGGACGTGCAGCAGGACCTATCTCAGGCCCAGGGAAATCGACAGCCACCGAGGCTGGCTTGGGGCCTGGGGGCGTGGTCAATTGGATGCAAGTATTTAGCTTTTGCCTAGAGTGCTGTTCTTCTTTGATCCAGAGGCGTGAGTAGACTGTGCAGCTTGCTGTGTGTCCCTGGGGAAACTGCATCCCAATTGTCTCCAGCCCTGCCGCGGTTACACAGGTGGATTGTGCCTGAGGGGTGCCTCTTCCTGCTTGGTTAGGTCCGGCATCTCCTTGCCGCTTCTAAACTGTCTCTCTCTCCCCGCCGTTCAGTCTGAATTCCTAACTTTGCCTTTGATCTTCATGGCACCTAATTTGCCATATATGTAATCGCTCTGCTTATTTTTTCGGGCCTTTGTTGTGAGAGAGCTCACCGGAAGCGTATGACTACTATGCTATCTTGGCCCCGCCCCCCAGGGCTTTTTTTTGTTGGTTTTTTTTTTAATTACTTCTTCAGTCTCTTGTTAGGGGTCTGTTCAGATTTTCTATTTTTGTTTTTGTTAGTTTAAGTAGTTTGTGTACTTCTAGAAATTTGTCCATTTCCTCTAGGTTCTAAATTTTGTTGGAATGCAGTTTTTCATAGTATTCTATTAGGATTCTTTTTATTTCAGTTTTTATGTCCCCCATCTCATTTTTCGTTTGAGATATTTTCTTCCTCTCTTGTTTTTCTTTTGTCAGTTTCACCAGTGGTTTGTAGATTTTATTGATCTTTTCAAAGAACCAACTTTTGGTCTTGTTGATCTTTCTTTTGCTTTCCTTTTCTCTTATTTCATGTATATCTACTCTAATCTTTATTATTTCCTTTCTTCTGGTGGCTGTGTGCTTCTTTTCCTATTCTCTTTCTGTGTCTCTGAATTTTTGGGCTAACGTTTTGATTTTGGCCTGTTCTTTGTTGATGAGTGCGTTTATTGCTGTAAATTGACCTTTGAGCACTGCCTCTCCTGGGTCGCACAACTTTTGGTATTTTATGTTTTCATTCTCGTTTGATTCTAGTAATACTTTTATTCCTTCCTTGATTTCTTCTAATACCCAGTTGTTTTTAAACAAGAAGTTATTTTGTTTTCGTGTATTTGATTTATCCTTTGATATTCCTGTTATTAATTTCTACTTTTATGGTGTTGTAATCAGAGAGAATGCTTTGCATAATTTCAGTGTTTTAAATTTTATTGAGGGTTGATTTGTGGCCTGAAATGTAGTCTATTCTGTAAATGTTCCATGTGCATTGGACAAGAATGTATTGGCTGCTGTTGGGTGTTCTGTATATGGCCATGAGTTCACGTTGGTTCATTTATTGGCTTTTAGATCTTCTGTGACTGTGATGAGTTTTTTCTAGATGTTCTGTCCTTTACTGAGAGTGGTGCATTGAAGTCTCTTACTGTTATTGTGGAACTGTCTATTTCTCTTTTCAATGTTGTTAGAGTTTATTTTATGCATTTTGGAGGCCTGTCATTGGGTGATACTTACTAAGGTTAAGTCTTGTTGGTGGATTTTCCCTTTAATCACTACATAATGTCCTTCCTTTTTTTTTATGGTTGATTTTGCCTTGTTGTTTTTGTTGTTGTCAGGTCAGTTCCGATTCATAGCAACCCTATGCATAACAGAAGGAAACAGTGCCCTGTCCTGCATCATCCTCACAGTTGTCGCTATGCTTGAACCCATTGTTGCAGCTGGTGTGTCAGTCCGTCTTGTTGAAGGTCTTCCTCTTTTTCACTGACCATCTACTTCACAAAGCAAATGTTATCTGAGATTAGTATTTTGTCTGAGATTAATATTACCACTCCTTCCTTTTTTGGGTATTGTTTACTTGATATATTTTTTTCCAGCCTTTGATTTTTAAATATTTTTATGTCCTTGTGTCTAATGTCTGTGTCTTGTAGACAGCAAATAAATGGGTCATGTGTTTTTTAATCCATTCTTCCACTCTCTGACCCTTTATGGGTACATTTAAACCATTTGCATTCAGTGTGGTTATTGATAAATACGAGTTATTACTGTCATATAGTTGTGCTTTTGTTTTGTGGTGCTGATGTTTTCTTTGTTTTTACTTTCCCCTGCTGAGTTTCTTTTGTTTGTGGATTTTCTTTTCTGTCATTATGATATATTTTTTGTTCACTGAGTCTTTATATTTTTTTGTTTTTTTTATTTTGATTGGTAGGTTTGTTAAGTTTCTTTGTGGTTACCTTGAAGTTTACCTTTATTTTCCTAAGTTTGAATCAATATTTTATTACTTGATATTGCCTTGACTTCTCCATTTGAAAGTTCTATACTTAAACTGTTTATTCCACCTTTTATTGTTTTGATGTTGTCGTCATCTATGGATTGAAGTCTCTGTTTCCTCGTTTTAGGTCTTTTAGCCTTATTTTATTATTAAGCGTTCTTTACCTAGGTTGGTATCTGGCTAATGCTGTCGTGTGTCCTAGATCCTGGTTGTTGTCTGATGTTTTTTCTCTAACCGAAGGACTCCTATTAATGTTTCTTCTAAGTTTGGTTTGGGTTTTACAAATTCCCTTAAGTTCTTTTTCTCTGGAAGTGTCCTAATTTCACCATTTTATTTGAGAGAGAGTTTTGCAGGGTATTTTATTCTTGGTTGGCAGTTTTTTCCTCTCAAGGTTTTATATACACGTCATCCCATTGCCTGCTTGCCTGTGTAATTTCTGCCATGTAATTAGAGCATCGTCTTGTTTCCCCTTTGTAAGTGACACTTTGTCTTGAGCTCCTCTCAGTTTTCTTGCTTTGTCTTTGGTTTTGACAGGTGTCATAATGATATGTCTTGGTGACTCTCTTTTGGGTTCTGTCCTGTATGGGTTCTGTTGAACTCCTTGTATGGTCAGCTTTTCACCTTTCTTGATATTTTTGGGAAGTTTCCTGCCAGTAAATATTCAGCAGTGTTCTCTGTGTTTTCCATTTTGTCCTTGTTCATGAGCTGTATTTCGAAAGTTTTGCTCTTCTGTCCCACATAATTTCTTGTTTTTTTTTTCATATTCTTCTCTGATTTTTCCTCAAACGAAGTGGCATCCGTGGATTTGTCTTCAGTCTTCCTAATTCTGTCTTCCAGTATTTCAGATATGCTCCTAGAATAATCTATTGAGTTGTCCATTTCTGAAATTTTGTTTTTTATCTTTTGTATTTCTAGCCGATGTTTTTGTATGATTTCTAATTGCTTATTTTTACATTTTGTTATTGTATTATTTTTCTGAATTCTTCTGTTGCTTTGTTTTCGTTTTTCTTGATTTTGCCACACATTTTAATTTCAATAGCAGATTATGTTTTTGGTAAAATCTGCTATTTAAGTTAAGTGAGCCTTATGACATTTTATAGACTATATAAAATTTGCTTTTGTCATAGGTAGAATTATATCTTCTACCCCTTACTTGTCTTCAGCAGTTTTTTTTTTTTGTCGTTTGCTGTAGTAAATAGTATTTTTCTATGCAAATTTTTTACCATTGTTGCACAACATTCAATGGACAGTGATTGGTAGCACCACCTTTCTGTATAGAGATGGCCTGCCAGTGATCAGTGTTAACAATATGGTTCTACATCTCAGCCTGAATTGAAGTTTTATGGTCTTGAAGAAAGGAACTACACCTTTTATCTTTGCATCTCCTTTGGTGTCTAGCCCTACACTAGCAGAAAGTAGTAACCGATTTATTGAAATGGAATTACAGAAGTGAGCTTGACTGCCTGAAAATTCTCTGTCCAAACCACCAATTCATAGTGTCCATCAGCACTTAAATGTCTAGAGTTTAATCAAGTAAAAGTAATGGGAATGCAATCTGACTTGAGTAGCTGTTACTTAAGGTAGCATTTTGAATATTTAATGTTAGGTTTTTTAATTTTTAAACTACGAAGAGTAGTAAATATTCTTCATTATACATCGAATTTGCTTCACAAAGCAGATAGAATTGGAGCATTGTTATGTACAGAACACCTTGATTAAGATTTTAAAACACATTTATTATAAATCTATTAACATGGATACATGATTTATTTTGTTGTCTTTTGTCATTAAAACGTTGGTTATTTTAAATTGATAATTTATGTTCAAAAACTTATCTTTGCCCATTGGTGAACAAAAAACACATGTGAAAACAAATTTTGAAACACAGAAGGGACTATTTTTTTTTAAAGAGCAAAGCTTTATTGAGATATAATTCATATACCATATAATTCACACATTTAAAATGTATAATTGTATGGGTATATTCAAGAGTTGTGCACCATCATCAACTGTAAGACACTTTTATCACCTCAAAAAGAAACCCCTACCATTTAGCAGTCACCCCATTCTTCCTGTCCGCCCCCCCATCTCCCAGCCTTACTGCAAACGCTAATCTACTTTCTATCATTACAGATATGCCTATTCTAGTCATTTCATTTAAATGGCATCATACAATATGTGGTTTTTGTTAACTGGCTTCTTTCACTTAGCATGTTTTCAAGGTTCATTTATGTTGTAGCGTATATCAGTACTTCATTCCCTTTTATTGCTCAATATTATTCCTGTGTATTTACTTATCTGTTGACCAGCTGAAAATTTCAGGGGCATTTGAGTTGTTTCTACTTTTTGGAAACCTTGTTTAATATAGAATAATGATGCTATATCACACGCAAGCAAAATTTTGCTGAAGATCTTTCAAAAGTGGCTGCAGCAGTGTATCGACAGGGAACTGCCAGAAATGCAGGCCGGTTTCAGAAGAGGACGTGGAACCAGGGATATCGTTGCTGATGTCAGATGGATCCTGGCTGAAAGCAGAGAATACTGGAAGGATGTTTACCTGTGTTTTGTTGACTGTGTAAAGGCATTGGACTGTGTGGATCATAACAAACTATGCATAACACTGCAAAGAATGGGAATTCCAGAACACTTAATTGTGCTCATGAGGAACCGTTACATAGATCCAGAGGCGGTGGTTTGGACAGAACAAGGGGATACTGATTGGTTTAAAGTTAGGAAAGGTGTGCGTCTGGGTTGTATTCTTTCACCATACCTATACAATCTGTATGCTGAACAAATAATCCAAGAAGCTGGACTATATGAAGAGGAACGGGGCATCAGACTGGAGGAAGACTCATTAACAACCTGCGTTATACAGATGACACAGCCTTGCTTGCTGAAAGTGAAGAGGACTTGAAGCACTTACTAATGAAGATCAGTGTGGATTGCACCTCAACATAAGGAAAACAAAAATCCTCACAACTGAACCAGTGAGCAACATGATGACAAATGGAGAAAAAATTGAAGTTGTCAAGGATTCATTTTACTTGGATCCACAATCAACAGCCATGGAAGCAGCACTCAAGCAATCAAAAGACGCATTGCATTGGGTAAATCTGCTGCAAAGGACCTCTTCAAAGTGTTGAAGAGCAGAGTGTCACCTGGAAGACTAAGGTGCACCTGCCTCAAACCATGGTATTTTCAATTGCATCATATGCATGTGAAAGCTGGACAATGAATAAGGAGGACTGAAGAAGAATTGACATCTTTGAATTGTGGTGTTGGTGAAGAATATTGAATATTCCATGGACTGCCAAAAGAATGAACTAATCTGTCTTAGAAGAAGTACAACCAGCATGCTCCTTAGAGGCAAGGATGGCGAAACTGCATGTTACGTACTTTGGACATATTGTAGGATGGATCAGTCCCTGGAGAAGGACATCATGCTTAGCAGAGTACAGAGTCAGCGGAAAAGAGGAAGGCTCTCAATGAGGTGGATTGACACAGTGGTTGCAACAATGAAATGAAGCATAACAACGATTGTAAGAATGGCTCAGGACCAGGCAGTGTCTCATTCTGTTGTGCATAGGGTCACTATGAGTCGGAACGGACTGGACAGCACCTAACAAAAACAACAATGCTGCTGTGAACATTTGTGTACAGTGTTTTCTTTTATGTATATACCTAGGAATAGAATTGCTTTCTCAACTGGTAACTATGTTTAACATTTTGAGGAACAATCAAAGTCTTCCTAAGCAGCTTTGACATTTTACATTCACATCACAATGTATAAGTGCATAACCTCTACTACCTGTCTTTTTTGGTTTCTAGCTGTCCTAATAGATGTGATGTGATATTTCATTGTGGTATTGATTTGCATTACCCTAATGGCTAATGATATTGAGCATCTGTTAGTATGTTTATTGGTATTTGCATATCGTTTTTGGAGAAATGTCTATTCAGAGTCTGCCTGTTTTTAAATTGAGTTGTTTCTCTTTTTTATTATTAAATTATGAGTTCTTTATATATACCTGGATACAAGTCCCTTATCAGATTTATGAGTTGCAAATATTTTCCCCCATTCCGTAGGTTGTATTTCATTTTCCGAAGTACAAATTTTTTAAATTTTCTTGAAGTCTAATTTATTTTTTTTCTTTCGTCGTTCATGTTTTGGTATCGTATCTAAGAAAATTCAATCCTATGTTTTCTTCAAAGGGTTTTTTAGTTTTATCCCTTAAATTTGAGTCTGTGATCCATTTAGAGTTAAGTTTTGTATATGGTGTGAGAATAGGGGTCCAAGTTCATTCTTTTTGATTTGGGTATCCCATTGTTCCAGTACCATTTGTTAGAAAAACTGTTGTTTTTCCTTTGAATTGTTTTGGCATCCTTGTTGAAAATCAGTTAGTTGTCAGTGTGAGGGTTTATTTTTTCAGTTTCTCAGTTCTATTTCATTGATTTATATGCCTGTTGTTATAACTTGATTATTATAGCTTTGTAGTAAACTTTGAAATCATTAAGTATGAGTCTCTGACTTTTTCCTTCTTTTTCAAGATTATTTTGACTATTCCACATCCTTTGCATTTTCATGTGACACTTAGGATCAGCTTTTCAATTTCTGCAAAAAAAGGCAGCTGGGATTTTGATAGTGATTGCATTAAATCATTAGTTCCAGTTGGGGAGTATCGTGATCTTAACAGCCTAAAGACTTTCGATCCATGAACTTGGGATAGCTTTCTGTTTATTTAGACCTTCTTTAAAATTTTTTTTTAATTTTGTGCTTCAAGTGAAAGTTTACAAATCAAGTCAGTCTCTCATACAAAAATTTATATACACCTTGCTGTATACGCCTTATAGCTCTTCGCCTAATGAGACAACGTGCTCCTTCCCTGCACTCTCTTTTCTTGTCCATTCCGCCAGCTTCTGACCCCTCTGCCCTCTCATATCCCTTCCAGATAGGAGATGCCAACACACTCTCATGTGTGTACTTGATCCAAGAAACTTATTTATCACCAGCATGTCTGTCTATCCCATTGTCTAGTCCAATTCCTGTATGAACAGCTGGCTTTGGGAATGGTTCCTGTCTTGGGCTAACAGAAGGTCTCGGGGCCATGACCTCCAGGGTCCTTCAAGTCTCAGACCCTTAAGTCTGGTCTTTTTAAAAGAATTTGGGGCCTGTATCTCACTGCTCTCCTCCCTCAGGGGTTCTCTGTTGTGTTCCCTATCAGGGCAGTCATCGGTTATAGCTGGGCACCATCTAGTCCTTCCTGGTCTCAGGCCGATGTAGTCTCTGGTTTTTGTGGCCCTTTCTGTTCCTTGGGCCCCTAATTACCTTGTGTCCTTGGTGCTCTTCATTCTCCTTTGCTCCAGGTGGTTTGAGACCAAGTGATACATCTGAGATGGCTGCTTGCTAGTGTTTAAGACCCCAGAAGCTGCTCTCCAAAGTGGCATGCACAATGTTTTCTTAATAGATTTTATTATGCCAGTTGACTTAGATGTTCCCTGAACCCATGGTCCCCAAACCCTGTACCCTACTTCACTGGCCTTTGAAGCGTTCAGTTTATTCAGTAAACTTCTTTGCTAAGTTGTGCTGACCTCCCTGTATTGTGTGTTGTCTTTCCCTTCACCTAAAGTAGTTCTTATCTACTATCTAATCAGGGAATGCCTCCCCTCCCCCCCATAACTATCAAAGAGTATTTTCTCTGTTTAAACTATTTCTCGAGTTCTTATAATATTGGTTTTATACAATATTTGACCTTTTGCAACTGACTAATTTCACTCAGCGTAATGCCTTCCAGATTCCTCCATATTGTGAAATGTTTCACAGATTCATTGCTGGTATTCCATTGTGAATATACCATAATTTCTTTATCCATTCATCCATTGATGGACACCTTGGTTGCTTCCATGTTTTTGCTGTTGTAAACAGTGCTGCAGTGAACATGGGTGTGCATATATCTGTTCATGTAAAGGCTCTTATTTCTCTAGGATATATTCCAAGGAATGGGGTTGCTGGATCGTATGGTAGTTCTATCTCTAGCTTTTTAAGGAAGTGCCAAATCGATTTCCAAAGTGGTTGTTCCATTGTACATTCCCACCAGCAGTGTATAAGTATTCCAATCTCTCTACAACCTCTCCAACATTTATTATTTGGTGTTTTTAGGATTAATGCCAGTCTTGTTGGAGTGAGATGAAATCTCATTGTAGTTTTGATCTGCATTCCTCTAATGGCTGATGATCGTAAGCATTGCCTCATGCATCTGCTAGCTACCTGAATGTCTTCTTTAGCGAAGTGCCTGTTCATATCTTTTCCCGTTTTTTAATTGGGTTATTTGTCTTTTTGTGGTTGAGTTTTTGTAGCATCATGTAGATTTTAGAGATTAAATGCTGATCGGAAATGTCATGGCTAAAAACTTTTTCCCAGTCTGTAGGTCATCTTTTTACTCTTTTGGTGATGTCTTCAGATGAGCATAGGTGTTTGATTTTTTAGAAGCTCCCAGTTGTCTGGTTTTTTTTTTTTGCATTGTTAGTAATGTTTTATATACTGTTTATTCCATGTATTAGGGCTCCTAGCGTTGTCCCTATTTTTTCTTGCATGATCTTTATCCTTTTAGATTTTATATTTAGGTCTTTGATCCTTTTTGAGTTAGTTTTTGTACATGGTAGAGGTATGGGTCTTGTTTCATTTTTTTGCAAATGGATATCCAGTTATGCCATCACCATTTGTTAAACAGACTATCTTTTCCCTATGTAACTGACTTTGGGCCTTTGTCAAATATCAGCAGGTCATATGTGGATGGATTTATGCCTGGATTCTCAATTCTGTTCCATTGTTCTGTGTATCTGTTGTTGTACCAGTACCAGGCTGTTTTGATTACTCTGGCAGTATAATATGTTCTCAAATCAGGTAGAGTGAGGCCTCTCACTTTGTTCTATTTTTTTTCAGTAATGCTTTACTTAACCGGGGCTTCTTTCCCTTCCATATGTAGTTGGTGATTTGTTTCTCCATCTCATTAAAGAATGTCGTTGGGATTTGGATTGAAATTGCATTAAATCTATAGACCGCTTTTTGTAGAATAGACATTTTTACAATGTTGAGTCTTCCTATTCACAAGTAAGGTATGTTTTTCCACTTACGTAGGTCTCTTTTGGTTTCTTGCAGAAGTGTTTTGTCGTTTTCTTTGTATAAGTCTTTTATATCTCTGCTAAGATTTATTCCTAGGTATTTTATCTTCTTGGGGGCTGTTGTAAATGCTTTTGATTTGGTGATTTCCTCTTCTGTGTTCCTTTTTGTTGATGTAGAGGAACCCAGCTGATTTTTGTATGTTTATCTTGTATCCTGATACTTTGCTGAACTTTTCTATTAGTTTTGATAGTTTTCTTGAGGATTCTTTCGGGCTTTTTGTGTATAAGATCAAGTCATCTGCGAATAGAGATACTTTTACTTCTTCCTTGCCAATCTGGATGCCCTTTGTTTCTTTCTGTAGCCTTATAGGTTTGGCTTGGACCCCCAGCACAATGTTGAATAAGAGTGGTCATAAAGGGCATCCTTGTCTGTTTCCCGATCTCAAGGGGAATGCTTTCAGACTCTCTCCATTTAGGATGATGTTGGCTATTGGCTTTGTATAAATGCTCTTTATTATACTGAGGAATTTTCCTTCTATTCCTATTTTGCTCAGAGTTTTTATCATGAATGGGTGTTGAACTTTGTCAAATGCCTTTTCTGCATCAATTGATAAGGTCATGTGGTTCTTGTCTTTTGTTTTATTTATATGATAAAAAGATTACATTAATTGTTTTTGTAATATTGATCCATCCCTACATAAAAACCAAAAACCCATTGCCATTGAGTCGAATCCGACTCATAGCGACCCTAGAGGACAGAGTAGAACTGCCCCATAGCATTTCCAAGGAGCACCTGGTGGATTTGAACTGCCGACCTTTTCGTTAGCAGCCGTAGCACTTAACCATTATGCCACCAGGGTTTCTGCATCCCTACATACCTGGTATAAATCCCACTTGGTCATGGTGAATTATTCTTTTGATACGTTGTTGTATTCTGTTGGCTAGAATTTTTTTTTGAGGATTTTTGTATCTAAGTTTATGAGGGATATAGGTCTATAATTTTCTTTTTTTTGTTGTATCTTTACCTGATATCAGGGATATGCTGGCTTCGTAGAATGAGTTTGGAAGTGTTCCATCCTTATGTATGATCTGAAATACCTTTAGTAGTAGTGGTGTTAACTTTTCTCTGAAAGTTTGCTAGAACTCTGCAGTGAAGCCCTTAGCCAGGGCTTTTTTTTTTATTGGGAGTATTTTGATTATATTTTCAAAGTCGTCTTTTGTTATGGGTCTATTTAGTTGTTCTGCCTCTGTTTGTGTTATTTTAGGTAGGTAGTGTGTTTCTAGGAATTCATACATCTCTTCTGGGTTTTCAAATTTGTTAGAGTCCAGTTTTTCATAGTAATCTGATATGATTCTTTTAATTTCAGTTGGGTCTGTTGTAATATCGCCCATCTTATTTCTTATTCAGGTTATTTGCTTTCTCTCCTGTTTTTGTTTTGTCAGTTTGGCCAGAGGTTTATCAATTTTCAAAGAACCAGCTTTTGGTCTTGTTAATTCTTTCAGTTGTTTTTCTGTTTTCTACTGCATTTGATTCTCTAATTTTTATTATTTGCTTTCTTCTGGTGCCTGAGGGTTTCTTTTGTTGCTCTCTTTCTTTGTTCAAGTTGTAGGGATAATTCTTTGATTTTGGCTCTTTCTTCTTTTTGGATGTGTGCATTTATTGATATAAATTGACTTCTGAGCAGAGCTTTCACTGTGTCCCAAAGGTTCAAATTGGAAGTGTTTTCATCCTCATTGGATTCTATGCATTTCTTTATTTCATCCTTAATGTCTTCTATAATCCAGTCTTTTTTGAGCAGGGCATTGTTCAGTTTCAAAATATGTGATTTGTTTTCCCTGCTGGCGTTCTTTCATTAAAAAAAAAAAAACAAAAACGTTTTATAGTCTTCCGTGTAGACATTTTGCACTTGTTAAATTTATTCCTAAGTATTTTATTTTTTAAAGTGCAATTGTTGATTCAATTGTTTTTAAGTTTTCATTTTCATATTGTTCATTGCTAGAGCATAGGAATACAAATGATTTTTGTCTGTTGATCTTGTACCCTATTACCTTGCTGAACTTGTTCATTGGTTCTGGTAGATTTTTTAGTGGATTCTTAAGGATTATCTATATATATGATCATGTCATCTGGAAACTGTCATTTTCTTAAGGATTATTTGATGTAGGGTTTATATGTGCCCGCCACTCATCCATGAATTTATGGAATGTGATGGCTTCCATTTTGCTATGATGTTGTAAACTATGCCACTGTTGTTTCAAATACCATCAGGTTTAATCATAGTGCACAGGTTTCAGCAGAGTTCCCAGACTAAGACAGAATAGGAAGAAAGGCTTGGTGATCTACTTAGAAGAATTAGCCAGTGAAAGTCTTATGGGTCACAGCATAGCATTGTCTGACTTGTTTACTTTGAACAGGAGGGACCAGTCACTGGAGGGGAACATCGTGTTTGATGAAGTAGAGGGCCAGTGAGGTGAGGGAGACTCTTGGTGAGGTTGATTGACGCAATAGGCTTATTAGTGTACTCAAACGTGTTGTTGATCATGAGGATGACACAAGACCAGGTAGTGTCTTGTTCTGTTGTACATAAGATCGCCATGAGTTAGAGTGGACTTGATGGCACCTGTCTGTCTGTCTAAGCTATTTCCCACCCATCTATTTATCCATCTTTGTATGTGCAGAAGGTGATTTATGAAAGCATCCCCTGTCTCAGGCCTAGATGGTGTAAAATATACTCCTGGATTTTGTAGATAATCAAAATCACCCCCTGACCCAGTGAGCTAATTCCTCTGACCTTTATGCCCTGTGGTCAATCTGCTGAAAGAGACTATTGAGACAAAATCCACTGTACTTTTTATTCTGTTTTAGATTACTGCTTTCCAAAGAAATCATCCTGGTCTTATGGTCCTCTATCAGACTATCATCCCCCTGTTTTTCTGACTTTTAAACCCCTGACTTAGCATCCTTTCTGTCCCCTTTTCCTAGATAAGCATACCCCCTTATGTCCTTAACCTCTTCCTGGGCCTGTCTACCACCTTGTCTTAACTGAAACCCACTTTTCTTCTGAGGACACCATTGTCCACCTCAGAAATAAGCGAAGGGTTTCGATGGACATTCACTTTCTTCTACCAAACTTCCTATACATTATTGGCTTCTGTAAGAACCTCCCCTTTCCTTTTTGTTACACTGGAAGGGAAGCATCAGTCTGTTTTCTAAGGCTGGGCTCTTCACTTGTGCTTTGGATCCTATCCCATTCGCCTTCTTAATAATCTGCCACTATCAATGATCCCTCCTCTTGTGTTTTCTACTGCTCTGGAGAGTAATAAATGGGAAATAGCTGTTTGTCCCATCAGATTTGAATCAGCTTAATTATTTATTTACTTTTTTTAATCATAATAGATAACTCATGTTTGGCCTAACATTGTCCTCTCATTACCTTCCTATCTCTGTTTCCATTCTTCACTTTCCCCTTACTCTTTTACTTCTGTAATCAATGTTTTCCTCTCTTAGTTCCTCAATGTGTTCTCCCTGTGTTTACTAATGACCTTCATATTGCTAAATCCAGTAGATATTTTTCCATTCTCATCTTACTTGGAACTCTTTGAACCCTGTCTTTCTTCTTGAAACACTCCTCTCTTTGTGCGTATGTCAGTGCCTCTCAGTAGTTTTTTGTTTTGAATTACTCCTTCGCTACCAGAATATTAAATGATAAATTTCCTCAAGGTTTGTCTTAGACTTTTTGGTGTTCCCTCTTACTCAGTTTTGTTCATGGCCAACTCACCAATCAGTCCCTTCTTTTCATTCAAGACATATATACATATACATATATATATATATATATATATATAGCTGCCTACTCATCTTAAAACATACCCAAAATGGACTTCAGTGTTCTTCCTTCCAAATTGGATCCCTTTATCTGTTTTCGTCTTTCAGAGGTGGCAGTGTAATCTCCTTCAATTTATATTGTTCTATCACCAAGTCTTGGTAATTATATTTTCTAAGTATATATTGTATCCATTGACGTCGGCGGTGCTACCTCCTTAATCTAAACTTTTGTCGCCTGGATATTAACCTTCTAAGTGGTCTACCTGCTGCTATTTCTACTCCTTTTTAGTCCATTCCCCATATTGTACCCAGTCATTTTTTTTTTTTTTTTTTTTGGAATGGCAGCCTAATAATGATACTTGCTTAAAATTTCTCACTCGATTATCATTACCTTTAGACTAAAGCCAAAAATTCTTAACATGGGTTATAAGGTCCTGGATGGCCAGATCGCTACCTCCTTCTTAGAACTCATTCTCTCTGCTCTGTTATAGCTGCACTTGTAGGCCTAGTTCCCTTCTGCCCTGGGATCTTTGCTCAAGGCATACTCCGTGTCTGGAGACCTTCTTCCCTTCCTTGCCTAGTCAGGTCCTGATTGTGCCTCAGCTGTATACCCCAGATGAATCAGGCTTCTGCTATGGTTTTTAATATACATGTTACACATGATTTTCTCTCATTTGGCTTACTTCTCAGTTGTAATTTTCCATTCATTAGCTCATTTGAGTAATGTCTGTTTACTCCACTGTTAAGAGTTCCGTGAAAGCCTGGGCCATGCTTCTGCCCACTGAATTGTGAGTGCCTAGCATAGTGTCAGATTAGTACTAGATGTTTTAACAAATGTTTATTATTTAGTTAACCAAGGAACGTGATCCAGAAGTATTTTCCTATCTTAGTTCTTGAATGTTTGTGCTGCTAATATTATTTGGCTTTAGTTCACCTGGTATCCATAAATGCTTGAGGGTTTTTGCAATGCTAATCATAAATGGCAATATCGTTTTGTAATAAGAATGTGTGGCAGGTGTGTATGGTATGTTGGCTTCAGTAACATTTCTTTTTTTAGTTTGGTTACATTGTCTTTTATTGGCATTCTATTTTTGTGGATCTGATTTGGTTTTGGTAATTTTTTTTTCCAGTTAGCTTTGGGGAAAGCTAACTGAATTAAAAAATGGCAATGGGATCAGAAACTTTCACCTAAATTAGGATTTAAGTAAAGTCAGCCTTACTATTTGGTGGCAAGGCTTGGGAGAACACTCAGGGGAGGCCACTTCAAGGATTTATGGCTACTTGGAATAAGTTTTGTCTGTAAGACTGGGCTCTTTGGTGCTGTGCTTTGCCAAGAAAAGAGATAGCAGTTTTAGTTGCTAGAAGAATAAATAGTGAAAAAGATTAAGCATTTAAGAAGAAATAGCTGACTTCCCCTCACTCCTGAAACTTTGTCTTACTGAAGAAATGGCGTTAAAAGAATATGGGAAGATGGAGAAAGCATTTTCTTCTTTTGAAAAATGTCCGTTGTTGCTACAAGATCTTTCTATATTGTGAATTTATTAGAATTAGTGGAAAATTTCACTCTGCTTATTTGCTTGAGGATAATTTGTAGCTCTTATATGATTCATTTAATTATTTTCTGTCAATCACTGCCATTAATTGCTACCCTTACTGAAGGTATTCGTAGTTGAACAGTAACTTATTTGCATATGTAAGGACCTGTGTACTGCCAAAGATGACATTTTTCCCTCATGTTAAGATGTATGTACTAATGATAAAATGTCTGTTGTTTTGAGAAGTTGAGACACAAGGCTTAGGAATTACCCAGTGACAGTCAGTAGCAGGGTACAGTTAAACTCTGTCCTTTTGGTACTTAGCCTACTGTGTGTTTGTCTCTGGTTGTGGAGTTACAGAATAGGGTACATTTACATGCCTTTAATTTCTAGAAGATGTGAGCTTTACTAGGTAGAGAATTTTAGAGCGAGAAAGAAGGGGTTAGGGAACAGAGTTACAGTTAACTCATCACTATATTGTGGTGCAGTTGAATTTACATCTAGGTGCAGCTGATTTTCCAGGGGATTAAGGTAGTGTTGAGCTTGAAGACTGGTTGGGTTTTAACACTTCAGAATTTGAACAATGGAACTCTTGCTAAGAGGGAGTAGGCTTCTGTTTGATACAGTGGCAGAACTGTAGTTTGTACTATAACTCCTGATTCTTGAATTTGGGGAAAACATGGGAAAGTGAAGTTAGGTTAGGTGTGAATAACAAGTTTTTAAAAAGATTATTAAAAAACCAAAAACAACTCTATTGATTAAAATTTTTATTTTTATTTTTTGGTTACCCATGAATTATTCTGATACAAAGTATAAATTACATGAGTTCAGTATTTCTTCTAGAAAAATATAAAGCCCTGTTGTTGTTGACTGCCATAAGTCAATTCAGACTCATGGTGACTGCAAGTGTTACAGAGTAGAACTGAATCTGAAGGGTTTTCTTGGCTATAATCTTAACAGAAGCAGATCACTAGGCCTTTTCTTCCATGGTACAGCTGGGTTGGTTCGAACCACAGATCTTTAGAAGTTAGCAGTCAAGCGTAAACCATTTGTGCCACCTAGGGACCTTGTATAAAGCCCTAGCACAAGAGAATTCTTGAAAACACTCTGATTTGAACCGTGGTAAAGGATAGCTCTTTGTCAATCTGTTGTGACTCATAAATCTCATAAAATCTGACTAAAAAGCAATTGCCATTGAGTCAGTTTGGGCTCATGGTAAGCCCATGTGTGTCAGAGTATAACTGTACTCAATTTAGTTTTCAATTGTTGATTTTTCAGAAGTAGATCACCACCAAGCTTTTCTTCTGAGGTACCTCTGAGTGAGCTTGAACTTCCAACTTTTTGGTTAGCAGCTGAGCACATTAACCGTTTGCAACTCCCAGGGACCCCAGAATCTGACTAGCATGTGATGAATAGTATGTCATGAAAATATGTAATTATTTAGTGAACAATTATTTACTTGTCAGACTTCTCTTTTATTGGTGTCATATTTAGGTTAAAAAAAAAAAAGCAATATAATGTTCTGATATACCATGTTAAAGTAATGACTGTAAACCAACGTTTTTGAAACTTTTTAAAAAAGGAAGTGAAAATTGTTATTTTTAGAAGGAAAGTATTGCTTTATTTAAACTTTAAATCATTTAAAGAAATACCATCTTAAGAATAGAAGTCTTGGATTGCTGAATTACAGTGGTAGTGTTTTTATTATGTTTTTGAAATACTCTACATTAAGAATTCCTAGGGGAGAAAGAATATTTCTTGGGTCTCTTATACATGTAGATAGAAATAGTCAATTAATTGGGAATACCAAATTAAAAATTACATTTATTCTTTTGTTATCTGGATGTACATATATAGTCTTGGTGTGTATATCACTATTCCACTCACATTGTGATCTGCTTCTACCTAAGTTTTTTAAATTGAAAAAAATAATACATGTACATGTATAATGATAACCCTTCCATTATTACTAAAAGCTGTGCAATGAACACTAAGTTTTCCTCCCACATAACCTCCCACCCCACACAGTCTCCTCTTCAGAAGTTCCTATTCAGAGGCAACAACTTAATAGTTCCATAGTGCGGTCTGGTAACTGAAATATACATATTTCTTGTCAGAATAGCTTTGTTCATAAAAATTTGTTCCATTCATGATTATACTGTTCCTTTTGTTGTTTTTATGTTTCACTTTTCATAAAAATGCCTTTGGGGGATAATTATGTGTTCTTTAGAGCTACAATTTGTACTTATATGGTTGTATCCTATAGTAAAAATGAGTATGTATGTATTTTTATTATGAAAATGGAGTGGTAATGCTAGGTTGTTAAAAAAAAAAAAAAAAAGTAAACCTGCAGTGTTGAAGATTAATTCTTCGAAGAAAATGGTGCATTACAAGTGAGCAAACGTCATTCCTTCCACACTTGATTTGAAAATCAAAACTTAGATGTAGTATTAAAATAATTACGGGGAAATTTTTTTCTGATAGGTGTCAGATACTAAACTCACAAATCTCCACGTGCTGTTGGCAACGTGTAAGGAATTCAGTTCTTAAAAATAGGTGGGTCATCAGCTTTTTAAGGAGATGTGACCATATGGATATAACAGTAGGAACAGTGTGGTTCAAAATAAGCCAAGATTAAAAAAAAAGATTAGGAAAGGCTAAATTCAGGACTTAAAAATATAAAAGATTTGAGGATTAGTTTGAAACTGATGTTTAGGTGAGCAGTTGCGATTAATTCCATTCCATATCGGGAAAAAACCCTTTCTTCAACTCACATCTCCATTTCCCCTTAATATAAAATATCCACAAGTATTTATGGAGTATATACTTTTTATAATCTAAAAATTAGAGGATAAAAATGCACAAGTATCTTGGTTTGGGTTTAGTTTTCTGTTGTAATATTTATTAATCTTTGATGTTGTTACTTCCCGTTTACTAAAAGACAATGATGAACCCCTTGGTATATTATAATTAGCAAGGTTAGTGAGAATGTGGGAGACATTTTCATTCACTTGGGGTGAGATTTTCCCTATTTCCAAGAAGAGCAAAATGCATAAATGTTCCTTCCTTTGCTTCTGCCTTCTTCTTCCTCTATGTTTAATACCCCTTCTATGAAGGTATTAGCTTTCACTTGCAGTTACTAACACCTGAAAAATCTGCCTGTCATATTTTGAGGGAGTAACATGTATATCTTAGCTACCAGGGTAGCTGCGTTAAAAGGAAAAATGACAGATGGTCTGTTTTTAGACCAACCATTTTATTATGGTTATGTGAATCCTTTTATCTGTCTTGGGTCTAACCTAATTTAAAAATAAAACCATGACACCTTTTATAAGCATATAGGTATTAATACGTCCTGTTATTTTCCTACGTGAAAATGTTTAGTAACTATATATATATTTATAATTTTTGGCTTGTTAGGTTTGGGTATGCAAAAGGAAAAAAAAAAAAACAACAAAAACTAGTGCCATTTTAATGTCAGATTAGGAAAAAAAAAAACCTAGATTGTCAAAATTTTCTTTGTGTCTTTACACAACACAGTACTCTAAACCAAAAAAAAAAAAAAACCAAACCCGTTGCCATCGAGTCGATTCCAACTCATAGTGACCCTATAGGTCAGAGTCGAACTGCCGCATAGTTTCCAAGCAGTGCCTGGTGGATTTGAACTGCCAACCTTTTGGTTAGCAGCTGTAGCACTTAACCCACTATGCCACCAGGGTTTCCAACACAGTACTCTATAGGTATTTGATTAATACTTTCCAATTCTAAACAGTTCCCGAACCCCCTCAAAAATATATTTTAAATGACACATTTTATATTCAGTGTAATAAAACTGGAAAAGAATAAATGGAATATTTTCGATGAAGTTAAAATTTATTGCCTTACTTGGATGATCTGTTTCCTATGCTCAGCACCCCTCCCCCAATTGTGAAAAATGTTAAAGCTGTCCAAATACAGAGAGAATACCCAGCTTCTCTAGTTACAAATCCATGTAGTCTTGTTTCATCTCTACTGTCCCGTCCCCAGACTTATTTTGAAGTGTATCCTAGACATCATATAATTTCTTCCATTGATATTCCAGTTTGTTTCTTTAAAAGATAAGCCTCTGTTTTTAAACAACATGTAATAAGAGCTAAGGAGCCCTGGAGGTGCTATGGTTAAGCACTCAGCTGCTAACCAAAAGGTCTGCAGGTCTGCAGTTCAAACCCTCCAGTGGCTGTGCAGGAGAAAAGACCTGGCAATCTGCTCCTGTAAAGATTGTTGTGCGCCATCACATCGGGTCGCTATGAGTTGGAATCAACTCAATGGCACATAAAAACAAGAGCTAGTTTTCAGTCAGTATATTGTGAGTGAAGAGTACAGTATTAACATTAGGCCAGAATAGGTGCCAGTGCCATATCAGGAAATGAAGCCACTTTAGAAAATATTGACACTTTTCATAACTCTTAATATTCACGTACTTTTTTTTTTCCTTTTTAAAATACAGGCTTACTTTATTTCAAGTTCCCGCTGCTCCTTTCTTTTTGCTGTTGATTCTTTCCCCTGCACCTCCACAAGGGGGCAGATAAAGGAAGAGAGAAGTGAAACTTAAATGAACCTGACTCCAGGTTCCCACTTGTTCATCAGTCAAATGGAGTTGCAAAACATTTTAGGGTGGCTTCTTAGAAACAAACACTGACTTCTTTTCTTGCATCTACTTACAGTACCCCTCCTTACTCTTTAGAGACCAAATAGTATTAAAAAAATAGTATTAGATATCATTAATAATATTGAAATTTACACTGTGTAAAAAGTGTGAAGCAATAGTCTTTACAAAAGGGTTTCCACAGCATTGTCAGCACCTTTAATTTTCTGTTAATTGGGCTTTAATGAAAATATACCATTTGAATTTATATCTAATTTTTACATGCAGTAGTTTGGGATAACTATTAAAATTTTTCCACCCCTTGAGTGATGACAGTGTTGTGCAATTATTATATTTTAGCTGGGCGTTTGGCTAGAAGTAGAGGGTACGTGACTACTGTCTATTTCAATCAGCTTTCTCATTTTTTATGAAACCCCAGTATGGTAGTATCATTGAGTGAATTTTGTTCATGAATACCTATAAATACGTTGTAGTTAATTTATGTATGCCAAGACAGTATTCTATTTGAAGCATGCTTAATATTGCTTTTTAATCTGTGGAAATTTTAAGTGAGTGTCTGTAGGTTTTTGGGTAACCTGATATTTGGATACTGTCATCTGGGGAAACCCTGGTGGCATAGTGGTTAAGTGCTATGACTGCTAACCAAAAAGTCAGCAGTTTGAATCCACCAAGTGCTCCTTGGGGACTCTGTGGGGCAGTTCTACTCTGTTCTATAGGGTCACCATAGGTTGGAATCGACTCGACGGCAATGGGTTTTTACAGGTGATCTAAGTAGACTATAGGAGGCTCACATTTTGTATATGAGATTTTAGCTGTTATAAAATATTGTGGAAATGATGGGATAAATTTGTAAAAATTCTTTTTGTATAAATTTTGACACCCGTCTTTCAATTAGTATTTTGTCTTCTGTTGCCATCACATTGTGATCCGGTTATTGAAGTCTGTATCCCTGCAGCATGATACATATTTATAATCAAACTGTTATCTTAACATTCATATAAAAAAAATATAGCATTCTTTTTTTCAGGACTTAATGCTTTTTATGCCATAGCTTCATGCATGAATTACATAGCATATGTGAAAAAGCTTTAACTGTATAAACTTATTCCGTAGACAAAGTAAGAATGTTATTATTGTTGACCTTGACACCAGATAACTGGGCAGACATTATATAGCTATGTTTGAATCCTCACAAAATGTGATGCTAAAGCCAACAGAGTCCTGGCGGGAGACTCTTCTGGACAGCAGAGTTATGGAGCTTTTCTTCACAGTAAGTCTTGTCTTCATCTCTGGTTGTAAGGGTCAGGGAAATGTGCCCCTGAGAAGAGTACATGCATTTGTATTTTTCTTAAGTGAAACTGGGCATACTATGCCTCTCCCTTAAAACCTCATTGAATTAGTATATCTGCATAAACAGAAATTAAATAGAAAATGTTCTTGCCGATTAATAAAAATGTTATATAATTATGAGTGGTTTAATATTCTAGAACAGACGTTCTCTAATTTTTTGGCCTCAGGACTCCTTTACTCACTAAAAAATTAAAACCTCATTGAATTATTGAAAAATTATTGAAGGCTCCAAAAAGCTTTTGTTAGTGTGGGTTATAGCTATGGATGTTTACCATATTAAAAATTAAAACTGAGAACTTTAAAAAATAGTTGTTTTAAAAATAATAAAAATTACACATTAACTAATATTTTAATGAACAAATAACTATAATTCTTGAAAAAAAATTTAATGACAAGAGTGGCATTGTTGTACATTTTTTAAATCTCTTTAATGTTAGGCTTAATAAGAAGACAGCCAGATTCTCATATTTGCTTCTGCATTCAAACTGTTGCAGTATCACACATCATGTAGTCCCTGGAAAACTCCATGGTACACTTGTGTGACAATGAAAACAGAAAGATAAACACTGTGTTAGTAATATTATGAAAAGAGTTTTGACCTTACAGATAACTCTGAAAGGGTCTTCAGAACCTCTAGGGATTCCTGGACCACACTTTGAGATCTGCTGTTTTTTAGTAGTATGTATACTTTTTATATACTAATTATATTTATCAGTCATGGGTTAAGCTAGTGTGATTGAATAGTAATGTATTTCAACAGTAACTTGAATAGTCCTGCTTATTATTTAGAAAATATCAAGAAGTGAGCGCTATGTTTCCATATTTGCCCATGAGTTTTCCCAATGCAATGGTTAGAAGCTGGGGCAAAAAATACGTGTATGTAACGTGTGTGTATGTGTGTGTGTGTATGCGTGTCTGTGCATATGTGTGTGTTTTGGTTGCTGAGCTACAGTGATAGGGTGCATATGTAAGTTAGATATAATGACTGGAACAAAAATTAAACATCAGTCAAAAAGAGAAAAAGCTATTTTGCTTGATCTCAACTATTATAGTCTCTTTTTTGTTTTGAAAATATTTCTTACTAGGCTTACAACTGCATTTCTTTTTAGATCGAACCATTTGAAATATTTTAGTTACATGATATATATTTTAAAATACCTAAAACAAGGTTATCCATCCATAAAAGATGCTTTCTGCAGAAGTGTTCAGGCAGAGCATTAATTACTTTGATTTTCTTTTTTTAAATCAGAGGAATGGTAAGACTAAAAGCATTATCAAGATCAAAGGAATAATTGTAACTGAATTTTAAAATCCTGTTGCCTGCCTTATCTGACGGGAATTGTTTTGATATCTATCCATGTTCAATTCTTTGTATTATTCACTTGACTGAAAGTAGATCCTGTTCCAGCAGTTTTTGAAAAGGTGAAAAACTTGCTGGCAGCCCTGGAAACAACTACACCAAATCTGAACAGCTGTCTAGACAAGCCAGACAGCTGCTCCTGTCAGCTGTGAACTACCACATGCAAATAGCTTTTGAATTTAAAACTTAACCCTTTTGACATTGTTATTTTAACAATTATATGTTTGTAGCTAGTTACTTTGATTTAAGCAGTTTATAAACAATTTTAATTTTACGTTATTTGTTACAAAAATGGCAAGGGTTGTCTTTTTATTTAATTGAGTGTTTGTTAAATTTAGTTCCAACTCTGAATTCATTACCTAATTTAAAATAGTTTTCCATGGGGCATCACCATTTCCCTAGATTTGACTAAGCACACATAAACGTCCACTTGCATGGGCTTGTTGTTGTGTCCCATTGCATGGATTTTGTCTCATAGCTACCCCATGTGACAGAGTAAAAACTGCTTCATAGGATCTCCTAGGCTATAATCTTTACAGGAGCAGATTGCCAGGTATTTTCTCCCACGGAGTGCGCTTGTGAGCTCAAACTGCCAACGTTTTGGTTAGCAGCTGAGCACCTTACCGTTACACCACTAGGATGCCTTTGCATGAGATTAAGGCTTTAAATACGTTGATCACATCTGAATATAGGAATACTTTATGTTTCATTCTGCTCCTCAAAAGTTTGCAGACTTCTTGGTTTTTCTTTCCTCCATAAGCTTCTGAAAAAACCACATATTAGGTTTTCCTCCTACTTTTTTGATGGATTCTTCTTGATCTCGTATATGGTTTCTTTCTTTCCTCATCACATAAATATTGGTGTTCTTATCTTAGTTCTCAACTTTGCTGACCATATACACTCTGCCTGGGCTGTCCCATCCACATGTAGGAATCTTAAAAAATTGAGGGATTAAAAATTAACGGAATCAATCAATGAACAAGGATTTGTTGAATGTCTGTTCACTGTGTCCTTAGCACTGCAGCAGTGGATACTTAAGAGAAATGTTATGACCACAAGTACTTTGTAAATGATTCCCAGAGGCACAGTGAACATGACCTGAAACAAATAAAGAATAAAGTTCAGAACTGTATGACATTCACAGAGAGGTTTGTGTAGGGAGCAATGAGAAGGATTGTAGCAGTCACAGAGTTTGTGGCAGATTAGATGGTCACAAAGTAAAGTTTGTATAGGTTAAGATTAACAGTTACCATATAATTTCTTCACTAAAGTATTTTGTGCATTATTTTAATTATATCAGACCTCAGAAATGAAACATCTTTAAAGTCTGAGATTAGTAGTTATGTAAAATTAGGTAGCAATATTTTGGGAGCATTTCTTTGATATGGAATATTCTACACCAGGTATTTCATGCCAGTATTGCCTCAATGAAATGAAATCCAGATAAGCTTTAAAATGGATTTTAATATAATTTAAATAAGGTTCTAATTTAAACAGCTTTAACATTTGTTAATAAAATAGCACTAATGTAGGATAAAGTGAGATTCGAACAAAGAAATTGTGGGGAATCTCAGAATTAATGAAAGAGGATGCTTATATATTATTTGAATTAATGAATGTCTAGAGATTGAGCAGTATATTGGTTTTCTAAGTCTGCAACTGTTTACTTCCACTAAGGAAGCATCTATATACTCTTGATTGAACTTGTCTGCTAACTTTAGCAAGAAGCTGTAGCTAGGCATAGTTAGCATAATACAGATGACTGTTGTCGTTACTGTTTTTAGAAGTAGCAGTATGTCTGACTGGCTGGCATCTGTTTCTCTCTTTGTCATAACATGCTGGAGACAGTTCAATTTTCAAAATGTAGGTAGCCCTTAGTTAAAAATTAATTGAATACGTTTAAAATCACAGCCTATGATGTAAAGTGGACTTAGGGCCAATTTTCAAATTTAGTTTAATTCAGGAATTAGATCTGTTTTCTAGAAATAAACAGCTACAATGAATTTTTCTCTTACCTCATTCGTCATGATAGACACGTGACCCTTACAAAAAAAGAATTTATTTTTATGGATTAGTAATTCTTTCTAACAGGTACATCGAAAAATCAGAGAAGATTCAGATATGGCACAAGATTCTCTACAGTGCCTTGCCCAGTTAGCTTCTCTTCATGGACCCATCTTCCCCGATGAAGGATCACAAGTTGATTACCTAGCTCACTTCATTGAGGGATTACTGAATACCATCAATGGGTAGGTATACTTGCCCTTTATAACTGAAAAAGGAATTTTGTTTTTTCTTGGTGTTTAGTAGTAGAGGGAAAAAAGGAACTAGTGATATTCCCCCTTTTTATATTTTGAAGTATAATTGTGTTAGTAATTTGAAGTTAATACACAGAGGCATACTTTTGAAAATGAATAGGTGATAATATTTGCATGTTTGGAAACGAGTTGTAACTTCTGCTGCCACTTAATAACGCTCATTGCTTGATTTGTAGAATTGAAATAGAAGATTCTGAAGCTGTGGGAATTTCCAGCATTATCAGCAACTTGATAACTGTGTTCCCTCGAAATGTTTTAACTGCCATTCCAAATGAACTTTTCTCCTCCTTTGTTAACTGCCTCACACACCTCACTTGTTCTTTTGGGCGAAGTGCTGCATTGGAAGAAGTGGTGAGTGACTCTACTAATATAAATTGTTTCATTTTTTCACAAGGAAATCTGCTATGCCTTTAGAGAATTTCTCATGCCAAGTAATTGTTTTAAGTGAGTGCATTTATTGTTAAAATTGCATTTTTGTTTATATGTACAAATTATTTGCAACATGTGTTTGGAAGCATGATCTTTAAAATTTTGTGGATTTAAATCACTTTAGTGACTGGATTGTATTGGTTTTAAGATTTGAATTTTGAGATTATTTAGTACCTGAATGCAGGAAATGGAGTGAAATGCTTATATTAAATATTATATTAAAAGCTCATTTTAACAATAAAAAATTAAGTTATTTGAAAAGTTTGATTAAGGTGCTGTTATGATTGTGATTATGTCTGACTTTATGAAATTATTATCTCTGAGAACTTTTTCAGTTTGGACTTGCCTGGAGATTATGTATGTATAATTTGGCTCAAATACTTGTAACCATGCTTATTTTGATTAGAGTGTGCTCTTTTATTTTTTGGTGGTATGGTTTAATAGTATATTGTTGTAGAATTTAGTTTACATTAGGAATTAGAGACAAATAATGCTAAAGATTTTTTTCGAACAAATGTTCAAGTATATATTTTCCAAAGTTTTTTAAGTTTAGGAAACATGTACTAGAACCTCATGACAACAAGCCTGCATTTGTAACAGTTACTGTGAATAACTGCATTAATTACAGAAAATAATTGATTTTTTCTACAAACTAGTTAATTTAATTGTTGAAACTAGTTTTTCTTTTTATAAATCAAAATGTGAATCCTTGCAAAGATGTAAGAGTAAAAAATAATATTTGTAGCCATCTATTTGAGTTTTATGTTAAATCCTAATTGAGTTGTTTTGGTAAAGGTCTGGCAAAGTGTGTATGAGTTTTTCATTTTCCTTCACAGATTTCAGAGAATAAAGAACTCGGGAATTATTGTGTTTATGTAGTTGGGTACTTTAGTGATTTGCAGAGGAAAGGAACTGAGTCAGGTAGATAATTATGTGATGGAAAAATGTATATAGTAGGGGAATAGAAGTTTAATAGATTCATATGTGGGACTTGGGTTTTTCAGGGGGGATTTTGTGTTAAGAGAATGGAAATACAGGGAAATATTTAAGCTTTACTCAACCCCCTTTCTAATTATCACAAATCCCAAATAGTTCAAGTTTCGCATAACATGGTTTCATTACCATTGTTTGTTTTCTCTTATAAACCAGGAAAGGTTAAACAGCATGTTGATCACATATTTAGAAACAGCCACCTTTTAGTTCGTGTTTGTAGGTTAAGAATATTCCTAAACAGTTGAAAAAAGAATTGCTGGAATATATATGACATTCTTGGTTTGCGAATTTTAAGTTCAGAATTTATTTATTTTGACCAAGAGACTGACAAACTTGACAAATTAACACTTTTTTGGAAGATTTGTCATGGGAATACTGGAAGTAAGAAAATCTAGAGTCACTTTAGAGAAGTAAATGTATATTGTGCTTTGTTTCACAAGAAGGCATGTTCTAGTTGTGATATTCCTGATCGGTTTCGTTTAAGAAAGGTGTTATTTCTTTAGATGTCTTGATCTGTTTATGATACCGACTTTAAAAATGTTTTAAAAAATACCTAGTGACCTATTGAAAAGGACAGAGGGAAAAGATTTGTCATTTGTATTAATTATAGAACCTGGGTTGGGGAGGTTTGATGAGGTTGAGGGCTAAGGAGGTGGCCTTTGAATTGCCTGAGGACTAAATGAGTACTCTTGAATGCCATCCCAACCAAGTAGTTGGGCAGCTTGCAACTAATACCATAAGTACATGAACAAATCTAGCAAACTGGATTGGCACGTCTGGGACAGAGGCCATGTCGTCTTTTGTTTCCTTGGACTCCTAGTACTTGTAATACTAGTATCTAATACATAGTTGTTGACCTGGGATGGAAAAGTACATAAAGAAATGATCTTTGAAGTAAAATTTGGAAAATTGAGGCATATTAAAAAAAAAAAAAACTGCTTTGGGAGTCAGAGTAGTGTGGCACAGTGCAGTCATGGGTTCAAATATTAGTTCTGTTGATAATGAAGTGAGGTACCTCAGGCAAGGTGTTTTACCTTTTTTTGAGCATGTTTCCTCTTTGGCAAAGTCATGACAATCATTCCTTCTGATAGTGTATGGAGTGGAGTGAATATATGCAAGTGCCTATACAGTATGCACAATAAAAGGTACACTGATAATTGTGAAAATGAACTTTTATAATAACATTTATTGAGAGCATGATTTTTCCATATAAGTTGTTGAGTTTTGTTGTATTGTGCAAATCAGTACTTCTAATGGACTAGGTTTCTTTATAATTCGAATTTTATAGCTTTTTTTTTTTTAATATTAATGGAGTTTCTTTACCCAGTGGGAAAGAAAACAGGTTCAGCATATAGAATTTTGCTTTATTGTGATAATATTTTTAGGACTATGTTTGCTATATTTAGGAATACATATAGATTGTCTTTTTTTTTTTTTTGGAAACCCTGGTGCCATAGGGTTAAGCTCTACAACTGCTAACCAAAAGGTCAGCGGTTTGAATCCAACAGGTACTCCTTGGAAACCCTATGGGGCAGCTCTGCTCTATGAGTCAGAATCAACTCAATGGCAATGTTTTTTTTTTTAAAGGCATTCATATCTCTAAATATGATTATGTTGCTGTAGCAAAAAAAAAAAAAAAAGGCATCTTCATGGGAACAGAAATTTTTGATATTAATGTGTGTACATGAAGTATGACTTTCATGAAGTATGTGTTCACCTGCTAGGAGACTGTTACTTGTGACTACTCCTAGACTTGCAGTGACCCGAAAATCTGTACTTAAAAAGAGCAATTCCAGTTTACAGCCAAGTTGTTCTGTTGGTTATTAAAATTTCTTGGTCTTACTTGAAGCTTCCTGAAGCCAAGAATTTTTTAATTACAACCCAGAAATTAAAGTATTATCTTTTGCTGAACTGGAGATGTGAGAATGAAAAGATAATACAATGTTGCCTTAAAAATTAAAATCCTCACATATCAGCTATATTTTTTAAATATAATACTAGTATATGCATTTGAGTTAGTTATGTGAAATTTGAGTAGAATATGACTTCAACTCTGTACTCAGTTTTTTGCTTACTTTTATCAATAGAAAATTTTAAGTTTATTGCACAAGCAGGATAATGTGAAACCATGGAGTTATACATGTTGAGTTATATAAATAGAAGGCAGACTTCATGAAGTTTAAGCATGAAAGTGTTTGATGTGTGTTTAGTATATGCATGGGTATGTATGTGTATATGTGTGAGGGTCATGGTGGTAGATACACTTCATGAAGAAAAAGCTTTACACTTAGTTTTAGTACGGCTGTTGCCTAATCTCAAGACTACTAGGACAAGGTAGTGTAGAAAAAGTTACTTGATAATGTTTGGAAGTTTATCGTAGAGTGTAGTGCAGTGAAATAATTTTGCAATTTGTTGAATAATGAGTGCATTTAAATGTCAGCATTCTTAATTCAGAATCTAGTTTCTCTGAGTGGTCACTTTGCAGAGATGAGATGTAGTGAAAGGGAATACATTCCTGCAAATAAATGGATTATAATTCCCAGAAACCAAATTACAAATTGAGTAGTGGGAAGGAAGAATCTTGGGGTATCTCAGTGATAAAGAGGGAAAGCAGTCCCTGGAATGGTGATGCCAGTAAAAATGTAGATGATGGATAGTCTGTCTTGTACCTTGAATCATAAAGGGTGGGATTGGTTGAGACTCCATGCCAACTTCCCTACCCTACAGTTCTGATAGCTGGGAAAGAATAAATTGGTGATACTGTAGAGAGCAAGAGAACTGGGCCCTACATATCCATCATTTGAATTCATTTCCTGCTTAAAAAAGATCAAAGAAAAGAATTGAGATGCATGAGTATTTTTTAAATCATGCACATGAAAAATATACTTCTTTTTTATAATAACAATAGCTTTAGCTCTGCCAGGGCATTTTGAAGAAAACTAGTTACTATTACACCTTAATTACAGAATCTTATTAAAAGAAGTCTTTTAAAAATAATTTCAATGTTTTATTTTATTCTGGTTGGGTCATAATTTTAGCATGAAATGTTTCATGACTTGTATATGAGTAAGCTCAGATTATTTCAATCTGCCATACTAGTTGCAGTGCACAACCAGTGTTTAAGTTTTACAGTATTCTTGCACTTGAAATAGATTAGAGTGGATTTGGAATAAAGTTTACTTTTTCCAGTAAGTAACAATAATAATAGCTATTGTTCCATATAGTATCCTACGTATTGTTTCTAATGCTGGCATTAGAAACATAGATCTAATGGGCTTGGGGTTCAGAAATGAATCCTGGAGTGAGGTAGAATAAAGGGATGCCCTTCTACCCCATGTAGGCTGAGTGACCCCCTGAGATGTCAGCCAACTAGGGATATTGGTGAATTAGTTCAGTTCCATCAGTATTTACCAGATTGGAAACCCTGGTGGCATAGTGGTTAAGTGCTACGGCTGCTAACCAAAAGGTCAGCAGCTTGAATCTGCCAGGTGCTCCTTGAAAACTCTGTGGGGCAGTTCTACTCTGTCCTGTAGGGTTGCTGAGTGGGAATCGACTCGATGACAGCGAGTTTGGGTTTTGGTTGGGCATGGTGTTTAATGCATATGCATTCTTTTGCATTAAGAATCTGAAATTTCATTTGCATTTCTAAAAGGAAGAAAATGTGGTAATTCAGGAATACAGCATTTTAAAACTCTTTCTGAAAATTACAACTCAAGCTCATGGGTGTTTTTGTGGGGATTTTTTTTTCTTTTTTTAAATCCAATTTATAAGATTCTTTTAACAGCTATAGTACTTGTCTACTAAATCAATTTTTCCTAGGGAATTTCAGAAGCCAAAAACACTGTTAGCTGTATAGGTACTCTGAAGAAGTAAATTCCATGCTTTAAAAACTACCTAGGAAAAAAATCAAAATAACTAGATGATTTAATTTCTTTTTCATTTGACATTTAGACTTCTAAATTCTTTTTAAATGGAGATTTCCTGAAGTTTTATTTGTGGCATTTCTATCATTTTTCCCTATTATTGCCATATTTGCCTTAAGTGATAACTACAAGAGTACGAAAGTCTAAATACTTACGGCAGATGAGTAACAGTATAAAATAATATAGCTGTTTCATTCTTTGATGTTTAGTATGCCATTCCTTGGTAATATGAAACCCAAAGTTACACACATTTAAGGAAGTTAATGATTATTCCTTAGAAATGACATTTTCTATGTGAAAGTTACCCCCATCTTGTTGCATTTTTTATGTCTGTGAATAATGTATTCTTCTTAACTAACTCATGTAATTTATGTATGAAGATAATCTGGATCAATAGAAAGTTTCATGGAAAAGATTTGGAGTTGTTAAGTTAGTTATTTGCTCTTTGTGGGGGGAAAAAGCCTATTTTAGTGGGTTGGATTATACCAAATATGTGATAGTAGCCATAGTACCATAGCATTTAAGAGTGGATTTTGAGTGGTTTGCAGTATAATAACCACAATAACTTAGAACTACTCTGTCATGGGATTTCTCATATACTTTTATAATACCTGATATTAGGTTTTAAGTTCTGAAGTTCAATTCGGTGTCAATATAGGAGACAGATTCATGTAATGAAAGTTTTCTTTCCAAAGCTTCGTTTGACAACATTTTCATAAATAAAATTAACCACCTTTTGGAACTATGTATTCAACATAATTACTAAAATATAGGAACAGATTTTTTTTTCTATGACTGAAAAGCTGCAAATTTACTCCTCTGCACACTTTCAAGTTAATTATGGGCATTTATACATACGTGCTCACTTTGATTGCCTTCTCCAACCCTCCGTTCCCAAATGAAGTAAGTGGGGTCAAGTAGTCGTATAAGCTGTAAGCCCCTTTCAAAGCCTTTCTGGCAGCGGGCCTGACAATACCCCAGGCATGAGCACATCACGTCTGCTTGGGCTCCTTAGTCATATCTGGGCACGTGCTGCTGGCTCGGCTGCTGGGTTGGGGCCAGAGTGGCCGTGGAGCAGAGCCAAGGTATGATAAAAAAGCACAAGGTTAGGTTTCAGTTCCCAGTGAGTAGACCGAAAGATTTAGTTGTGCATTGTCATCAACGAAATTTCTCACACTTTGCCTGATGAGCTCCTTTTTAGAAGCCCATACATATTTTGAATCTGTATCTAGTACAGAGGGGTTCTTATGATCTACCTGTGATCTTTTGTTTTGTCTAATATTAGGGTTTATAAGAGGGATTGTTGAAAGCTCATTACATTTTATTTATACTTTTCTATATGAATAATTAAACTATGATAGCATGTTTTTGGGTTTAGCATGTTTTAGATATGTACTAAAAAACGATAAAGATATTACAAAATGTCCTTTTCGAGACTGTAGATCAGAAGATGCTGTTCCGTTTAGATAAGTTCGTCATCTTTTAGATAATATTTTATTGTGTTTTAGGTGAAAGTTTACACAGCAAATTAGGTTCCCCTTTAACGGTTTTTATACAGATTATTCCGTGACATTGGTTACAATTTTTACAATGCGTCAGCATTTTCATTTCCATTCTGTTCTGTTTCCATTGATCTAGCTTCCCTTCCCTTTCTTGCCTTCTCATCTTTGCTTTTGGGTAAATGTTGATGGTTTGATCTCATACGGTTAATTGATTCAGGGAACGTATTGCTTAAGGGTGATATTGTTTATTTTGTAAGCCAGTCTATTATTTGGCTGAAAGGTGACCTGCAGCAATCGCTTCAATTACAAGTTCAAAGGTTATTTTAGTCTCGAGGGTTCCTCTAGTATCTGTTGGTTCAGTAGGTCTGGCCCTTTTTTAGGAATTTGAGTTTTGTTCTACATTTTTCTCCCATTCTATCTGGGACCTTCTCTTGTGTCCCTGGTCAGAACGGTTGGTAGTGGTTTCCGGGCACCATCTAGTTATTCTGGTCTCAGGTTAGAAGAGGCTGTGATTCGTGTGGGCAGTTAGTCCCACGCACTAGTTTCTTCTTTGAGCCTTTGATTTCCTTCATTCTCTTTTGTTTGATGTGAGTAGAGACCAATACAGGTATGCGTCACTTAATGTCAATTTAGGCGATGTCTAACTACACATATGTCCTTGGTCCCGTAACGTTATCCCGATCAGAGAACGAGTCGTAGTGGACATCTGCCTTTGCTCCTCCCCATGGTGGTGGCCACCTAGCTTCTGGGTGGGGTAGGTGGGGCTGGAAGAGTTTAAAGCCCATTAGAGGAGGCAGGGAAGGCAGGCAGGGAGGAAGGAAGGGAAGGGAAGGGAGCCGGCTGTGCAGCAGGGCCTGAGGCGGCCAGCTGGATGGTGATTACATGCCCAGCAGGTGGGCAGTGTCAAGTGCAGCTCTCAGAGACCACGCAGAACTGGTGGTAGCAGAGTCAAAATTTTTGCGCAGTCCCTTGGCACAGTGATGGTGCAGGTTCCCACCTGACTATTGAGTGCCCTGCGTGCCTCTCTCCTGTATATAATACAGTGTTCATACAACGTCCAAATCACATAACGTCTTGTTTGAGAGAACGCGTGGTGGACGTTAAGCATTGTATACCCGTAGGTGTATATTAGGTGGCAGCTTGCAGGCTTTTAAGACCCTAGGTGCTACTCACCAAACTAGAGTGTAGAACGTTATCTTTGTGAACTATTATGCCGATTGACTAAGTTGTCCACGAGACTATGGTCTTAAGCCTTTAAACTCTGTAAACTAATTCCACAAGTTGTTTGAGTATGTCTGTGAAGCGTCCGTAACTGTGCCCCCTTTGTGGTTACGTATGTGGATATATACGTAGCACACACAATCGTGTATATACATATGCCTGCAGATACACTTATACATGCACCTGCATTTACTTGCATTTGCCTTTCTGTATACATACATGCATCCATATTTATCTATGACCACACGTATTTTTTGGTTGCTTTTATGGTTGTTGCAAAATTGTATATGTTACAGCATCTTCTGAAATTGTCCCTTTTTTAGTGTCTTTATTTACCCTGATCGGGTTGTTCTGATTTCACCCATATTTGGCCTTGCCTTTCTCATAACCAAAAGTAACAAGTGTCTACTATCTAGAAAGTGATTCCGCCTCCCTCTGAGTCCCATCCCTGGAAAATAACAAAGAACTTTGCTTTCTGTGTGTATACCTATTCTTGAATTTTTGTAATAGTGGGACCATACAATATTTGTCTTTTTGTGACTGACTTGTTTCACTCAGCATAATGTCCTCCATATTAATCCATGTTTTAAGATGTTTCTTAGACTTATTTTTCTTCACAATTGCATAGTAGTCCATTGTATATATGTACCACAGTTTATCTGTTCATCCATTGACAGGCACTGAGGTTGTTTCCATCTTTTTGCAATTGTGAATCATGCTGCAGCAAACATGGGTGTGTATTTGTCTATTTGTGTGACAGCTCTTATTTCTCTAGGACATATTCCTAGGAATGGGGTTGTTAGATCGTGTGGTATTTCTATTTTTAGCTTTTTGAGGAAGTGCCATGCTATTTTCCATAGTGGTTGTGCCATTTTATAATCTCATCAGCAATGTATAAGGGTTCCAATCCCCTCAAAACCTCACCAGCTTTTGTTATTTTCTGTTTTTTTGATCATTGCCATTTTTTCAGGGATGAGATAATATCTCATTGTAGTTTTGTTTTGCATCCTCTAATGGCTAATGATCACAAGCATCTTTTCATGTATCTGTTGGTCGCCTGAATGTTTTCTTAGGTGAAGTGTCTGTTCATGTCCTTTGCCCATTTTTTGATTGGATTGTTTGTCTTTTTGTTGTTGAGTTGTTGAAGTTTTCAACATATTTTATAGATTAGACCCTATCAGATATGTCTTTGCCAGAAATTTTTTTTCCCAGTCTGTACAGTCTCTTTTTTACTGTCTTGGTATAAAGTCTTTAATGAACATAAGTATCTAATTTTCAGGCGTTCCTAATTACCTATTTATCTTTTGTTGTTCATGAATTTTTAGTTCTGTTTGATAGGATATTTATGCCAAAAATTAGGCCCCCTAGTTTTGGCCCTTTGTTATCTTGTAGGAACATTATAGTTTTAGCTTTAACATTTAGGTCTTTGATCCAGTTTGAGCTAGTTTTTGTGCATGGTGTGTGAGGTATGGATCCTGATTCATTTTTCTGCATATGGATATCCAGTTTTGGCAACACAATTTGCAGAAGAGACTATTTTCTCCCCACTGAATGGTCTTTGACCCTTTGTTGATCAGCTGCCCATAGATGGATGGATTTACTTTTGGGTCCTTTGCCAAATTCTATTCTATTCCATTGGTCTGTGTGTCTGTCATTGAACCAGTACTAGGCTGTTTTGATTACTGTGGCTAGATAAGTTCCTCTTAAGATAGACTACCAGTCTGTTTATTTTGGCAGGATAAACTGTTAAGACTTAACAAATGATGTCTTCAGAGCACATGCTTAGTTAAGTATATGAACAGGCTGCAGATGTTTCTGTGGGAAGAAACTATTTAACTCATCTCTGTCTTCCAGTGCTTATCCCTTAGCATTCAATATATTTTCATCAAATGAATAAAACCTCCTTCCCCCCTGCTAATAGCAAATGTGCGTTGTGCTTGGCCATTTTAGCATAATGTTTGATTAATTTATATATCCTATTTTTAGCCCTGAGAGCCACCTTGGATGATTTTATTACATCATATTTGATAGTTAAGAAAAAAGTAGCATATGTGTAGCTCTAAACATGAAAATAAAATGACCATCGTGAACCTGTGACCCAGCTCAAGAAAACGTATGATATGACCAGTACACTGCATCCCAACACCCTTACTACTCCCTTATTTCTGTTCCCTGCAACAGAGATAACTACTGCTCTGAATGTTGGTACTCATTCCCTTGATTTAAAAAATATTATTTATATGTATTCATATAAAATACGTCTTTGTGTGAACATTACACCATAATTTTTCCATCTGTTTATGAACTTTTGAGTTTCCCTTTTTTTGCTATTACCAATAGTGCCGCAATAACCATTTATTAGCATGTTTTCTAGCACCCATTTGTGAGAGTTTTTCTAAGATAAAAATCTAGGAGTAGAATATCTGATCATAGGACACATGAAGGTTCTTTTGCACAAATTAGTGCCAAATTGTTCCCTAAAGTGATTGGACCTATTTACATGTCCATCAGTGGTGTGTATAAGTTCTCATTAATCCAAGTCCTCACCAGCACTTGCTGATTTCACCTTTTTTTGGCAAACTTAGCAAGTATAAAATATGGTCTTAATTTGCTTTGCTAATTACTAATAAGATTGAGCGTCTTTATACGTATGTTATTGCTGTTAGGTGCTACTGAGCTGGTTCCAACTCATAGCAACCCTGTGTACAACAGAACAAAACACTGCCAGGTCCTGTGCCATGCACATAATCATTGTTATGCCTGAGCCCATTGTTGCAGCCGCTGTGTCAGTCCATCTCTTTGAGGGTCTTCGTCTTTTTCACTGACCCTCTACTTAATCAAGCCTCATGTCCTTCTCCAGAGACTGGTCCCTCCTGATAACATGACCAAAATATGTGAGACAAAGTCTTGCTATTCTTGCTTCCAAGTAGCACTCTGGCTATACTTCTTCCAAGATAGACATGGTATACATAAGTATGTATGTATGTATAAGTAAAATAATTCCTAGAATTACTCTTGTGAAATGCTGCTTCATATTCATTCTCCTGTCAACTTCTTTGTCTTTTTCTTATTGGTTTATAGAAATTCTTTATACATTCTGGACACTTTTTAGGGATCATTATATGTTGCAGATTTATCCTTTCAGTTTTGTGACTCCTCTTTTCACTTATGGTATATATATATATATATTTTTTTTTTCAACTTTCATTTGGAATAATATTAGATGTACAGAAAAGTTATAAAAATTGTACAGAGAATCCCATATGTCTTTTCACCCAGTGGCCCTAATATCACCATCTTATGTAACCATAGTACATTTGTGAAAACTAAGAAATTAACATTGGAACTAAACTACAGCAATGCCTTGTTTCTTATCCAGGATCCAACCCTAGATACCACATTACACTGAGACTTTAGAGTATCTTTTGATGAACAACTAATTGTTTTTGAAGTAGCCAAACTTACTGTCATTGCTTTTATGATTAACATTTGTCTTAGTCATCTAGTGCTGCTATAACAGAAATACCACAAGTGGATGGCCTTAACAAAGAGAAATTTATTCTCTCACAGTCTAGGAGGCTGCTGCTGTTGGTGCGGTTGAGTAGGTTCCAACTCATAGCCACTCTGTGTGCAACAGAATGAAACACTGCCCAGTCCTGTGCCACCCTCATGGTCGTTGCTGTGTTTGAGCCCATAGTTGCAGCCACTGTTCAGCCCATCTTGTTGAAGGTTTTCCTCTTTTTCACTGACCCTTTACTTTACCAACTGTGATGTCTTTCTCCAGAGACTGATTCCTCCTGACAACATGTTCAAAGTATGTAAAATGTAGTCTCCCTATCCTTGCCTAAGGAGCATCCTGGCAGTACTGCTTCCAAGACAGATTGGTTCATTCTGTTGGCAGCCCATGGTATATTAAATATTCTTTGCCAACATCATAATTCAAAGGCGTCAGTTCTTTTTCGGTCCTCCTTATTCATTGTCCAGCTTTTGCATACATAGGTGGTGATTGAAAACACCATGGCTTGGGTCAGACATAACTTAGTCTTTAAAATGACATCTTTGCTTTTTAACACTTTAAAGAACTCTTTTGCAGCAGATTTGCCCAATGAAATGCGTTATTTGATGTCTTGACTGCTGCTTCCATGGGTGTTGATTGTGGATAAGTAAAATGTAATCCTTGACAACTTCAATATTTATGCATTTTTCATGATGTTGCTTAGTAGTCCAGTTGTGAGGATTTTTGTTTTATGTTGAGATGTAATCCGTACTGAAGGCTATAGTCTTTTGGTCTTCATCAGTAAGTGCTTCAAGTCTTCTTCACTTTCAGTAGGCAAGGTTGTGTCATCGGCATTATGCAGATTGTTAGTGATTCTTCCTCCAGTCCTAATGCCCCATTCATTCATATAGTCCAGCTTCTCGGATTATTTGGTCAGCATACAGATTGAATAAATATGGAGAAAGGATGTATCCCTGACGTAGACCTTTCCTGACTTTAAACCATGCAGTATCCCCTTTTTCTATTTGAACGGCTGCCTCTTGATCTATGTATAGGTTCCTCATGAGCACAGTTAAGTATTCCGCAATTCCCATTTTTCACAGTGTTATCCATAATTTGTTATGATCCTCACAGTCGAATGCCTTTCCATAGTCAATAAAACACAGGTAAACATCTTTCTGGTTTTCTCTGCTTTCAGCCAGGATCCATCTGATATCAGCAATAATATCCCTTGTTCCACATCCTCTTCTGAATCCAGCTTGAGTTTCTGGCAGTTTACTGTCAGCGTACTGCTGCAGCTGCTTTTGAATGACCTTCAGCAAAATTTTGCTTGCATGAGCCACATTCGGTTGGCTCACCTTTCTTTGGAATAGGCGTAAATGTGGATTTCTTCAGTGGGTTGGCCAGGCAGCTGTTTTCTAAATTTCTTGGTATATACAACTGAGCACCTCCAGTGCCACATCTGTTTGATGAAACATCTCAATTAGTATTCAGTCAATTTCTCGAGTGTTGTTTTTCGCCGATATCTTCTGTGCATCTTGGCCTTCTTTCTTCGATTCCATCGGATCTTGATCATATGCTTCCCTGAAATGGTTAAATGTTGACCAATTCATTTTGGTACAGTGACTGTGTATTCCTTCCATCTTCTTTTAATGTTTCCTATGTCATTCAGTGTTTTGCCCACAGAATCCTTCACTAAGAGGTTACAAGTTCAAATTCAGGGTGCCAGCTCCAGGGAAGGCTTTTCTCTCTCCGTTGGCTCTGGAGGAACGTCCTTGTCATCAATCTTCTCCTGTCAAGGAGCTTCTCAGCACAGCGACATCAGTTCCAAAGGACGTGCTGTTCTGGCTTTTGTTTCTTGGTGGTATGAGGTCCCCCTGTCTCTCTGTGGAAACCCTGGTGGTGTAGTAGTTAAGTGCTACGGCTGCTAACCAAAAGGTCGGCAGTTCGAATCCACCAAGCACTTCTTGGAAACTCTGTAGGGCAGTTCTACCCTGTCCTATAGGGCCACTATAAGTTGGAATTGACTCCAGGTCAGTGGGTTTGGTTTTTGGATTTTGTCTCTCTGCTCACTTCTCTCTTTTATATCTCGAAAGAGATTGACTTAAGACACAACCTAATCTAGTAGTAGAGTCCTGCCTCATTAACATAACTGCCTATAATCCTGCCTCGTTAACATCATAAAGATAGGATTTACAACACGTAGGAAAATCGCATTAGATAACAAAGTGGCAGACAATCACACAGTACTGGGAATCATGGCCTAGCCAAGTTGACACATTTTGGGGGAACACAAGTCAATCCATAACCACGTTATTGGTGCTTTAAGACATCTACCCTTCCTTTCTTTTCTTTTAAAAGTTTTAAGTTTACCTTTTGTGACTCTACCATCTTAGAACTGAATTTTGAAAATGGTACCAAATAGTGATCTAGCTTCATTTTCTTCTCTATGGATAACAGATTTTTCCAGCAACATTTATTGAATAGCCCTTTATTTCTCAATGATCTGAGGAGTATTACAGTCATATGTCTAGTTTCCACGCGTGTGTGTGTCTCTCCTGAGCTCTCTAATCAATTCCGTTGGTCAGTTTGTTTCTTCACCTGTGTCCCTTTGTCCTAAAGGAAAGTCTAGATGTATGGTAGGACAAAACCCCCCACCACTCCCTCACCTGATTCTTCTTCAGAAGAGACTATTTATTCTTCATATAAATATTGTTCATTTGTCATGTTGTAATTTTGTTTGGGATTGTAGTGAATCTTTAATTTTGAGAAGAATGGACATTTTCACTATATTAATTCTCTCCTTAAGTGAAGATGGAAGGAATACATAGAGTCACCAAAAAAAAATGGTTGATGTTCAACAATTGCAGGAGGTAGCTATATGATCAAGAATCTATGGTACTGAAGGAAGAAGTCCAAGCTGCACTGAGGCATCGGCGAAAAATAAGACTCTAAGAATTGATGGAATACCATTTGAGATGTTTCAACAATGAATGCGACACTGGAAGTGCTCACTCATCTATGTCAAGAAATTTGGAAGATAGCTACAAAGACAACTAACTGAAAGAGATCCAGATTTGTGCCCATTCTAAAGAAAGGTGATCCAACAGAATACAGAAATTATCAAACATTATCATTAATATCACACAAATGGAAGATTTTGCTGAAGATAATACAAAAACAGTTTAGCAGTACATGGACAGGGAATTGCTAGAAATTCAAGCTAGATTCAGAAGAGGATGTGGAATGAGCGATATCATTGTTGATGTCATGGATCTTGTCTGAAAGTAGAGAATACCAGAAAGATGTTTACTTGTGTTTTATTGACTATGAAAAGGCATTTGACTGTGTGGATCATAACAAATTTATGCATAACATTGTGAAGAATGTGTATTCCGGAACATCTAACTGTGTTCATGTGGAACCTGTACATAGACAAAGAGGCAGTCATTTGAACAGAACAAGGGGGTTCTGTATGGTTTAAAATTAGGAAAGGTGTGTGTAAGAGTTGTATCCTTTCACCATACTTATTCAGTCTGTTTCCTGAGCAAATTATCAGAAGCTGGATTATGTGAAGAAGAATGCAAAATCAGAATTGGAGGATAACTCATTAACAACCTGCGATACCGAGATGACATAGCCTTGCTTACTGGAAGTGAAGAGGACTTGAAACACTTACTGATGAAGATCAAAGACTACAGACTTAGGTATGAATTTCATCTCAATGTGAAGAAAACTAAAATCCTTACAACTGGACTAGTAAGCAGCATCATGATAAATGTATAAATATCGAAGTTGTCGAAGACTTCATTTTATTTGGAGCCACAATCAACACCTAGGGAAGCAGCAATCAAGAAATCAAATGACACATTATTATATTGGGCGTTTCTGCTGCAAAAGACCTTTTTAAAGTGTTGAAAAGCAAAAATGTCACCTTGAGGACTAAGGTAGGCCTCACCCAAGCCATGGTATTTTTAATCACCTCCTATGTGGGTTTTTTATGTATGTGAAAGCTGGACAGTAAATAAGAATGATGGAAAAAAGAATTTATGCCTTCGAATTACAGTGTTTGCAAAGAACATTGAATATACCATGGACTGTCAGAAGAATGAACAAATCTGTCTTGGAAGAAGTATAGCCAGGGTGCTTCTTTGAAGCTAGGATGGCAAAACTTCATCTCATGTGCTTTGGACATGTTAGAAGGGGCCAGTCCCTGGAGAAGGACATCATGCTTGGTAAAGAAGAATGTCAGTGAAAACGAAGAAGTCCCTTAACGAGATGAATTGACACAGTGGCTGCAGATCTGGGCTCAAACATAGCAATGATTTTGAGAATGGCATAGGACTGATCAATGTTCTGTTTTTTTTTTTTCCATTGGATCACTGTGAGTTGGAACTGACTCGACAGCATCTAACAACAACAATCCGTAAGTGTAGTATTTCTCCATACTAATTTAGGTGATATTGTCTTTCAATAAAGGAATAAAATTTTCTTAAGTACCTAATTTTTTTTTGTTGCTATTGTAAATATTGTCATTTTAACCCTGCATTTTTCTTATTGCTGCTGGCATTCAGAAACAGTTGGTATTTGTATGTTGCTTTGTATGTATATTTGCTCACTTTTCAAAATTCTTATTAATTCTAATTGTTTTTAGAGTTGTAGGTTTTCTGTTGATCATCATATCATCTGTGAATAGTGACAACTTTGTGTTTTCCTTTTCAGTGTTTATATTTTTCTTTTATTATACATTTCTTCTTTCTCTTATATTGTACAGTTTTGAATACAAGTGGTAATAGAAGACATCCTTCTTGATTCATTATTAGGAATGACATTTGCTGTATGTTGTTGAGCTGTCCTTACCAAAATTGCTAATATGTTTTTTGAAAACATGAATAGATATGAAATGTTGTCAAATGCTAACCTGTTGGTAAATCACTTTTATAAATTTTTCTAATATTAAAATTACTCTTGCAGTTCTATGATGAGCCCAACTTGGTTAGTGTGTATGATGTGTTGTTATATGCAGCTGGTTTCGTTTGGTATCAAAGTTATGCTAGCTTCATGGATCACACCATAACTCATTCTCCACTCCTGTTCTCTGGACAGCTTGTTACTAGATTGGTATGATTTTTTTTTTTTTTTTTGCTATTTCAGTAGAACTCACTTGTAAATCTACTGAGCCTGGTATTTTTGGGAAATATTTAAACTTAAGTTTTTAAATGTTTAGTTCGGTTTTTCTTTCTTGGTCTAATTTTGCCAAGTTATGTTTTTCTATAAATTTGTCCATTTCTTGTAAGTTTTACTTTTTGATTTGCATTTATAATTTTATTTTCTTTACTAATAACACCTCAAAGTGCAGTTTTAATGTTGTGAAAATGGCATGTGCTTATTGGAAAAAATACCTCAATTTATAGAGTTAAAATTATGCAAAAATCCTATTACCTTTCATGTTTAATCTTGTTATCATTTGGGTGACCATCTTTCTTGCCACCTCTTTACACAGAGCTATATGATTCCTCGGGAGCTCTGGTGGTCCAGTGGTTAAAGCACTCAGCTGTTTACTGTAAGGTCAGCTGTTGGAACCCACCAGCCACTCCTCAGGAAAAGGATATGGCAGTCCGCTTCCATAAAGATTTACAGCCTTGAAAACCATATGGGGCAGTTTTATTCAGTCCTTTAGGGTCCCTATGAGTTGGAATTGATTTGATGGAAATGGGTTTGGTTTGGGTTATATGATACCGTTTTTTTGTTGTTGTTGTTTTTTCCCTAATGATGGAAATTTAATACTTCTTAGTTTTTTTAATTTTGAAAAAGCAAAAAAAATTAGAAGTAAATCACTTGTAATTTTACCTTCTAAAACTTACTGTTAATGTTTTTGAATATTTCCTTCCAGATTTTATTTTAAGGCATACCAATTAAACTTGAATAAAAACAAAATCACTGCTTTTTATTAACATTATTATTATGATCATTTCTTTATGGCTTTAGTTATTGTTAGAAATTATGGTTTTTAATGTAAAACAGCAGGGAAATGTTTTAATAACTTTATTTGTGCTATTTTAGGTAATGCTGAAGTGAACTTTCATATTTATCACAACGTGGCTCCTATTCAGTAGATATTCTTAAGGAAGTAAAATTTCATTTTTAGTGAACTCCTTTAGCAATCAATTAGCCCTTCAAATGGTGTCTTGTTCTGTATAAGGTCGCTCTTCATAGCTGCTGTTCCATGAATCAAGTAGAATTTAGAAGAGGGGATATATCCTAGGCAGAAAGAAGAAAGATAAACAAAACAGTTGAAACTGTATTAGACATTATTTTATGTTTTTATAACCTGTTTGTTCCGTGAAAGATTTCTAGTGGCTTCTAAAAGGAACATTTAAAATGAAATAATCTTTTAAAAATTGAAAATGAAAATAAGGATTAAATAAGAGTAGGAAGTCAAGACTAGGGAAAAGAACAACCCTGATATAGAGATCATAAACTTATCTGTAGATAGTAAGTTTGATTTTCAGATTTGAAGATCTTAGCATGTGAAGGGAGATATGGTTCTTTAATAGAATCTCATGCAAAAGGAGGAAGTATACTAGCTCCTCAGAGGGATTTTTCCTAATTAAGTAAAAATAAGACCAAAAAAAAATCTTAGAACTTTTATATAGGGGACAGTGAGTGTTATGGAATCCTCAACACCATGACAACCAGTGGTGCTGTAACAGATTTTATTTGGCTTTTTCTTACAACATCTTTAACCCTCTTTTTTTTTTATACCATTAGAGTCTGTGGGACCCAGTTTTAGTTTTTTAGTTTCTGTTTTGAACAGTTCTAACTATTTGTAAGGATTGTTTTTTTTTCATTACTTTTATTCTTTCTTTGAGACCTTAGAAAGAACAAAAAGGGCCTAAGAAAACAAAACAAAACAAAAGAATGGTACACATTGTGCCTTACAATTAGTCTGTGGGTACATCTGCACCCTTTTATAAGTCCAATAAGTACCTTATGCAGTGAGAGCAGCTACCACTTACCAGTCTCTGGAGGCTTATGTGTTGTGATGATGCGGAACAGTTTCAGGGGAGCCTCCAGACTAAAATGGACTAGGAAGAAAAGCCTGAGGATCCATTTCTGAAAGTCAGCCAACGAAAATTCTATGGATCACAAAGGTGTAATTCCATTATGCCATGGGGTTGCTGTGAGTCGGGGACTGACTTGACGGCAGCTGACAGCAACATAAAAAGAACTGAAATAGTAAGAAAATGGAAGGATGATGGAATCATGTGTAAGGATGATAAAAAGTGAAATGAATCACTGCGGTTCCTTACTCTTGAGTTTTCTAATTGCATTGCCCAAAAGCATAATCTTTCAAAAAGCTATAACAGAAGTCTGGGGAGACCATCTTTTTAGTCCCCCGCCATAAGGGTTTCATTGACTACTGTTTCGGATTCAGAACTTTTCATTTCCTGCTCATAATAATAAAGAGAAAAAAATTGACAGAGTGACATATTTCCTGGTGATCAAATGAATCAAAAGATGCACGCAAAGAGGCGGCAACTCCCTAGGCTGTTACAATGATGGTAAAATTGATTAGTATAAGCAAAATCTCAGGCTGAGTTTTAGCTGATGATATTCTAGATAAGTTTTTTCAAATTCAGCAATTGATGAGTAAACATTGTATTTCCAAGGATGAAAAGAAAATACGGTATTCTTGTCAGTCATTCCACAGGAAGAACTTCTATTTTGTGACGCGAATTTGGACCATCCTATTTTGCTGAAAGGATATGCACAGTATTTTTTCATGTTCATCTAAAAAAATTTACTTGATACGGTTTGTAATTGTACCAAAGGTGACTGAAAGAAAATAAATGATGTAGGAGTGAAAAAAATTCATTGGGTTGATCATTCTAATTGGTGTTTATGCATCTAAAAATGAAAATATTTTGCAGTTATGGAGCTAAGAATATAGCTGTCTGTTCTTCAACAAAATTATCACCCATCCAAGTTTTTTAAAAGTAATGCATTTTGATAATGCATGAAGAAGTACAAGTGTTAACAATAAGTTAGAATGTATTAGAGATGGATTTTACAAACATTTACAAAATGAATATGTTCCAGTTAGTTGCATTCAAAGAAAGTTGCCCATTTTGAGAATATATACTTTCAAGGTTAGGAAAATATGGAATAAAAACTTGGGTTTGCTATGTTTAAATTCTTATTAAAATTATCTGATGATGCTCTTTTTACTGTCCCTTCATTCTAGTATTTTTCATGAAATGGCATAAAAATATAAAAAAATTTAAAAGAGTCCATTGGATCCAGATAATGACAATTTTTCCTGGTACACTGAGAGTTAAGAAAGGCTGAACGATAAGAAGACAGTTTAATGGAAGCAGTTCACCCAGGTGCTCAGATCATATTATCTGGTAGCAATATTCTGGTGGTCCAGCTTGATCTGGAGAACCTAGAATGAACCTTGTATCACTTTTCTTTTTTGGGTCATTGATAAAGATGCTAGAATAACAGATTGCGATGATACTCTCTGATGAAGGTTCCAGACCTCTGTATTTGCAGGTTGAGGGCCTATTTGTTTGCTTCAGAAACGAGAGAAGCAAGTTGTAGATTGTTGTTATGTGCCGTTGAGTTAGTTCTGAAAAATAGTGACCCTAGCACAACAGAACGGAACACTCCCAGTCCTGCACCATCCTCACAATCATTGTTATACTTGAACCCAATTTGCAGCCCCTGTGTCAGTCCATCTCATTGAGGGTCTTTTTCTCACTGACCTTGTACTTAACCAAGCATGATGTCCTTCTTCAGGGACTGGTTCCTTATGATAGCATGTCCAAAGTATGTGAGACGAAGTTTTGCCATCCTTGCTTCTAATGACCATTCTGGTTGTACTTCTTCCGAGACAGATTTGTTCATTCTTCTGGCAGTCCGTGGCATATTCAGTATTCTTTGCCAACACGATAATTTAAAGGCATCAATTCTTCTTTCATCTTCCTTACTCCTTGTCCAGCTTTCACATGCATATGAGGTGATTGATTGAAAACACCATGGCTTGGGTCAGGTGCCCTTTAGTCCTTAAAGTGACATCTTTGCTTTTTAACACTTTAAAGAGGTCTTTTGCAGCAGATTTGCCCAGTGCAGTGTGTCCTTTGGTTTCTTGACTGCTGCTTCCATGGGTGTTGATCGTGGATCTAAGTAAAATGAAATCCTTGACAACTTCAGTCTTTTCTGCGTTTATCATGATGTTGCTTATCGGTCCAGTTGTGAGGATTTTTGTTTTCTTTATGTTGAGGTGTAATCCATACTGAAGACTGTGGTCTTTGATTTTCATCATTAAGTGCTTCAAGTCCTCTTCACTTTCAGTAAGCAAGGTTGTGTCATCTGCATATCACAGGTTGTTAATGTCTTCCTCCACTCCTGACACTGTGTTCTTCAGATAGTCTGGCTTTTCGGATTATTTGCTCAGCATACAGATTGAATACGTACGGTGAAAACACACAACTGTGACTCACACCTTTCTTGATTTTAAACCACACAGTATCCACTTGTCGTATTCAAATGACTGCCTCTTGGTCTATGTACAGGTTCCTCTTGAGCACAATTAAGTGTTCTGGATTTCCCTTTCTCTCAGTGTTATCCATAATTTGTTATGGTCCACACAGTCAAATCCCTTTGCATAGTCAATAAAGCACAGGTAAACATCATTCTGGTATTTTCTGCTTTCAGCCATGATCCATCTGACATCAGCAATGATATCCCTTGTTCCACGTCCTCTTCTAAATCCAGCTATAATTTCTGACAGTTTAGTCGATGTACTACTGCAACCACTTTTGAAAGAGCTATAGCAAAACTTTACTTGTGTGATATTAATGGTATTGTTGATAATTTCTGCATTCTGTTGGATCACCTTCCTTTGGAGTGGGCACAAATATGGATCTCTTCCAGTTGGTTGGCCAGGTAGCTGTCTTCCAAATTTCTTGGCATAGACAAGTGAGCACTTCCAGCGCTGTATCAGCTTGTTTTAACATCTCAATTGATATTCTGTCAATTCCTAGAGCCTTGTTTTTCACCAGTGTGTTCAGTGCAGCTTGGACTTCTTCCTTCAGTACCATCAGTTGTTAATCATATGCTGCCTGCTGAAATGGTTGAACGTTGACCAATTCTTTTTGGTACAGTGACTCTGTGTATTCCTTCTGTCTTCTTTTGGTGTTTCCAGAGTTGTAGATTAGGGTATAATAAAGCTTTAGAAGTCCTGGAATTACTACTTACTAATATAATGCCAGTATTTGCAGTTGTGTTGTAACCTTTTTGGAGTAAACACATAGTTCAAAGACTCCACTACTTTATTTGGAACAAATTTCTTATATGACAGACTTCATAGTTAAGAACTGACCCTGGAGTGTTTGCTTATCTCTTACACCCTTTAGTGTATATTCTGTAGGTTTTTTTTGTTTGTTTGCTTTTCTCTTTTCCCTTTTAAAAAGCATGAGTGGTACGTGATTTATGTCATTTCACTAAGCATAGTACTTGACACATACTAAGTACTCCTTTTCATTGATCTAGTGAATTTGTGGATGAAGAAATTGATATGTATTAAATTCCTTATAAAGGTTACTGATTAATGGCAAAAGTTATTAGAATGTGAGGGGATTAAGGCATATGTAAAACACTGAGCTCCATAGAGCTATCCTTAGTCAGTTTTATGTTTAGAATCTTCCTCCTAAATATGGCAGAATACTTTGAAATTATTTTAGGACGGAACTAATACATGTTAAAAAAATTAATATTCAAATCCATGTCATCACAGATTTTCTTCCAGGATATATTGCTTGCTGTTTACATAGTTTCCCCATACTCTCAGCTTTAAACATTTTGACTCCTGTGCCACCACACACTCCTGGTGTGACCTCCTACCTCAGGGACCCTCTCAGTCGCCTGTGTGGATTGTGTCCCTCTTCTTCATCAATACCTTCCTCCTAGGTGAATACTTCTGGTTTTGTGACTTTAGAAATAAATATATAGGTATCTGTACGCTGATGATTCCCAAATTTATATTTCCAGTCCTGACTCTTCCCTAAACTTTAAACAGGTATCAGTTTATTGAACAGTCCCCCTTGGATGCCTGATTTGCACCTCAAACTTAACATGCCCAAAATAGAAATCTCCATTTCCCTGTACATGCAACCTCACATTCCTACCTCTTCCCAGCTGCTCTGGATAAAAATCCAGGTGCCACCCTTGCTTTCCCCTTCCTCAGGCCTTACTTTCAGCTCCCTGAGTGTGCTTCCTGTCAGCCCTTCCTCCAGACTATATATCCAGTCTGGCGCTTGGCAACATTTCTACCCTAGCACAAGCCACCGTACTTTACAGAGTCAGTAGTGTGATTTCTTTTTGAAGAGCTGTATTATGTAGTACATCTCTGCTTAAGACACTGCAGTAGCTTCTCACTACAATTAGAAGAATAGCCAGTTTCCTGTAAAGGTCCTCTTGATCTGTGCCTGCCTGCCTCTCTGACATGTTATGTTGGGCCTGCCATTGTCAGCTCCAGGCACACTGGCATTTTGGTATTCATGCCAAGCTCAGTCCTGCCTCTGGGTCTTTGCAGGCTTTTTAGGTAGAGTGACATTTTAACAAAATGTTAGCTCCATTTAGTGAGTTTTTGGGTCACAAATAGCTCTGTAAAAAATGTCCTGGTGATGTACACTGTTATCTTTTTCTCTGAAAATTTCTCTTTTATTTCTCAGTGGTTTTCTTTTGGTGTTAAAACTTTAAATCACTAATGGGACTTAAATGAACAAGATAGAATAGGAAGGATAAAAATTAAGAATGACAAGCTAACAGATTTCACTAAGACTGTGCTGACATGTACATATGACATGTATAGTCTGTTAAGTGAACTCACACACAGACAGGATTATGGCTATGGCTTATGTGGCGCTCTCACCTAAAGAGTCCTCATCTAAACAGAGGTTTAGGGTAAGGAGCGATTGAGCTTTACCTAGTCTCCTGTCTGTCTGGTCCTTTTTCATATGTTCACATAAGTGGTATACGTGTGTTTCCTTTGTAAGAAGAAAATGTAACTGGTGGAAATAAACCAAAAAAAAAAAAAAAAAAAAGTAGAGGGGAAAGTATTCATTTCCAAGTTTACAAAGTATTTATGCTTATTAAACTTACGGTTTTTCCCTAATAAAGGGGCACTTTTGATATTTCTCTAATGTTATGGGTGGCTAGACATTACTTTTCTACTCTGTGGGATTTGTTTTTATGAAGTGAGTTGTCTATTTTTAAGGAACATCTGTTAAATTATCCACCCAAAAAACACCAAAACCAAACCCAGTGCTGTTGAGTCGGTGCCGACTCATGGCGACTCTATAGGACAGAATAGAACTGCTCCATAGGGTTTCCAAGGAGCGCCTGGCGGATTTGAACTGTCGACCCTTTGGTTAGCAGCTATAGTGCTTAACCACTACGCCACCAGGGTTTCCAAATTATCCCCACATATCCTTAAATATTCTGATCAGATCAGTCTCTTTCTTCCTTGTCCTCAGTTTCTCTAAAGTCATTTTACAGCATGTTAGGAAATATACATTTTGTATTTTTTATTTTAACATTTCTGTTAATTGACTATAGGAAAAAGTTACTATTATTTTTATTTGAAAAATAATTTTCCTCAAAGCACTAAATAGCTAATCTTAAAAAAATTAACATTTTAAATTTATGGCTGCCTGAGAATTAAGAAAAGTCCATACATTTTTACCCCAGTATTTGAATTGATTAGTGATTTCCAGAATGAGCCCATTTAGCTAGGTATTAAATAATAATTGGGAGTTGTTGTTAAAGCAAAAATTTATAAAACTATGTGCTTAGCTGTGTGACTCTTGTTATAATGTCCATTTTATTTCTCTGGCCATTTACTTTATGAATGTTCTTCTAGCTCGATAAAGATGACATGGTATACATGGAAGCATATGATAAATTGCTGGAGTCCTGGCTAACTTTGGTCCAAGATGACAAACATTTCCATAAAGGCTTTTTTACACAGCATGCAGTTCAAGTCTTTAATTCCTATATTCAGTGCCATCTAGCTGCTCCAGATGGCACAAGGAATTTGGTGAGTTTTAAGTCAAATGGTAATTAAAAATCTAATCGTAGACTGGTTATACATTGTATAATACTAGAAATTGAGGTTGGGCTTCCTCAGAAAATTTTGTTGAGAGTATTAGACTGAGGGAAGCCCTAGTGGCGTAGTGGTTAAGTGCTACAGCTGCTAACCAAAGGGTCGGCAGTTCAAATCCGCCGGGCGCTCCTTGGAAACTCTAATGGACAGTTCTACTCTGTCCTATAGGGTCACTATGAGTCGGAATCGACTTGATGGCACTGTGTTGCGTGGGTTTATTAGACTGAGCGTAAATATTATCTCCATTGTCTGAATGAGTTCTTTTTATGTGGTATTAGTTGCAGTTACCTTCTTTAAGTTATCGGTTCCTACCTGTGTCTTTATAGTTGTCAGGCAATGTGAATGACTTCGTGTATCGAAAGGACCATGGTTCTTAAAGATGTCAGATCTTCTCAGTGATAGAGGTTAAATTCTCTGGTAGGGGAGGTGGGTTGTGGGTGTGCAGTTAGCTCAGTTTACATATGTGCCTGGCGGGAGTAAATAACGCTCTATTTCCTTCTCTTTTTCTCTCCCCCTTCTTTTCGTAACTAATATGGCTACCAGTGTAGTCATCCCTTGACAACTACATTAGGAGATTGACTATATCCAGCTCTACTTTTTATTTTCAGTGCTGGAAATTATTATACAATGCAATAGAAACTCATGTTTTATTGAGCAAAGTAGTGCAGTTCCTAATTGTTTATTTCTTTAATCTAAATAGACTGCCAATGGTGTGGCCTCTCGTGAGGAAGAAGAAATAAGTGAACTTCAAGAAGATGATCGAGACCAGTTTTCTGACCAACTAGCCAGTGTAGGAATGCTAGGAAGAATTGCTGCAGAACACTGTATACCTCTTCTTACAAGGTACAAACAGTCCAAAGAAACCCCATGGAGAAATATTCTATGTTCACAATTCCCTGGAGAGCACTTAAAGTGTTTAAAGACTTTAAACAGCCCCACCCCATATTCCAGCCCGCTGGAACAAATGGACAGAAACATACTCATGATTGCATTCCTTGGCATATACTTTTGGAGCACAGGCACTACAGGATAGATGACAGAGAGATAATGGAAAACATGGTATGAGAAATGATTTGAGCCTTATAAATAAAACTTGGAATAACCAGTTTTCAAATTCCCGTTGTAAATCTTGATTGTTTGTAAAGCAGTGTTTTAATTCTGTGTCATAAACAATAAATCACAATTGCTACAGTGCTGTGAGAATCTACTTGTGTACTATATTTTTGTATTTTTTTTTTGCTAACAATTTATGTTGTCTAATAAGTGGAGGTTATAAGTTGTTCTGGGTCTTTGATTATTGAATTTTATGAAGCTATTCTTTTTTTCCCCTTTTAGTTTATTAGAAGAAAGAGTAACAAGGCTCCATGGTCAGTTACAACGACACCAGCAGCAATTACTTGCTTCACCTGTTTCAGGCACTGTTGACAACAAAATGCTTGATGATCTGTATGAAGATATCCATTGGCTTATTTTAGTTACAGGTTGGTTGATCGTTCTTTCTTAAAATGTAATTGGCAATTGGGCAGTTTAAACCTAAAAATAAGCTTTGTATGTTAAATATTAAAAACTGTAGTCCATACATAGTAATGGATGAAATTTGGATACAGCTGTTGTCTGTCACAGAGCTACAGATACGTTTTTAAAAATGATGGCTAGCTTGTATACGGTGTCTTTTGCATACCAAATATTTTATGTGGATCCCATTTATTTCTCATAGTAGCCCACTGAATTAGTGAAATTATTAGGTATTATTATTATTACTATCCTCATTTTATAAATGAAGAAGCTGAGACTTAGAGAGTATAAGAAATTAGCCATGGTCATACTGCTATTAATTTTTGGAGCCAGAATGCATGTTTAGGCAGTCTGACTTTTAGGGTCTTCATTCTTAACCACCATACTCTGAGTGTTTCTGTACTTTAAACATAATCAGTAAAAAAAAAAAAAGCTCAACTTTTGAAAAAGTAATTCCCGAATATCGACTTTTGATGTAGATAATAGAATTCCTATTTTTTTAATTAACTTTACAAAATATATTACTGAGAATTATTAAAAGGTAGTAGACTAAAAAACCTACGTGTCATATGGAATTATAAAATTGATGAATAAAACATTTATCCTTTGAATTTTTCTGTATTTTTGAGGATTAATTATCTGAGAAATAGAAAGTTCTTCTAACTCAAACTTGAAATAACAGATTAGCATTTATGATTTACTTTTACATCAATTTATATGATGTATATAAATCAAATAAAACTGAAAACCTTTACAGTGCAATTTGATAAATGTAGATTTGTTAAGTGTTCATTTTTAATTTTTTTTAAACTGAAGGCTACCTCTTAGCTGATGATACTCAGGGAGAGACTCCGCTAATACCTCCAGAAATAATGGAATATTCCATTAAGCATTCATCTGAAGTTGACATTAATACAACACTTCAAATTTTGGGATCTCCAGGAGAAAAGGCTTCTTCCATCCCAGGGTACAACAGAACAGATTCTGTGATTAGGTAATATGAACTCTATAGCTGTGCTCTTGTAATTTATACTGTTTTATAAATTCTGAGTTGATGGGTAGATGACTCAAGTAACAGGCACGTTGTAAATCCGATACATGAAAGAAAATAAAACTTGGAGAAGCCTTGAAATACAAAAGGATTACAAGTACTAAGTATATTTAAGTAGTGCCACTCTAGTGAGAATTGATAGCTATATCCAGTACTGAGAAAAACGTGTGTAAAATTATTCTGAATACAGTGAGACTTTGCATGGTCATTTGATCTGATGTACACTGATGTACTGTGACCATATTCCTTGTCCATGAGAAAGCAGTAGTGATGTATATACAAGCACCGTCAATGATGGAAAAAAGAATTTGAGATTCTTAGAAAACTAGATGAAAGTTAACAAGTATTTATTGTTCATAAAAGCTAAAACTATATTTCAGTACAATCTTAAGGAAAATTATAATTTTTATCTTATATAATAAAAGTACTTTTTCTGCATACGTGAATCTTGACAGTGCTGTCCGGGGAAGTTACAAGACAGTAGTGCCTCAAATGAGAGCATTCACTTAATATTCCTAAATATTAATGGCAAATTTTTCATTAATTCTTAATGATGAAATTAAGAAAGGGTAAATTTGGACTAACTGTGCTCCTAAAAGTAAATCTGAGGGTAGCATTTTAAATTTTAGTATCTTTTAAGTTTAGGTTGTAGGCATAGATGTCAGTAATGATAACAACATTGTTTTTTGCCAGTTACAAAATCAGTAACTGTAGCAGGGTGCTTTCCCCTTCATTCTTCTTCTTATATATTTTTTTTAATGCAAAATCGCCTGCATATCATTTAAACCTATGCAATAGAAAATGATTCTTTTAAGTTGAAATATTAAGGTGCTATCAAGGAAATATTTGGGAATTTATTTCCTTTATTGCATTCTCATGTTTGAAGTAAAATATCGAAATGCTCTATTGAAAATGTTATCTCCTTTTGGGATTACTATAAACATTTCCTTTAGTGTCTGGAAATTAAGGCTTTTGCTTTGGTTTAGTTCCTGGTGAATGTTAATTTCAAAGGCAGTTTGTTTAAGGGTGCTGTCACGTTATACATTTGTCATATTTCTTGCCTAGGCAGTACGAGCAGGAATGCTTTCCTTGTATTTTAAGTGCTTTTTCAATTTTTGCCAGTACAGGTATCAGTGTGGGAGCAAAACACTGTGGTGTCTGAGAGCACAGACTATGGAGGGCTGAGGTGAGGGCTGGGACAACATATCCCTTGCCTGAGGATAAACCATTTTTAGTCCAAAGAATTAATGTGAAATTGATTGTTATGTGACAGAAACATTCCTTGTTTGATTAAAAAAAAGTATTTTGCATTTATTGAAAAAGTAATCATTTAACAAATAATTATTGAATACCTACTATGTGCCAGACACACTCTTCTGGGGTTGGCATACATCAGTGAACAAAACCCACAAATATCACTCTCCTTTTTTTTAGAGCTCCTTGTGGGGGAGGGGGATAATAAAGAAGTCAATTATATAGTAAGTTAGGAAATGATAAGTGCTGTGGGTAAAAAACTGAGTCAGGTAAGGGGGGATCAAGAATGCAGGTTTTTGGGATTGTTCGTAATTTTAAATAAGGGAATCCATGTAGGCCTTATTTAGAAGGTGACTTTTGAGCAGAGACTTGAGATTGGTAAGGGAGTTGACCATGAAGATATCTGAGGAAAAGCATTCCAGGCAGAGGGAACAGCTAATGAAAAGGCCCTGAGGCATGCCTGGTAGGTTCAGAGAACAGCAGGGATGCCATTATGGGTTGAGCAGAGTGAGGGGGGAAAAGAAGAAATCTCATAAGGTCTTTAGGCCCTTGTAAGTTCTTTGGCTGAATAAAGTGGGACACTACTGTAGGGTTTTGAGAAGAACAGTAACTTATGTGTAAAAAGGTTACTCTGACTGTTGGATTGAGAGTAAACTATAGGAGGACAAAGGTAGAAGCAGAGACACTACATAGGAGGCTAATTACAGTCATCCAAGAGAAAGACGATGATGGCCCAGACCAGAATGATAGCAGTGGGAGGTAGTGAGAAGTTAAAGTTTTATTTAACTTACTGTGCTCCCTTTTGGCTCATGAAATGAAAATGTCATCTCGATTAATTTGGAAAGTATGGGAAACTTTGAGTGCTGTCTGAATATAAAGTGTGTTTAGATAGCATGCTTAAGAAATTGAAGTAGGATTGGCATATCAGTATTGGGATATCAAGAATTAATGTTTTTTGATGTCTTAGTTTTTTCAACTCTCCTCTGTGTCAGGAACTGAGGAAATAATAAAAGTATTATAGAAGTGGTGTGGGAGCACGTAGGTTCACCTAGCCTATTGGAGGAGTGGGTGGGAGTTGAAATTCTTGGAAGAGATAGCATTTAAACTGATACTTAAAGGGTGAATAGGGGTTTGCAGGAAAGAGCATCCCAGTCAATGTCAATAGCATAGGCAAAGGCTTGGAAGAGAAAATTCTCTATGGCTGGTGTATATACGTGGCATTACGCATCAAACACTGAGGCCACAGATGAAGAAATTGAAGATTTTTACCAGCTTCTGCAGTCTGAAATTGATCAAACATGCAATCCAGATGCATTGATAATTACCGATGATTGGAGTACAAAAGTTGGAAACAAACAAGGATCAGTAGTTGGAAAATACAGCCTAGAAACAATGCCGGAGATCACATGATGAATTTTGCAAGGCCAATGACTTCTTCATTGCAGATACCTTTCTTCACCCATAAATGGCAGCTATATATGTGGACCTCTCCAGATGGAATACACAGGAATCAGGTTGACTATGTCTGTGGAAGGAGATGATGGGAAAGCTCAATATCATCAGTCAGAACAAGGCCAGGGGCCAGCTGCAGAACAGACCGTCAGTTGCTCATATGTAAGTTCAAGTTGAAAGAAGAAAATTAGAAGAAGTCAACAAAAGCCAAAGTACGACCTTGAGTATATTCCACCTGAATTTAGAGACCATCTCAAGAACAGATTTGCTGCGTTGAAGTCTGATGACTGAAGACTAGACGAGTTGTAGAAGGACATCATCCATGAAGAAAGCAAGAGGTCATTAAAAAGACAAGAAAGGAAGAAAAGACCAGAATGGATGTCAGAAGAGACTCTGAAATTTCCTTTTGAACATAGAGTAGCTAAAGCAAAAGAAGATGGAAGGAATACACAGAGTCATTATACCAAAAATAGTTGGTCCACTTTCTGTCATTTCAAGAGGTAGCACATGATCAGGAACCGATGGTACTAAAGGAAGAAGTCCAAGCTTCATTGAAGGCATTGGGGGAAAAACAAGGCTCCAGTAATTGACGGAATATCAGTTGAGATGTTTCAACAAACGTATGCAGTGCTGGAAGTGCTCACTCATCTATGCCAAGAAATTTGGAAGAGAGCTACCTGGCCAACTGACTGGAAGAGATCCATATTTATGCCTATTCCCAAGAAAGGTGATCCAACCAAATGTGGAAATTATAGAACAATATCATTAATATCACATGCAAGTAAAATTTTGCTGAAGATCATTCAAAAGTGGCTGCAGCAGTATATTGACAGGAAACTGTAGAAATTCAGGTCAGATTCAGAAGAGGACGTGGGACCGGGGATATCATTGCTGATGTCAGATGGATCCTGGCTGAAAGTAGAGAATACCAGACAGATGTTTACCTGTGTTTTATTGACTATGCAAAAGCATCCAACTGTGTGAATCCTAACAATTATGGATAACATTTTGAAGAATGGGAATTCCAGAATACTTAATTGTGCTCCTGAGGAACCTGTACATAGATCAAGAGGCAGTTGTTCGAACAGAACAAGGGGATACCACATGGTTTAAAGTCAGGAAAGGTGTGCATCAGGGTTGTATCCTTTCACCATACCTATTCAATCTGTAGGCTGAGCAAATAATCCAAGAAGCTGGACTGTATGAAGAAGAAGGAGGCATCGGGATTGGAGGAAGACTTATTAACAGTGTGCAGTATGCAGATGACACAGCCTTGCTTGCTGAAAGTGAGAGGACTGGAAGCACTTACTGATGAAGATCAAAGACCACAGCCTTCAGTATGGGTTACACCTAAACATAAAGAAAACAAAAATCCTCACTACTGGACCAATAAAACATCACGATAAACAGAGAAAAGATTGAAGTTGTTAAGGACTTCATTTTACTTGGATCCACGATCAACACCCATGGAAGCAGCAGTCAAGAAATCAAAGACACCTTGTGTTGGGCAAATCGACTGCAAAGGAACTGTTTAAAGCGTTGAAAGGCAAAGATGTCACCTTGCAGACTAAGGTGCGCCTGACCCAAAAAAAAAAAAAAACCAAGCCATGGTATTTTTAATCGCATCATATGCATGCGAAAGCTGGACAACGAATAAGGAAGACCGAAGAAGAATTGACACCTTTGAATTGTGCTGTTGGCAAAGAATATTGAATATACCATGGACTGCCAGAGAATGAACAAGTCTGTCTTGGAAGAAGTACGACCAGAATGCTCCTTAGAAGCAAGGATGGTGAGACTATGTCTTAGATACTTTGGATGTGTTATCAGGAGAGATCAGTCCCTGGAGAAGGACATCATGGTTGGTAAAGTACAGGGTCAGTGAGAAAGAGAAAGACCCTCAACGGGATGGACTGACCCAGTGGGCTCAAGCATAACAACGATTGTGAGCGTGGTGCAGGACCAGGCAATGTTTCATTCTGTAGTACATAGGGCCACCATGAGTCAGAACTGCCTCAACGGTACCTGACAAGAACAACATATACATGGTGAGGAAGGATGATGGCCATGTTATATGAAATGAAGATGGAGAGGTAGGTAAGGGTGCTGTAGGCTGGGCTAATGAGGTAGAAGTAAAAGTGATGAAAAAGATTCAAAGCAGGGAAATGAACTAATCAAATTGTTTTAGAGTTATTCTGTGGAGGATAGATTTAAAGGATGCAAACATGTTAGGAGACATATGTGGTAGTAATAATGGCAGGGAGGATGGAAAGAGCTGATGGATTTGAAAAGTGTTTCAAGAGAGAACTATACAGAACTTTTATGATTGATTTCAATATGGTGGTGAGGAGAGAGTAAGGGATCAAGGAAGGCTCCAAGGAAGCCTCACATTTATCTCCCTGAGACCTGCATATGGTATAAAAATAGGTAGTAAATTATTTTATAAATCAGGATGTCTTCAATCTTTTGCATTAATAAAATTGTAGATGGATTTAAGTTGTCAGTTGATGGATTATTAAAAAATTTTTTAGGTGATCTTGGTAATTTTTGCATATAATATGGAAGAAGTGCAAACAACTGGATGACACAGCTCTTTTTAAATGCCTTCTATTCACTTATGTGAACAAGTTTTCTCTGTGCTTCTGTTAGAATGAAAAATAGGAATCAAATTATGCTCAACCATGTCTCATTCTAGCAATAAGTGATATTTATACACAGATACTTTAATTGGAAAAAATAAAACACCACTACATTAATCTCATGAAGAGATGCATAATATTTTAATGTTTAATAATTTATTTAAATCTATATTATGTTTTGCTCAACTGTGTACTAATAAGTATAACAATAGCTCAATCCAGAAGATAATGCTTAAACATTTAGAATCTTAACATCATTGGAAATTTTAAAAACTTACATTTCAATTTATGTATATAATATTTGTTTCAGAGAAATATGTTCTATATAATCAATAAAATATGTAACATTCAAAATTTATTATATTAGGATAATATTCTTTGCGGGAAATGGAATTGAAATAAAGGTTTAAGGAGAAGGAGAAACAATGTAAACTTTCTAACTGGTAAAAAAAAAGTTTATTTTTCAAAACGATGATGGTGGTTGTCTAAACCCTATGTTGATTAAATTCCAGTGCCTAAATGTAAAGGATTAATGTAACTGTTTTATTTCAAATTTCATTAAACTGGAAATTATATCAGCTAAAATGTTTAATATTATGGGACAAAATTGGTATATTAATAACCTAAATGTATTGTGAAGTATTTGGGTTTTTTTTGTTCACATACTCGCTAAAATATTTATAAAAGTTTGAGGACTGGTAGTACAGGGAGTGGACACTGAAAAAAGAAGAAGTTTTGGGTGGAATCCTAAAATTCATCTGATTTAAAGAAGGAAGAGGAAGAGTGGGCTGTAATAAAGACTATGAAGAAATAAATGCACTTAGGGACATCTGGGAAGTATGGTACCAGGGAAACTGAAGGGAAGAAATTATTTCACAAATGAGGTGTGGTCGACAGTATAAAGTACTTGTGAGACATAGTTGGATAAAGAACATGTTCATAAGATTCAATTACAAGGAGATAATTTCAGTCTTCTTGAGAGCAGTGAAGAAAGTAATGGAAGCCAAACTTCAGGTGATTAGAATCCAGGTCTTGGCATTGATATTCATAATATGATGGTATAACACGTTCTTTTAAGTACATCCTTTGCAACTTTACTTTTTGACTAAAGTTAAATATATATGCCACACCCCCACATCCTGGAATGTTAAGCTATGTTATTGAAACCCCACAGCCACGTGAATTGTATAGTGTAGGAAGGGAAATAAGTATGTGCCTTGAAATAAGTATGTGCACTTACATAGGAATTATTCCAGCAAGACTTTTATTTGAAAATGCCGTCAAGGGTCAAGTTTGTTAGGAAGTAGGACTATCAGATTTAGAGACAAGGATCAATATTCAAAACATTCTGAATAAGTCAGTTCCCTGGTTCTACATTCTTTAACATGACCGTGTGTCATGGATTGAATTGTGTCCCCCCAAAATATCCGTCAACTTAGCTGGGCCATAAGTCCCAGTATTGTGTTATTGTTCACCATTTTATGTGATTTCCCTATGTGTTGTAAATCTTGTCACTATGATGAAATGAGATGGATTAGTGGCAGTTGTATTGATGAGATATACAAGATTTGATAGTGTCGTAAGCCAGTTTGTTTTTAGATCTAAAAGAGAGAAACAAGCAGAGAGATAGGGGGACCTCATACCACCAAGAAAGCAGCGCCGGAAGCAGAGCATGTCCTTTGGACCCAGGGTCCCTGTGCAGAGAAGCTCCTAGTCTAGGGGGTAGAGAGAGAAAGCCTTCCCCTGGAGCTGACATCCTGAATTTGGGCTTCTAGGCTACTTTACTGTGAGAAACTAAACTCTGTGTTAAAGCCAACCACTTGTGGTATTTCTGTTACGGCAGCACTAGTTGACTAAGACACCATGTATAAAAACAAATAGTGCTAGCCATGGGAGTTTTTTTGGGTCTGTGGGAGTTTTAAGAGTGATAAGTGCTCAAAGAATTTAGCATGTACTCTGAATATGTAATTTTATGTATTCTTCCATTCTCAATCTGAAAATTCCCTGTAGACAGTAATACTGAATCACACACAGCTTCAACAGAGAATGTTTCTAGTGTTGTTCTAATGTTCTAGTCTAGTCCTTTTCTTTGTCTTATCTCCTATTTCCCGAAAGGTTAGAAACAAAATGGGTCATCTGTCTACAACCCCCTTGGTGAAATTTTCCAAGTATAGCCTATCCTAAAACCAGAGAGGTGGGGGGGGTGGGGAACAGACTTGAAAAATACATATGGTTAGACAACCAATAAATAAATAAGCAAATTCTGTTTTATACCTACAGGCTGTTATCTGCCATTCTAAGGGTTTCAGAAGTTGAATCTCGGGCAATAAGAGCAGATCTAACTCATCTACTAAGCCCCCAAATGGGGAAAGATATTGTTTGGTTTCTAAAACGCTGGGCAAAGACTTATCTGCTGGTGGATGAAAAACTGTATGATCAGGTCAGAATGTAAAACTGTTTAACTTCATTTGCATTTATGATGATGGCAGCAGTAGAAATGGAAATATTTTTCTTGATGATTTTTCTCATCACAACGTAACTTTAAGAACTGGAACATCTTCCACATCAAAGAGAACTGTATGAATGCAATACTGTTTCAATAACTTTTCTTAGGGAGTCTCTGCATGGTGCAAATGATTAAGTGTTGGAGGATTAACCAAAAGGTTCGTTGTTGGAACCTACCTAGAGGCACCTTGGAAGACAGGCCTGGCATCTGCTTCCAAAAGGTTACAGCCTTGAAAACCCTATGGAGCAGTTCTTACTCTGCCTATATGGGATCGCCACGAGTCAGAATCAACTTGATGGCAACTAACAAGAACTTTCTTAGAGCATATCATTTGATTGAGTTTATTTTAACCAGTATCAAATTACAGATTACAATTTGAGAATGGGTTAATTTATGTTCTTTGTGTTTAGTGTAAATATCATGTTGGTGTGTTAGTAACACAAGAATAAAAGTTGATAGGAAAATCACATTGGGAAGTGTAAGTGGGTTGAGGATGTCTTTTTGGATTTATGGAAATGAGCATATTTATAAAATTGATGTTAAATAAGCAATACTTCAGAATAAGATGTTAATTTCAGTTTGCCTTTTTTATGGATTTTTTTCCAGCTGATTCATCTTTATGACCTTAAAAATGTGTTCTCTCTCTTAAGATAAGTCTGCCATTCAGTACGGCATTTGGAGCAGATACTGAGGGTTCTCAGTGGATTATTGGCTACCTCTTACAAAAAGTCATCAGTAACCTCTCCGTGTGGAGTAGTGAGCAGGACCTTGCAAGTGACACTGTACAGTTACTTGTGACTTTGGTGGAAAGAAGAGAAAGGTAAGCAGATTGTCAGTGGCAGTCCGTGTGTGTGTACTTGTGTACTTTTTCAACTGGCAAATAGCTGTATGGTCCTAAGTCTAGATAGACCTTAGATTTTTGGAGCAGTGTGTTTTAAAAATCCCTATCATGCTATTCTTATACGTTCATGTAGTACTTTCACATGGAACCAGGTTACAGCTGAGGATTGCAGTAACGGTTCAGTTATCCAGCATCAGAGAACTTTGAGTAACACATAAGTTTTATTTAGTAACTTATGTTTTAAAAAACACTTTTCTTACAGAATATTCTCATTTTATTTCTTAGCCGTCCTATTAGTATTTTCCCCATTTAACAACAAAAACTGATAATTAAACTAATGTTCCAAAGTAAAAATTTTAGTGCTTTCTACAGCAAATCCTGGAAATGTTTTCATGTTTCTGAACATATAGGTATATCATCACACCATTATTATTACTATTGTTGTTGGCTACTATTTATTGACTTTTTATACTTTGCTGGGTACTGGCTGGTAACCAAAAGGTTGGCAGTTTGAATCCACCAGGTGTTCCTTGGAAACCCTATGGGGTAGTTCTACTCTGTCCTATAGGGTCGCTGTGAGTCAGAATTGACTCAATGGCAACTGGTTTGGTTTGGTGCACTTCATATGCAGTATCTCATTCGATTGTCACATCTGTCTCAGGCTTATGATTTAGGGCTGTTATTATTACTCTCGTTATTCCAGTTTTATAGACCAGGAATCTTATGGTTAACAGAGATTAAATGAGTTTTACGTGTCAGACAACTAGTGGGATTCAAATACAGGTCTGTTTGATTCCAAGGCCTATACCGAGGATATTGTTCTATGCTTTAAAAAATTAATTAAATTCAGTTACCTTCAATTTTTGTTAGTATACATGTAATGTAGGTAATAAATCTTATGTCTTGTGATTTCTGTCTACAGGGCAAACTTAGTAATTCAGTGTGAAAACTGGTGGAATTTAGCTAAGCAGTTTGCAAGACGAAGCCCACCTCTTAATTTCTTGTCAAGTCCTGTGCAGAGGACACTGATGAAGGCTCTAGTTTTAGGAGGTTTTGCCCATATGGACACAGAAACCAAACAACAGTATTGGACAGAGGTAACAGTTCCCTCTATTTTGATTGCACCCTCTTGTATAACTCTGTAGATGCTGTATCTCTGTGTTGCCATAAAATAGTCTATGGAGATGTGAACATTTTAGTCATAGTTTTTCTGATGCTTTTCTTTCCTAATGAATAGGTTGGAGCTCATCATTTTTTAAGCAAGTATTATCATGTAATTTGTCCATGCCTGCTTGTATGATATTATCAAATGTTCTGTAGTTCAGGCATATTTTCCCCGAACTTGTCATTACACTGATATTGTAATTCCTTTCCTCCGATAAGAGCCCAAAATGGCATATTAATTCTCCATTAACAAGAAGATGCAGGTTAACATGGACCCATTGCCTAATAGAATAAACTTTAAATTGGGGACCAAGAGTTACCAGTGTATGTAGATTGCCAACCTGTCGTCCTTGTGGCTGGAGTGCTTTTAAGTGTTGGGGAGGCAGGGCACAGTAATAAAGTGAGGCAATCTTGTGTGACTTAAGCACCAGGGGAAAACCAGGCTATCTATTTCTAGTTTAAACAATTGTATTATCAAATGGTCAGCTCTAAATAGAATTAAGACATTGTCATCATGAATGTGAGTACTCATCTTTATTCCCAGGGCAGGACTGATTGTCTGAAGTTATGTTTTGTGCCAGGAGGAGTTGGGGAAGGTAAAAAACAGGCAAGAACTTTGTGTTGGGCCTGACCCTGGACAGCAGAGATTGACAGACTACAGCCCCTTGGCCACGTTAGGCCTGCTCTATGCTTTATTAAATAAACTGTTATTGAAACACAGTTTTATTCAGTTGGCTGTTTCCATGCTACAGTGGCAGAGTTGAGTTGTTGGGACAGAGACTGTATGGCCTGCAAAGTATAAAATATTTACTCTCTGCCTCTTTATAGAACAAGTTTGCAAACTCCTGCTGTAGAGCCTTAATTCTTTAGCCTTTTTGTTTTGGGAGGGTGGGGGGGCTAACCATTTGGGAAGATGTGCAGAGGAGAAGCCAGAGTTGTCTGAATGGCACTGAGGAGATAGTGTTCAGTGGTGTCATTTGTACAGTGTGTGTCATTTATTTGTATATACCAGAAGTTAGGATGATCCTTAAAATGGGGATTGTAAAGTTTCTTCACATATTCCTTGTTTTCTGTGCTTGCCCTGCCTCCAACAATAAGATATTTTGAAAAGTCAATATTTATCCAAATTGAGAAAATAAAGCATGTGAATTGAACTTTTAGAATATTTATGCTGTATTTTTATAGGTTCTTCAACCACTTCAGCAGCGATTCTTAAGAGTGATAAATCAAGACAACTTTCAGCAGATGTGTCAGCAAGAGGAAGTCAAGCAAGAAATCACTGCTACGTTGGAGGCACTTTGTGGCATTGCTGAGGCTACCCAGATTGACAATGTAGCAATCCTTTTTAATTTTCTAATGGACTTCCTTACCAATTGCATTGGATTGATGGAAGTTTATAAAAATACCCCAGAGACTGTAAATCTCATAATAGAAGTTTTTGTTGAAGTTGCACATAAACAAATATGCTATCTTGGAGAGGTAAGCACATTCTAAGTTTATTCTTTTAGGATTAAAAAATTTTAAAGCTATAATAAAATACTTTTCTTTAGGTGTGATGAATATTATCTTAAGTCATATTTGTATGCCTCTAAAAGATTTTTAGAAAGACTATTTAAAAAGGAACTCAGAAGAAGGCACACCGAATAAATAAAAATTCTTACCCTGAAAAGTGTTTTAAAAATCAGTAATTTCTCTGGGCTAATAAAAAAAAAAATTTTTTTTTAATATGTTATTCAATCAGATTAATTTCAGTGAGGAATATTTGATTAAACAAATAGATTTTCCTAGAAAATTTTGGAACCTTAAGACTTAAACTTTTAATTGCAGTTTATATCTTTATTTCATAAATCAGATGGATGTTTAGTTACAGTAAATTCCCATATATTGAGTAAGAAAGGGTTATTTTCTTTGCCCCATTAAATTATTTTGAAAAGTTGCTTTAAAACAGCCTTAAAGGAATGTATTTGTGTTTGTTAGCAATTTAGCATGTATCTCATCCCAAACCACTTACTCTGGGTTCCTGAACTGTAATTTTTTTTTGGCTTTATCAGAGGGATCTACCCAAAAATAAGGTTATATTTTGTAAATATTATAGTCACAGAAGCATTAATGATTGGGCAGGCCAGTTGGAATTTATTCTGATGTTTAAGACCACTATACAGGAAGTTGAATGGCAGAAGAATCTTACCATCTTACCTACTGTTTATTATTAAGTGAACAAAAATTGAACGTCAAGTTTTATTGTTAGCAAACTGCTGATATCTTAAATAGTAATCTTAATATATGCTTTTCCCTTATCATTAATATCTTCGTATAGTTTAAAATAAGAGCTACTATTGGAATTCACAGTAAATTCATCTAGGCTATATTTTTAAATTTCATGAATATCTGTATTTCCCAAGTAGGCTATACCTAGTAGCATAATTTTTGTATACTCTCTTACAGTCCAAAGCTATGAATTTATATGAAGCCTGCCTTACTCTGTTGCAAGTATACTCTAAGAATAATTTAGGGCGGCAGAGAATAGATGTTACAGCAGAAGAAGAACAATACCAAGACCTGCTTCTCATTATGGAACTTCTTACTAATCTTCTATCAAAAGAATTCATAGATTTCAGTGATACAGGTATGGCATAGTGTGTTGATATTGCCTTTTTTTCTTAATTAAAGCAAAGGAATGTTTTCTTTAAGTGAAATCCCATGAAAAAATTCAGTGCGCAAAATAGACGAAAGTCGGTATCTTTGATTGACATGAAGGGGAACCAGCAGCCCTCCCATCTTGGCTCTCCTCTCATAAGAATAATTGTAGTGATATCTTCCATTTGTTGAGCTTTATGAAATGCTCTGTTCATACCCATCACAATAGCATGAAATAGATATCATTGTTACATTCGTTTTATAAGCGAGGAAACTGAAACACAGAGAGGTTAAGTAACTTGCCCACAGATTTCACTAGTATGTTGTAGGACTAAGATTCAGATCCCTGCAGATGGTTCCAGAGGCCACACTCTTCACAGTGATGCCTTGTTGACTAGTGATTCCTCCATGTCCTCTGAGGTGGCCACTCCAGAAAACCTGAGCGCTTCATGGAGTGTCGAGTGGGGATGCCGTTGAGGTGGGAAGCACTGAATTTGGGATTGACAGGGCACACTTTGAAGGCCTTACCCAGTGGCTGACCAACAGTAGGACCTTGCAAAAGTCACTTAGTCCACACAGTCTTTACTTACTGGTAAAATGGGTATGATAATAAATACTTTTCAACATGTTTTAAGGATCAGCCATAAGGTATTTTTGGTGCTTAGCATAGTGCCTGGCATCCATTAGGTAAAAGGTAGCTGTTATTACAGGCAAGAACCTAATTGTAATTAAAACCTCATTTATTTGTGTAGTCTTCCTTCACCTCCCTCTTATCCTGCTGCCAATCATGCTTTAAAACAAAGTAGAGCTTGTTTTAAAGAAAATCAGTTGTACCTAGAGTTTCCTTTCATATGTCATGCAAGCATTTGTGGTCAGAGACACTTTTGACTTCTTTTTGTAAGATTCTCAAAGTTGGGTGCTATAACATCTCACTTTACTCATTACTCCCAGTGCTTGTGATTATTCTTTCTGTTTCTTTTATTGGTTCATTTTCCTTTTTCACTGACAGTTTTCTTAATGTCTGTCCTGTGGTAGGCACTACCAAACTCACAGTCTGAAAGGTCTACTATCCTTTGCAATTAACTAGGGGTACCTGGGTGAAATAATTTGAAAAACACTGTTCTACACTATCTCTCAGAGGATTCATTCTATACCAAAGCCTCAGCTGCCACAGTGCCTCCAGGCCCACTCTCTCTCATCCTAATATCAGCCTTGTGTTTTCTAATGCCTTCAGGTCAGCACTTCTTACTATGGAGCCCTTGTACTTTCTTCGTCGGAGTTCTTAACCTTTTCTAGATCATATGCCCCTTTAAAATCTGAAGTAGTTATAGACCCTTTCTCTAGAAAAGTATATATTAAACCACCCCACAGAGTTTCACATTAGTTTTTAGCTGTTGGTGTTAGTTGGTTGATAGACTCTTTGAAACTCTTCTGTAGACTTCCCAGGATGTAAAGACCTCAGGTTAAGGAATCTGTACCCAGACGAATCTGTGTTAAGACCCAGAGCTAGAACATATACTCTTAGATGATTTACTTTTACCGTTATCCCTATAGATCATAAATTGGTACATTTCATATTTCTCATTTCTAGAAATAGTATCATTTTCTGATTCCTTATTCTATGTCTGAAATACTCAGCCCCCATCCTAGACCTATTAACTCTAGAAAGCCATATTTTAATAGTTTCTCTAGATGTTTCTTACATATTATTGGATCTGAAAAGTATGCTATGACCATTTTCAGAATAATTTTCCTAAAATAATAATTTCATTATGTTTCACGCCTACTTAAATACCTCAGCAGATCCATCACAAAGGTGGCCAGCTTATAATAAGAGGAAGGAAATGGGGCAGCCCACATTTCCAGAATATTCTATAATCCTTTTAAGAAGAGAGGGATTGTATGTAGAGCATGTAGAGACAGGTTAGTGGTGACCTTCACCAGTTTATAAAGCCCGTACTCTTCCTCTTCTTTTTAAGGCCTCTTTGGGAAATCAGCACTGCCTGCCTGGTTCCTCACTGGGACCTGGATGGAGGATCCTTCCCTCCGAACAGTCTTCCTGAGCTTTCATTTGTGTAGCATACTTTCTTATACAACTTACCCAATATCACTGGAAGGTACACCACCAATATAGGAATAACCATTATTATTCTGGAAAAAAAATTTGACCTGGAAATCTTCCAGGGTTAATAAAGGTGACATATTTTGGAAACCTAATACTGAAAGATGGTTGTTCAGTGATAAATTCGCCTCTTTCGTGCAGGAGACTCGGGTTTGATTCCCAGCCATTGCCCCTCTTGTGCAGCCACGACCTGTTTATCAGTGGAAGCTTGCATGTTGCTATGATGCTGAACAGGTTTCAGTGGAGCTTCCAGACCAAAACAGACTAGGGAGAAGGGCCTGGTAACCTACTTCTGAAAATCAGCCTATGAAATCCCTATGGATCACAACAGTCAAATCTGTAACCAGTCATGGGGATGGAGCAGGACCAGGCAGTGTTTCATTCCATTGTGTGTGGAGTCACCATGAGTTGGGGGCCAACCCAATACAAGCAAACAACAGTTTTAAAAGGGATGGGAGAACCATTAAAGGCAATTGGAGGGGAAGAAGTCTCTCTAAATCTCCCAGGTTTGTGGTGTAAGCTATATTTCCTTGTGCCTGCCGTTCCAAAAACAAATTATAGTATAAACAGTAACATAAAGCAGTTGAAGGGGAGATTTTCAGAATAAAAGCAGTAAGAAAATTAAAATAATAAAAGGTCAAGAAAAGAGAAGCTAAGTAGAAAGGGTTGAAATTTAGAAGAAACAAAAATTAAGACAAAATAGGAAATGATAAGGACAAAGCATTAGTTGAAAAAATAAATGATAAAAACCAAAACCCAGTGCTGTCAAGTCAATTCCGACTCATAGTGACCCTACAGGACAGAGTAGAACTGCCCCATAGAGTTTCCAAGGAGCGCCTGGCGGATTTGAACTGCTGATCCTTTGGTTAGCAGCCATGGCACTTAACCACTACGCCACCAGGGTTTCAAAATGGTAGAAGGAAGGTAATATTTTAAAGTAATTATTTCTAAAATAAAGTGAGATAAATATAAAATTAACACGATAGGTGAGGCATTAAAAGCATAACTGAAAATAGGCACCTGACATCATTCTTTCACTTGGTCCTTTGAGTTCCTTTCTTAATCCTTAGCAGGTAGATAGAGATCCAAGCTCTTCAGGAGCTCATGGTCTCCTGGCCTCTGCAGACCTTGAGAGATGCATCTTGTTAGCAGTAAGACCTGTTTTCCAGGGCAGCCCCTGGACTAGACTTCAGTGCTCCAGAGCAGTTCCATGGTTCCTATCAGATTGAATCCAAGATCTCCAATCTGATTTTCAGAAAGAGTTTGCTGACCCTTGCTTTAGATTCTTCCAACTAGAGCTAAGACTACTGAGAAGTTCAGAATTAGACTGAAAAAGTAGTTTCTTTTTCCTCACTTTATCTTTTTTTTTTTTTTTAATTGTACTTTAGATGAAGGTTTACAGAATAAACTGGTTTCTCATTAAACAGTACACATATTGTTTTATGACTTTGGTTAACAAATCCACAATGTTGACAGTATGTCAGCATTCTCCCTTCTTGAACTTGGGTTCCCTATTACCAGCTTTCCTGTCCTCTCCAGCCATCTAGTCCTTGCTCCTGGGCTGTTGTGCCCCTTTAGTCTCGATTTGTTTCATGGGCCTGTCTAATCTTTGGTGGAAGGGTAAACCTCAGTAGTGACTTCATTACTGAGCTAAGAGGGTGTCTAGGGGCCATATTCTCAGGGTTTCCCCAGTCTCTGTCAGGCTAGTAAGTCTGGTTCTTTTTTTGTGAGTTAGAATTTTGTTCTACCTTTTTCTCCAGCTCTGTCCAGGACCCTCTATTGTGATCCCTGACAGTGGAGTCAGTAGTGGTAGCTGGACACCATCTAGCTATAGTGGACTCAGTCTGGTGGAGGCTGTGGTAGATGTGGTGCATTAGTCCTTTGGGCTAATCTTTTCCCTTTATGTTTAGTTGTCTTCATTATTCCTTACTCCCGAAGGGCTGAGACCAGTGAAGTATCTTAGATGGCTGTTCACAGGCTTTTAAGACCCTAGACAGTACTCACCAAAGTAGAATGTAGAACAGTTTCTTCATAAACTGTTATGCCAGTTGAGCTGGATGTTCCCTGAGGCCATGGTTTGTCTCTTTTTTAATCATTAAAAAGTAATGCTCATAAGAAAAAAAAAATTGAAAGTACAGAGACAGAGAAAAATGACCCATACCATAACATTATCCAGAGTCAGCCATAAATTGCCTTTTGGTAATTTCCTTTTTGGTTATTTTTATAAATTGTTCTTTGAGATCTTATTGCAAATATTTTATATTCTGCCTTTTTCCTTATTGTATTGTTAACCTTTCCCTTGTCATTAAAGTTTTTCATGATTTTTTAATTGTCACATAATATTCTAATTTTGGAATTTAATCTTTTTCCTTAACATTGAGTATCTGGAATATCTTCAATTTTTGCTCTTCTGGATAGTGGTCAAGTCTTTGTCTGAATGTCTGATTATATCCTTAGTACATATAATGCTAAAAGGTACATATTTTAGGGCTCTTAATGAATTGCTTTTGCTGGTAACCATCACACTATATCCTCACCAGAAGTGCAATGTTATTTAAAAATCATTTTTAGTTTACTGTATCAGAAGTGCTATCTTTTAAAAATTTGCATCTACAGGTACAATGCAGCCTCAATCCAAATTCTGACAGCATCCTTTAACGACAGAAAAACTAATCACTAACTTTATGTGGAAAGGGAAGAGGCCCCAGATAAGCAATACTGAAGAAGAACAAAGGAGGCTTCACACTGCCTAATCTCAGAACCTACTATGCACCCATAGTAGTTAAAACAGCCTGGTACTGGTACAATGACAGACACAATCCATCTACCTATGGACAGCTGATCTTTGACAAAGGGCTAATGTCCATTAGATGCAGAAGAGACAGTCTCTTCAGCAGTGGATCCTGGCAAAACTGGGTGTTCATCTGTGAAAAAGTGAAACAGGACCCATACCTCACACCATACACAAAAACTAAATCAAAGTGGATCAAAGACCTAAATATAAAACCTAAGACTGTAAAAATCAGGGAGGAAAAATAAGGGACAATGCTAGAGGCCCTAATATATGGCATAAATAGAATACCAAACATAACTAAAAATGCACACAGCAGATGATGAACTAGATAAATAGGACCTCCTAAAAATTAAACACTTATGCTCAATAAAAGACTTCTCCAAAAGAGTTAAAAGAGAACCTACAGATTGGGGAAAAAAATTTGGCTATGACATGTCTGACAAGGGCCTAATTTCTGAAATTTATAGAAAACTTCAATACCTCAACAACAAAAAGACAAACAACCCAGTTAAGAAACAGGCAAAAGATATGAACAGACACTTCGCCAAAGAAGACATTTAGGCATTCAGGCAGCTAACAAGCAAGAAATGCTTGCGATCATTAGCAATTAAAACCAAAAAAAAAAAAAAAAACCTGAAAAAAATGAAAACTACAATGAGACACTATCTCACCCCACATTAATGGCACTAATCAAAAAAAAAAAAAAAAACAAAAAATAACAAATGTTGGAGAGGTTGTGGGGAGATTGGAACTCTTATATACTGCTGGTAGGCATGTAAAAAGTATAACCACTACGGGAAACGGTAGGGCACTTCCTCAAAACCCTAGAAATACTGTATGATCCAGCAACTCCACTCCTAGCTATATACCCCAAAGAAATAAGAGCTGTGACACAAGTAGACATATGCATACCCATATTCATTGCAGCGTTATTCACAATAGCAAAAAGATGGAAACAACCTAAGTGCGCATTAGCAGATGAATGGATTAACAAACTGTGGTACATACACACAGTGGAATACTATGAAACTATAAAGAATAATGATGAATCCATGAAACATCTTACGATATGGATGAACCTGGAGGACATTATGCTGAGTGAAATAAGTCAATCACAAAAAGACAAATACCATATGAGACCACCATTATGAAGTAATGACAGAAGGTTTACACACAGAAAAAAAAAATTTTTTTTGTTGATTGCCAGGGATGGGAGGGGGAGAAAGGGAAAATTACCAAGTAGACAGAAGATGCATGTTAATATTGGTGAAGGGAAAGGCAATACACAAAATGGAGGATGTCAGCACAACATGACAGAGGCAAGAGGACACTGAGAGGAATGCAAGAATAAAGAGCAACTATGGCAATTACTGGAAACCCTGGTGGCATAGCAGTTAAGTGCTACGGCTGCTAACCAAGAGGTTGGCAGTTCAAATCCGCCAGGCGCTTCTTGGAAACTCTTTGGAGCAGTTCTGCTCTGTCCTGTAGGGTCACTATGAGTCGGAATCGACTCAATGGCAGTGGGTTTCTTTTTTTTTAATGGCAATTACTGGAAACCCTGGAGGCGTAGTGGTCAAATGCTACAGCTGCTAACCAAAAGGTAAGCAGTTCAAATCTACCAGGCGCTCCTTGGAAACTTGATGGGACAGGTCTACTCTGTCCTATAGGGTCACTATGAGTTGGAATTGGGTTTGGGTTTTGGTATGGCAATTACTATAACATAGGCAATCTTGTAACAATAGCATTAACAAACAATTTATGAATGAATACATAGGTAGATAGATATGCCAAGAGGTGCGGAGGGTGTAAAGGAGCACACCCACTGGCAGTTGTCTATTTGGTTATGGATATTTCTACATACATGACTGTAGGTGTTCCTCATGTAGTGATATAGACAGTAGAACACGCAAGGGGCACAGTCAGGGAAACCTCTTAGCCATAACTAAACACCTTGTGGAATGAAGTTCCTAAGCTTGAAGGCCTAGGACCATAGACTTGGGGACAACTACATAAATTGGCACAACATAGTTCATAAACACTATGTTCTGCATCCTAGTTTGGTGAGTAGCATCTGAGGTCTTAAAAGCTTGCGAGCAGCCATCTAAGATACAACTGTTAGTCTCTTCCTGTCTGGTGCAAAGGAGAGCGAAGAAAACAAAGACTCAAGGGAACAATTAGTCCTAAGGACTAATGGACCAAATGAACCACACCCTACATGACCCCAAGACCAGAAGAACTAGATGGTACCCAGCTACTACTACTGACCACTCTGATTGGGATCACAACAAAGGATTTTGTTTGTGGATTTCCTCACTTATCTCTTTAGATCTTAAGGTTCTTAATTTATACACATTCTTTATGTGTTCTTTTGTGAATATTGACTTTTTTTTTTAACTAATTTCTTTATTATGTAACCTTTTAATTTCTGTGTTTTCCTTCATTCCTTTTAAGCCTAGAAAGATCCCACACACCTAAGAGATCAAATTAATATCACTGCAGAAATTACTTAGCTCCTAGTGTGGCCAGTGTGTCAATAGAATATATCTTGCTTTTCAAATGTTGACTTAGCATTCATTTTTCTTCCATTTATTTCTAGATCGTCACCCGCCCCCACGCCCCCAATACTGTTGCATCAAGTGCACAGAGCCCCTGAAAAATAAAATATAAAAGGATGAAACAGAGCAAGAATTATCCGAATTCTTTATTATCCACTAATGGATTTATTTTGGCTTTAAGGCTTGAATTTATTTTCACTTCCATAGAATATATCAACTTTGGGGATTTATTGATGTTACAACTATAGGACTGCATTCTTTTGATTTTAATAGATGAAGTGTTTAGAGGACATGAACCAGGTCAAGCAGCAAACAGATCTGTATCAGCAGCTGATGTCGTTTTATATGGAGTCAACCTAATTCTGCCCTTGATGTCACAAGATCTTTTGAAGGTAATTAATGAAAGTAAATGTGAACATTAAAACTATTTGTGCTTTAAGTTTAAAGACATTTTAAATTAGAATATTTGTCTTGTTTAATTAAGAGTTATATCTGTTGAGTGAAGGAGCCCTCGTAGTGCTGTGGTTAAGTACTTGGCTCCTAACCGAAAGGTCAGCAGTTGGAACCTACCAGGTACTCCATGGAAAATAGATGTGGCAATCTGCTTCTGTAAAGATTTACAGCCTTGGAAACCTTATGGGGCAGTTCTGTTATGTCCTGTAGGATCACTGTGAGTCAGAATTGACTCAACAGCAGCGGGTTTGGTTTTTTTGGTTTTATCTCTTGAGTACGTATGAAAATATATTTTTTAGTTTCTCTTACTGCTATGTGCCATTCAGACTTGTGTATGCAGCTCAGTAACACAGATCCTGACTTAATCTTCGGTTCCTGACCCAGATTTCTGCATTTGTTGATACGTTAGTGACTGTGTCAGGGAGCTCTACAGAAAAAAATTCTGTCCTTTTACAAACTGAGTTCTACTGTTAGCAGTTCGGACATCTTCCTCATTGGTCATTATGCAAATAAAGTAACTTACATGTTTAGGTGTTTTTCTGATACTTCTTGAGCCTCATTCTCAAATTGAGGGATTGAGCAAAGGAAGGCATTTTCCAAGCCACTCCATGTACAAATGGGGTTGTAAGAAGACAAAGACTAATACAGTTTTTGAACTTCTGCACATTAACTACATTGTGCCTTGGTTCACCAGTCTGTTTGAGGGGGTGATGGCGATGCTGCCCCTTTATCATAGTGGGGAGGGGAGTCTTACTGTGAGTTGTCATAGGGGGAGAAGGGATGGGGACAAGGGCATGGATGGAGAGGAAGAGGGAAGTGTGAGTGTGTGTGTCTATGTACTCACATGTATGAAATGGAGGAAGGGAGCTGGAGGAGCATTTGGAAGTGCAGTATAAGAAGAAGAGTGCCATTAGATTTCTAGGCTAGTAGGAGATAGCCGTATGCTCTGTCCTTGAGAAGTGTTTCTGACTATGGGAAAGGATACTGAAGACCTGATGAGCTAAGTGTTCAGGCAAGAACTAGTAGGATGAGGATGTTTAGTAAACTGTATATTGATTTGCTCTTAGGGCTTGTTTGTTTGATGGGGTTGTTTTTCATCACATAAACAGTTATTTAGATATGTATTTTCTTAAAGACAGTTAAATTGTAGATTACCTACTCTTAGTTCTCTAGGGATATCCAAACAGAAAGTTGTTTTTTGGAAGTGTGACGGACTGAACACTGTGTGTAGTCTTAACAGTTTCTGTCACCTTCTTGTATTTTTCTAACATGCTTGAATGGACATGCATTTATAAAGGGTTTTATTACCAGGTTATTTAATAATTGTAGAATTAATTGCCCTGTTTACTTTTTTAAGATAAACACAGAAGTCTGGAATTGGCTGTAGCTTTTATTAACTATCCAGAAGATAACTGTTTCTTCTGTATATTACCTTCTTTCATATTAGTTACTAAAATAGTTCTTGTATTTTAACTTACTTTACCATTTAGTTAGATGTTCATGTTTTCTATCTCTGGTACATATTTTAAAGAAACAATTTTACTTAGAAGTTTCTCAGTTATTTTATTGCATTAATGAAAATAAAACTTAGATACTATAAAGTGTCTAAATGTTTATTATTTCTGTTTCAGTTTCCAACCCTTTGTAATCAGTACTACAAATTAATCACATTTATCTGTGAGATATTTCCTGAAAAAATACCACAACTTCCTGAAGACCTGTTTAAAAGTCTGATGTACTCCCTAGAACTAGGAATGACATCATATCCTTTAAATGAACATCACTTGTCACTTGGGAGAAAAGATCTTACCTGAAGAAAAGTTTTTTAAATTTGGGTTTTTATTTCTTCAAAAAGATACCATATCTGTGGCTGTTCTAATTCTATTTTGACATCTTTGGCTAGTTTGCCACATACTGTCCTCCTTTAACTGATTCTAGAAGCATTTAACCCCTGGTCCCAACAGCATTCCTTCATTAAGGGCCCCAATGTCACATACTGTTGCTGGCTGTTGATTAGGTTTATATATCATGTGCACAAACAATCTAGAAATCACCAATCCTGGACCTAAAACACTTAGGAGAAACATTTGAGACGTACTACACACTGGTATACCCATTTATCTGTATTCATAGTCATCTATTTGATAACACATATAACTTTCTGATCTTCTATAAACCAAGTATATCCAGTCTGGTTTGTTCTTTGACCTTCGTGATCAGAATGAGTTCGGAGGTTTGCCAGCTCTGCCTGGAGGCCTTGACGCCATTAGCTGAACAGTGTGCAAAAGCACAAGAAACAGATTCACCACTTTTTCTAGCAACACGGCACTTTCTTAAGGTAAGATGTTTAGGTGACATATGGCAAAATCATCTATGATGAGTACAGTCAGTGTACATAATTTTTCCTTCAAATGAGGAAATGAATACGGGAGGAAATAGTTAATTTCTGTTCACCGTGTTTTTTTCTGGAGATAAATTTCATGAATACATTTTTCTCATCCACTTTTGGATTCTTGATGTGGTAAATATAATGGAGAATTTGGTAATTTGATTATTCAGTATTTCTCAGCAAGCAATAACATCTGTAAGTTATGCTTGGGTATTTTAGAACTGTTTCCTTAATTATCGGATTGATTTAATAAATAAGAATAACAACATATCTCTCTTTTTTCAAAGTAGGGGTGGGCTTGGGGGATATATGATCATCATTTATCCTTATTAAGAAGTCTTGTTTTATAATTTCAGCTGGTTTTTGATATGCTGGTTTTGCAAAAGCACAATACTGAGATGACAACTGCAGCGGGTGAAGCGTTCTACACACTAGTGTGCTTGCATCAGGTATTGTGGAACAGATCTTTTCATGTGACTGTCCTGATTCAGGATTGCAAAGAGATTGTTCAAACAAATGGTTGTTACTACCTCCAATTCTTCTTGTATTATTTGTTCAGAATACAGATTAAATAGGTATGGTGAAAGATGCAACCCTGACGCACATCTTTCCTGACTTTAAACCAATCAGTATCCCCTCGTTCTGTCCGAACAACTGCCTCTTGATCTAGGAAAAGGTTCCTCATGAGCACAATTAAGTGTTCTGGAATTCCCATTCTTCGCAGTGTTATCCATAGTTTGTTATGATCCACACAGTCGAATGCCTTTGCATAGTCTATAAAACACAGGTAAACATCCTTCTGGTATTCTCTGCTTTCAGTCAGGATCCATCTGACATCAGCAATGATATCCCTGGTTCCACATCCTCTTCTGAAACCAGCCTGCATTTCTGGCAGTTCCCTGTCAATATACTGCTGTACCTGTTTTTGAATGATCTTCAGCAAAATTTTCCTTGCAGGTGATATTAATGATATTGTTCTATAATTTCCACATTTGGTTGGATCACCTTTCTTGGGAATAGGCATAAATATGGATCTCTTCCAGTCAGTTGGCCAGGAAGCTGTCTTCCATATTTCTTGGCATAGACGAGTGAGCACCTCCAGTGTTGCATCTGTTTGTTGAAACATCTCAACTGATATTACATCAATTCTTGGAGCCTTGTTTTTCGCCAATGCCTTCAGAGCAGCTTGGACTTCTTCCTTCAGTACCATTGGTTCCTGATCATATGCCACCTCTTGAAATGGCTGAATATCGACTAATTCTTTTTGGTATACTGACTGTGTATTCCTTCCACCTTCTTTTGATGCTTCCTGTGTCGTTTAATATTTTCCCTATGGAATCCTTCACTATTGCAGTTCAAGGCTTGAATTTTTTTCTTCAGCTCTTTCAGCTTGAGATACTCCGAGCGTGTTCTTCCCTTTTGGTTTTCCATCTCCAGCTCTTTGCACGTGTCATTATAATACAATACTTTGTCTTCTCGAGAGGCCCTTTGACATCTTCTGTTCAGTTCTTTTACTTCATCAATCCTTCCTTTTGCTCTAGCTGCTCGACGCTCAAGAGCAAGTTTCAGAGTCTCCTCTGACATCCATCTTGGTCTTTTCTTTCTTTCCTGTCTTTTCAGTGACCTCTTGCTTTCTTCATGGATGATGTCCTTGATGTCATTCCACAACTCGTCTGGTCTTCAGTCACTAGTGTTCAATGTGTCAAATCATTTCTTGAGGTGGGGCATCAGGATTGGAGGAAGACTCATTAACAACCTGCATTATGCAGATGACACAACCTTACTTCCTGAAAGTGAAGAGGACTTGAAGCACTTACTAATGAAGATCAAAGACCACAGCCTTCAGTTTGGATTACACCTCAACATAAAGAAAACAAAAATCCTCACAACTGGACCAATGAGCAACATCATGATAAACAGAGAAACGATTGAAGTTGTCAAGAATTTCATTTTACTTGGATCCACAATCAACAGCCATGGAAGCAGCAGTCAAGAAATCAAGAGATGCATTGCATTGGGCAAATCTGCTGCAACGGACCTCTTCAAAGTGTTGAAGAGCAAAGGTGTCATCCTGAAGACTAAGGTGCGCCTGACCCAAGCCATGGTATTTTCAATCACATCATATGCATGTGAAAGTGGACAGTGAATAAGGAAGAGCGAAGAAGAGTTGGCCTCTTTGAATTGTGGTGTTGGTGAAGAATATTGAATATACCACGGACTGCCAAAAGAATGAACAAATCTGTCTTGGAAAAAGTGCAGCCAGAATGTTCCTTGGAGGCAAGGATGGTGAGACTGCATCTTACATACTTTGGACATGTTGTCAGGAGGGATCAGCCCCTGAAGAAGAACATCATGCTTGGCAGAGTACACGGTCAGCGGAAAAGAGGAAGACCCGCAATGAGGTGGATTGACACAGTGGCTGCAACAATGAGCTCAAGCATAACAACGATTGTAAGGATGGCGCGGGCAGTGTTTTGTTGTGTTGTGCATAGGGTCACTATGAGTCGGAACTGACTGGCACCTAACAACAACAACAACAACCAACCTCCAATTCTTACGGGATCTATGGCTCAGTGCTTCAGTTCTATTTCAGTGAGGTAGTATTTCTTAGCTTTCTCATTAGCTCTAACTTTTTTAAAGTGTATCTGACAAGGTATTTGTCAGCTAGTAGGCCTTTATTTTCCCTTTTCTACCATTACAAACTATCTTTCGCAATGCTGGGGATGATCACTGCCCCAAAGCTTGCCCTTAAGCAACTGTGCTAGGAACCTGGAATATAAACATGAATGATTCCTGGACACATGTTTTCTGTTCTGTTCTCTTACAGCAGTTTTATATAGAAGATGAGTAAGCAAAACTAGGAGGAGACTGCCTTCAAAAAGTATGGGAAGTTGAAAGAAACAGTATATTATTTCATTTTGTTTTCCTGAGCCTTTAAAAAGACTCTTAAGCCCTCACCGATTTGAAGTTGATATAACAGAAGAAAAGTTATCCTGGCTTATGTTTCCCTTCCCTATTCCAGTAGAATAGGTGCCAATCAAGTGTATGAGAAGACTCCTTTGGTCATCACCTATATTAATTTCACATAACCCTTGCCCATGCACATAAGTGCCTCCCAGCGTGACCAGGTGATTGACTAGAGAAGCTTTGGCATTTTTTATGCTACCAGATGACTGGCACTCAGGGTTTGATTTTATTTCCATTTTTAAACCAAGATAGGGTTTTAGGGCGGTCTTTTTATCCATATTACTGGGAACCCTGGTGGCATAGTGGTTAAGAGCTATTGCTGCTAACCAACAGGTCGCAGTTTGAATCCACCAACTGCTCCTTGGAAACCCTATAGGGCAGTTCTACTCTGTCCTTAGGGTCGCTATGAGTCGGAATCTACTCCACGCAGCGGGTCTGGTGTTTGGTTTTTTTATCCATACTGTTCAAAGAGTCCCTTCCTACAAACATCTTATATCATCTGCATCCCAAGCTGATGGTGCTCTGGCACTTTTATCTCTTGCTCTTTACTACAGAGATATGCCATCTGCATATGGTACCCATCTGTTACCTTTCTCTCTGATTTGGTTTCTTTGAATGCTTACTAGGAAGATAGACTTAATGTCTCCACATATATAATGTAATATATTCCAATTGCCATTAAAAAAACAACAAGAAACAAACATTTATACACTTAGGAAACAGAATGGGGACTTGGGAATGGCTAGGATGATACCTTCGTGGTCTGGCCCCAGAAGCATGCCATTTCTTGTGAATAGGGAAATGATTTGAAATTATACTTAGTCCCTTGTCAGCTGGCATATCCCTTGGCTCCAGGCTTGCAGGTAAGGGCTTGGGGTGCTGTACCTTACTCTTCTTTTCCAATTGTGATTAACATTTGGTTTTACCATTTTGGTTTATAATGGTGTCCTAAGAAGCTAATGAAAAATAACGATAGCCTAGCTTTTTTTCCCTCCTCATAATAAGAGAGCTTATCGTGGAAAGCTGGCGTGGTTGAGTTCCCCTTAACCCCAAACCCATTCCCCTGTATAAGGCTTTGTTACGGAGGGTATTAAAAATACCTCCCCCCTTCCCCCATCCCTGTATTTATTAAGGTCCTTTCTCAAGAGCTGCTGGGTACAGAGCTGATTTGGAGCTATAACTGTATACTCATCCAAAGCTCTGCTTCTACTTTGAGAAAGGACAGAAACATAGACCTCCCATGATGCCACCTCCTCCCCAGTGACTCTTGCCTGAATTTTTGCGGATCTGCTATCTTCAGAACTGTGTTGACAAGATGTCTCTATAAACCTCTAGAAAATGGTTGAAAGTCATGTTGCAGATAGAGGTTATGTATAAAATGCCAAATAAATGAATAATGTGCTTTGAAAACACAGGAAAGGCAATACAACAAAGTTGTTAATCGTGTGGGCTCTGGATCCAAACTGCCTGGATTCTTGTTTATAAGCGGTGTGATCTTGGCTGTATTACTTTATCTCACTGTGTGTCAAAGCCCTCGTCTGTAAAACAGGAATATAAATAGTACCTACTTCATAGCATTGTTGTACAAATTAAGTGAGGTAATTCATGTAAAAGTTTGGCACAGTGCCTAGAGTACAGTAAACATTCAATAAGTGTTAGCTATTAAAAAGAGTTGTCAGACTCTTTCCTTCTAGGATCCACAGTCCAGTAACCAATATGATCTGCTTGTGTGATATTCTGAGAAAGATATGTCTTTATTTATACATTCTCTCTTCAATAGGCTGAATATTCTGAATTGGTTGAAACATTACTGTCAAGTCAACAAGACCCAGTTATTTACCAGAGATTAGCCGATGCCTTCAACAAGCTCACTGCAAGCAGCACTCCCCCTACGCTGGATCGGAAGCAGAAGATGGCCTTCTTAAAGAGTTTAGAAGAATTTATGGCAAATGTTGGTGGCCTCCTTTGTGTAAAATAAATAACAAAACTTTATGCTTCAATTAGACCCTTTCTGCAAAGTGCACTGAATTGCTGAAAGTTGACTTGAGTCTTGTTCCTGTTCCTCAGTTCTTTGACCATTTTCGATTTTGGAGAGCCTGAAAGTTTGATACGTGATACAGTGAAACAGGAGAGGTCAACTTTGAATCAGCTTCTGCTGTTAGATGTTAGCCACAATCTGTCTTGTATGTGTTGTAGATTTTGAACGGTGATTTAAAATTTTCAAAATGAAATTCCATATATGTGCAAACAGGTATGGGCACCACAAAATACATATTCAGTGCCTTTTCCCCTTTTATCAAAACATAAGTGGCTAGCCAAAGTTTAGAAGTTTTGTTTTAAACATTAGATGGATACATGCTAAGCCAGTGTTTCTCAGAATGTTGTCCATGGATCACCTGCATTACTTGAGGAGCTGGTGGGAAAGGTAGATTCTTGGGCCCAAGCCTAGACCTTCAGAGTCAGAATTTCTGGTTGTTAGACTTCGGAATCTTCATTTTAATAAGCCCCCTATCACCCCCAAAATTTTGAAGATCGATGCAAAAGACAGTGAATACTCTTAAGAGGTTTTTTGCTTTCAAACTTTTTTCCTCCCTTTGGTGATTAAGTTTGTGATTAAGCAGAAAGAAAAAACAGCACCAGTTGTTTGTGGGCTTCTTTTTAGTGCGTGCATGTGCGCTCAGTGTCTTTATAACATCAACGTGGTGTCGCGGGGTTTATGTAATACAGGTTTCTGTGTCATACTCTCATGCCTGAACTTGAGGAAGTTGTATGTATATCTTTGGTCCGTAAAGAGAACTTTAGGAACCGTAGCCATTTCATTGCCTTAATTTCAAAGACGAAAATACAGAAACAAAGATTTGTTTTAATAAGAAATCAAGTCTTGATGCTTCGGAGTTAGTTTAGGGTGTTAGCTGCTATGAACCTTTTGATCGTGAAGTATTTATGTGGGTTAATGAGTGAAATGAAAGGCTAATTCATGTTTAATCTAATTTTGAGTGTGTTTCTATCCAGCCACATAGCCCCTGGCTAATAATCTCTGAATGGCTTGCTTAAGCAATAATTATTTTAAAGGATGTAAATTACTGATTAATACAGACTATTGCACATTGGGGCAATAGGGATAATAATTATGCTGGAGTGGGTGTTATAGGCAATCCACAGGAGCTACACAGATTTTACTTAAGAGATTAAAAAGTTCATTTTAGATCCTCTAGTTTGGCTTTTTCTAATCAGGATTTTTGTACTGCTGTCATGCTCCCATTAATTCTGTGTTCCAGCTTCAATTATGAAAATGAAGGTTCATTTTATAAACTGCAGGCATATGAAACTCTGCAATACCAGAATCACACCACAGTGACAGAAGGCTCTGTGGTACAGGTGTGCTTTGGTTTGGAGAAGTGGGTTTTCTCTTTCTGCTATGTTCTTGACACCTATATGCAAAACCATTCTTTGAATATATTTTTATATCTGAATTGCATATAGCATATACATCTTCACATGGGATGCTGTGCAAAACTTTGTATAACTCTGCTATTTCAAAGCAGTTATGGTTAACAAAACTGGAGCATCTAAATTATATCCAACCTGTGCATGTGACATTAGATGTGAGTGACTGCAAGGCATAGGGCCATAACTTTTGAAGAATATTTTTCTGTTAGTTTAATCACAGTCGAGTAACAATTGAGGTAGAGCAAAAAGGTCTTACCAGACTGCTAGGGAGAAGAAACTAGTATCACACTTCATGAAGTATATATATATATATATATATATATATATATATATATATATATATATATATATATATATATATATTGTATTTTAAAAAATACCTTGAACCTGCATTTATTTTTAGATTTCTTCTTTGTTGTTTTGTTTTGTTTTCTTTTAAAGAACTTGAAGTCATATGTAGCAGTGATCACTTTGTTTTGATTGTTCTTGGTATTTGCTTCCCAGCTCCCTCAGGCTTTCTCCATAGCTGTGAGTCACATGTATCCATGTGTGTGTGATAGAGGCCCTTTGCCAAAGGGTACTGAGATAGGCAGCTGGCTGGGTAGGTCTACTGGCCATGACACTATAATCAAGTTACTAGTAAACATAAAGATGAGTAGGAAGGGAAGGCTCAGTAAATAAGCAGGCATCTGTGTTTAATAATTTTTATCCAGATGGAAATTTATTTGCTAAATTTGCCCAGACGCTATTACAGAAGTGCAATTTTATTAAACCAGTTTTAATTAAAACACTTCAGATTGGACCAAATAATACTTAAGAGATTACCAGAATGTTGATTAGTGGGAAACTGGGGCAGTTGGGGGGGAATGCCACCACTTTTTTTGGTAATGGGGATGCCACTTAATTGCAATGGCTAGGCTATTTTCAGGGTGTTTGTGTATATGCTTGCCTGATTGGATATTTGTTTAGTTTGGGTCTTGTTTTATTTTGTTCAGTTTTATCTTTTGTTATTATTAGCTGTTTAGAGTCCTCCCCCCGCCCTTTTTAAATGCTGTTGGCCCAGTGGTTGTCAAGAACACTGGCTTGATTCTAGTAAATTGATTTTACTATTAAAACTATTAAACTGTCAAAATATTTTTAAAGACAACATTATTTGTGCCCTATTTGATTTTTAGATTTTTGTGTTTTATAAAAGTTTTGCTATTTGTATAGCGCCTTTTAACCTCTGGTTTTCAACTCATCCTTTGAATTAGTTCTCATTTTCCTTGGCGTATTTGTTTCCCAAGGCATAATCTCTGAGGGATCCCAAGGCACAATCACTAAGGACATTGTAGTTTTATAATTTATATTCATGTAATAGCAACATGCAACTATGGTATTATAGCTCTATTAAAAAATGTTGGTTTGCTGTCATGGTCCTTCTGCTGGCTGGATGGCTACCTCGCTAACTAAACTCCTTGACAGTATATTTGACAGTGTCCTTTTCAACAGTTCATCAGATCTTTCTCCTTTGCTGTATCTTAAAGACAGTAGCATGTTAACATCACTGCATTGAGTTTTTGTCTGGTATAAAGTGTGATATTTTATGTAAAAAAAAAAAAAAAGAAAAAAAAACATTGCAATATTTTTCTAACTAATGGTAAGACTTCAATCATATTTCATTAAAAACCATGTATCTATAGTATATTATTCTGTTCAGATTAGGTAGTTACTACCTTTTTTTCATGTCAAAATCAAATATCTATATGACCTCCCCACATTCAGCATTATTTAACACACCCGTTACTTTCTTTAACTTTGTCATTTACCTAAAACGTCAAGTCTTTACATTTCTACTATCTGTACTATCAAGTATTAAAGGAAACTAGCAGTAAATGTTAAAGGTTTCAGGTTTGAGTATCCTAGTATATGGTGTCATTTAACCTTTAAAGTACTATCTTCCTTTGCAGCAGTTTACCTGTGTTTAGCTTGTCACTTGTGTCATTTGAGGTGGTTGTCATTAGACATTACTAAGTTGTCTCTGATGGGTGGTTATCATTACTGGTTCATGAGTAAAATATTAACTTCTCCAGTCAGAAGGAACCTCAGTACTTCTTAGGGTTTCTTTAAGCCAGAGAATAAGGAACTGATTTGGGTATGGGTTATTAACATTATAATTTTTTATGTGAATTCTCCTACCAACTACGTAGCTGATTTGAGGATATAATGTTTTAAATGATTTTTAAATGTAAGTAGATATTCTTTGACTTGGTAACTGTGTTCTGAAAACACTGCATTTAAAATTGTCTTAAACATTGATTTTCTAAAATTTAAAACTGTACAAATTGGGCATACTTTTGAGATTGAGTTGATTAAAAGTACTATGGTTAAAGTTGAACTTTAAACATTTTAATTTAAATGTAAGAAATGTGAAATACGCCTGATTGATTATAATGGGAACCCATGACTTATTTAGCCAAAGAATATATTTGGTTCAGGTAAAGATACAAGCTTAATAATGGGCATTCATTCTGTTTTAAAGAGGATGGATGTAGGATTCTTTTTCTGGCCTCTAGGTCTCCATGTGTAAGTCTTTGTAAAGACTGAAATATTCCAAACTGGCTGTGTAGAATTGGGAGACGTGGCTTGCGAGTTAAGACTCATGGGGCTCACAGCATAAACCATGTGACCACTCATCCACTGTGGTTTGTTCTTCCCTTATTCTAAGGCGTTCCCAGAGAAGTAGAGGGGTTTTGTTTTCCCTTTTTCAGTCTGCATCCTTGGCCCTCTCAGCTATTAGAAGCTGTCATGTACTAATAGCCCATTTTCTTAGTGGGAAATTAAATACTGCATCTGCACTATCTGCTAAATGGGGATCTGGCCTAAGGTATGTTCTTGGTGTAGGCTTCCTGGTGTGGTGTCTTTTACCACGTGAAATTATGACAAATTCCAAATATTGGTATTGTGATTTGGCTCTCTGTACAAAGAAGCTCCATGCAACGGGTTTGTGGTTTAATGGTCACAAGATGTTAGCACTGCTACTATTCAGCATGTGTAAGATTTTTTAAATTTATAAATATAATTAAAATTTTTAACTTACACGAAGACTTTTCAGTTTTTTAAAGAGACCCAGGGATGAGTATATTGTTAAAATATTTACCTCTACTGAACATAACTATGAAGGTATAAAGTTGCATTTGATTTTTCAAAAGATGCTGCAATATGATTTTAAGAAGTAAATCAAGGCTATGTATTGAACTAGTAACAAGCTGAATATCAAATTTATAAAATTTTATTTGTATTTTTAAAATCCATAAATGGGAGTTAAAATATGTCTTTTCACTAAATATTTTTATTACATTTTTGTTTTGACCATGTGTGATTTGTTCATGGGTATTTAGCTAGATTCTTTTATGAAACTTGTTGAAATGGTGCTAGTTTGTTTACCATCATAGGATGATTGACACAGGCGACCTTACACAGTCATAAAAAAACAGGAAATATTGTATAGCTAAACTTGCATTACCTTGTAGGGGAAGCCCCAACCCTAATAGAATACCCAGTTCTCAGAAAGAAAATAAAAATTTTGTTTATATTCTGTAACATTTAGTATGTTTATTTTTACCTCAGCCAACAGTCTTAGAAACAGTTTGCATTATTAGCTAAATCATTGGATTTGGGGCACATTTGTAGTAAACATTTTTAGTAGTTTGAGTCATTCTTTGTGGCCTTTCAGGGGAAGTGGAGAATCACCATTCTGTTACATGCTAGACAGACTTTCCACCCTTCGCCCAATCTGAAATCTTACGAACATACAGTCATGTTTTTAAGGAAGAAAATACAGTTTGAAAATATATTTGTTTTAAAATTGATTTTGCTTTGAATGTTCATTGATTTATAGTGGTATTTCTTAGGTTATATTCAGACTTGATTACACTTAAAAGGATGGAGAAAGAAAAATTAGGTTATTTACAAAGACTAGAGTGTGTTTCTAGTCTGTTTCCTCTCTTTCATTACTAAGGGTGGGACCTTAGGCACAGGCCAACCATCTGTCATTTCAGAGAGCCATAAATGATTTTAAAGGTCCTAAATACAAAAATCCATTACTGGTTTTTAAAGACATCTTTAAGATAATGGTACACTCCAGAAATACCATAGGTTTATATTGAGTGGCTTATGAATGATGGGATCCCTGGTGGTGCAGTGGTTAAGAGCTCAGGCTGCCAGCCAATAGGTCAGCAGTTCAAATCCACCAGCCGTTCCTTGGAAATCCAAGGGGCAGTTCTACTCTTCTATAGGGTCCCTATGAGCCAGAATCAACCCAATGGTAATGGGTTAGTTTTTATGAATGATGATTTTGGTGTGTTGATTAATTATGGGTTTGTTATGTTTCGAAGCATAGGATCCCAGCCTGTGTATTCTATGTATAATCTCAAACGGCAGTTCAGTCTTGACTTTCTTTTAAAACTAAGTAGAAGCAAAGACCATATTTGATGAAATCATTGAGAAAAATCTTTGCTTGGAAATTCCATACAGCACTTAATGGCACATACTGCCTCAGTCCTAGCACATAAATCATCCTATTATGCACTTTCCATGTAAATTATTTTTACCATCCAGCATAAGAGTGAACTGAGGTAAGTCATTGATGTTTTCCAGAGTTGATGAAGAAAATGAAACAAAGAGTTTAAATATTTCTATTCCCATATTAGCAGTTTTTGATACTTTGGTTAGTCTTACAAATATTCTTTTCAGTCAGCCCAAAATCTTAGGTGGTAACCGTCATTTGCATACCTCCTAAATGTGCTGCCCCAGATGGTTCTCTCTGAGGACTGGTCTGGTAAAGCTATTGGAAAAGGTAGAGTACAGGACAGGTAGAGCGACCTAGATTCAATTCCTAGCTTGGCCACTTAGGATCTACATGAATTTCCAGGCATCTGTCATCTGTATCACGGAATCATAAATGCTGTTATTCTCCAAGGAGAGGTTTACAAACACAGTGATGTATAAAATATATGTTCAATAAATTCCATTATATTTAAAGATTTTTTTCCTAAGAACACATTTTCATTAGGTAAATGTTTCCTAACATGAAGTCTAAGGCCTGATAATCATTAATTTTTAATTCTGTGGTATATTCACATTGATAGAATATGATCCTTACAGATCTGGTCACAGCCACCATAGTGGTACTGTGATAGAGTTCACCATACTATTTACTGTATCTTTTTTTTTTTTTTTAAAGAGAAAATCAACCCAAACCCACTGCCATTGAGAGAAAATAGGTTTATGTGAATCCACAGTTCCGATTTCTGCTGAATGTATTCCTATTCCTATAGCAAAAAATTTCCTGTGATTCCCAAAGTTTCACGCATCATTAGTTCTTCATAACTTAGTCTGTTATCAAGTTTGTGAGAAATAAAATGGATTTCTTTACTATGAATGTAAAGGCTTTAATACACTAATACTCATTGTGAAGCTCTGAAAGATCTTAACCAGATTTTCCTCAGTTTACAGTCTTCTCAAAGCATCTAATGGGCCTGAATTCTAGGGAACATGCTTCAGATAATTGAGTAATTTGATGATAAAGCACTCAAATAATGGAAGAAAAATACCCGTGTTCATTGTAGTTACAGGTAATGTGTTCATTGCAGTTACAGATAATTAGTAGTTGGTTTGGTTTTTTTTTTAAATAGGAAAACAGACTGGCTTCATCTTTATCTTAAAAGATCTTCCCAGAGTGACTTCGGTTTCTCTTTTTGCACACTTTCTACAAGGAATTTGACTTTTAGATATGAACAAAAGCCCTTTCTGAATATGCAAAAGGAGTAATTCCTGAATTGAAGTTAATCTGAAAGCATCTTTCAAGTCCAGTTTAACTTGATAAGTAATTTCCCCTTTGTTCCAATGAGAATTACTTTGCCTTTGGTATTTAAAGTTTTGATATGCAAAAACCATTACAATACAAATGTTTAACTAGGAAAATATTAATCTTCATGTATTACTGACATGCTGTCTGAGGAATCAGCATTATTGATAGAGGTATAAGTATTGAAACTTCCTGACGTCTGTGGTCACTTAATTATAAAAATATTGTATGGTAAGTGATACACATTACATGAAGGTAACTACTGTGTCTTACATGGTTTTAAAGCAGTTGAAGTTTTGAAAGCTTAAATTGGTTTCAAACCAAAAATAGTTTGCTTTCACATAAACTTCTCTGTTAAATTACAAGCCAAGGCAATCTCCTGTGTATGGAACACTATGGAAACACTACCTCTGAAAAATACACTCCATAAAAGTTGGTTAGTGTTTCTTGGTTCATGTTAATTGATTTTTTTTTTCTAAGTTTGATATATTTTCTTTCCTGAATTACACCTGGTTTTGAAATACTTGGTTTAATGGACTTGTCATCAGTTTGAAATAAAGTCAAATGAAGCACGCTTTGCTCTAGACCTGAAAACAATACTTAAATAGAAATTATGGTACACCCGAAGGTCTGAATTCAGTGTTTCATAAACTACTGAGTCACACCAGTTGGTAGCTGGCCAATTCATTTATAGCCTCACCTTATACCGGAAAGAATTTAAAGTTGATCAGCAGAATATATAAAACTTAAAAAAAAAATGAAATTGATAAAGGAACACAATATACATTGTTTTGGGGAATAGAAAGTAAATACATCACTTACGATCTGGCAACTGCCAAGGTGGAAAAGACCACTTAATAACTGCCGGTAATGTGCTAGGTACTACGCTAGATGTGTAATACGTTTTACTCATTGTATTCTAACTTGTGAAGACTGTGAAAGAAGTCAGCTGACCAAAAAGCATCTTATATTTCCGTTCATTTTCATAGAGAATGTTGCTGCCTCACAATCGGTAGCTGGTTTTATTTCCGTGTGAAGAAGACAGCTGTCTATAACATCTGTTTCACACACCAATCCGATCTTGCACTCTTTTACACCTCTTGGCGTTCTTTGCAGCAAACCCCATAATGAAAGATGAGTGCGGATAGATTTAGATTAACCACAGTAAACAGGTAGGTAACGATGCTGAGGAAATCTGATTAAGGTGCACGGTTTTTTCTTTCAGGTTTTAAATTTCTAATCCTATCAGTGTTATAAAGCCTCCATTTAATATCTTAACTTCACGTGAACACAAGACATACGAAGTCTTTGTAACTGAAAACCTATATTTACTCTTGGTTTCTTAAAATGCTTAACTTGCAGTGAATCTAGTTAAAATATTACACTTTTTTTCACTGCCATCATCCTTGGAAGTGAGATGGAAAAATGTGCGGGAACTCCCAGCAAGTCAGTCTGTGAGAAGCAGATACACGCCTCGGTCGGAACGCCTACGGGAAACCGCCCTTCTCCAGCCTTCCAGACAAACATGGGCCAGGGCGTCTGCGCGCGCGCGGGTTTAACTTGCCCCGCCCACGTCCTCTGCCCTTTCGGGAAACTGCGCAGGCGCGGCGGTGAGTGTACACTCGGCGGTGGTTGTCGGGCTATCACTTGCTGAGGGGATTTGGGGTTGGTTATGGGTCTTTGTTCCTTCTTTCCCTCATCCTTTTCCCAGCGGAATTAGGTAGTGGTGGCGGGGCAGTGGCAGACTCGCTGAGCCGAGCGGGGCGACCCGGTTCCTTGTTTGGCGCCGGGAAGTTGGGTGCTGAGGGGAGCAGTAACCTACCAGACCGGGTGGCACGTGGAGAGCGCCGGACCAGGCCTCGCCACTTCTTTATGTTCTATGAACAAGGCTTAGCAGTATGCAGGCAGGCGTCTCTGTTTAATAGTGGACGACGGTCATCCACTCAGCAACTGTCAGCTGAGGGCTGATAAAGCAGGTACTGTGCTAAACCAAAAAACTCAAACCCGTTGTGGTCTAGTCGATTCCAACTCATCGCGACGCTACAGAACAGAACAGAAATGCCCCCATAGGGTTTCCAAGGAGCGGCTGGTGGATTTGAACTGCCGACCTGACCTTTCAGTTAGCAGCCATAGCTCTTAACCACTGCGCCACCAGGCCTCTGCGAGATATTTTAGCGCATGAAATTGAGAAATCTAAAAAAAGCAGGATTTACTTCAACGTGAGTGCAATTGAGTGTATTGCTTTGTCACAAACTGGACAGATAACATTTTCAGTCCAGAAAAAAAGTAGCTATGGCACTGGGTTTTCTGGGTTTACTTATCCCCCTTATTACAAGGTTTTTAAAATCACTAACATAAAGAGTTACCTGAAGTCTCTGAAGTTTTTCTAGGAGCTAGGGACCATTTTTTTTTTTTTTTAGGGACCCCTGGCACTGTGCTGGGGCTGGGGAATAAAGTTGGATATAGGAAGCCTCGGCTCTTTCAGCAGACAGACAAGGGAGTGAGGAATTCGGCTGTGCCAACTAGCCCCTCTGGTACAGTGTGAGTGCTGTGATTGCAGAAGTACAGCAAGGGTGGGGGACGTGTATCAGACCAGAAGTGTGTCTTGATAGATAGGGGTTGTGTGTTCGTTCATGGGGGTATCAAAACTCATCGCCTTGTGCATTTAAGATCTGCATTTCACTATAGGTAAATTTTTCTGCAATTTTTTAAAAGTTAATTTAAAAAAACAATTGTGTAAAGCAAAATTCTACCGCAGTTTTTTAAAAAGTTAAAAAAAACAAAAAAGAATGAATTGAGAAAGCAAGAGGGAGGGAACGTTTTAGGCAGGGAACTACATATGCAAAGAAGAAAATTAAAGATTATGAGCCAACTTTCCTGACAATAAATCAGATTAAGAGTAGAATCATAGTGCAATATATGAAAAGTATTTAGAAAACATCCAGGCCAGTCTCCATTCATAGAGAAACCTCGCAGACTAGCCCAAGTTTTCTCAGCCATTTAGTCAGGTATCTGGGTTGAATCCTAGGTTATTGTTCTTTCCACTGGATCGTACTACCTCAATCTAAATTTCTTGCAGAAGGCAGTGTGGTACTATGTAAAATTACACAGTAGGAGATCTTGCTTTAAGAAAATTTGGTATGTGGAAGTTGAGGAATGGCACGTGATTATATATTTGAAATGTGATTGGATTTCCATATTACTCCTTAGGATTACATTAGTTATGTGAAGCACTATTTAAAGAAATGGAAGCTAATCATGGCCCATTGCTATTGTGTGCCCTCCAGTCCATTCTGACTCATAGTGACCCCGTAGGGTAGAGTAGAACTGCCCCATATGGCTTCCTAGACTGTAACCTTTACTGTAATCTTTAAGTAGTACAACCAAAATGTCCCTTAGAAGCAAGGATGAGGAGACTTCATCTTACGTATTTTGGGCATGTTATCAGGAGGGTCCAGTCCTTGGAGAAAGATATCATGCTTGGTAAAGTAGAGGGTCAGTGAAAAAGAGGAAGACCTTCAACGAGATGAATTGAAACAGTTGCTGCAACAGTGGGCACAAACATAGCAATAATTGTGAGGATGGTGCAGGACCAGGTCACCATGAGTCGGAACTGACTCGACAGCACCTAACAACAATCTTTACTGGAGCAGATCACTAGGTCTTTTCTCCCTCAGAGCAACTGGTGGGTTGCAACCTCCAACCTTTGGATTAGCAGCCAAGCACTTAACCACTTTGCCACCAGGGCTCCTTTCCACAGCTCCTCAGGAGCCTGCTAATCTTTGCTGATGCCACACATTGATGTGTCCATCGCTTTGTTCATGCTGTTCCTTCTTTTTCTAATCCTCACTCTTTATTCCTGTCCCTCAAAGCCAAGCAAGCTCAAATACTATGAGTCAGAATCGACTCGACAGCAACAACGGGTTTGGGTTTTTTTTTTTTTTTTGCACTTCTATCCTCTTCCCATCCATGCCCTTCAGTTTGGTCCATGGCACTGAATGGCACTCTATTAGAGGGCTCACCATGTTATCACTATTATTTGTCTATGAGCAGGGTTTCTCAACCTCTGTACTATTGTATTTTGAGCTAGATAATTTCTTTATTACTAAGGGCTATCTTGTGAATTGTAGGATACTTAGCAGCATCCTTGGCCTCTACTCTCTAGATGCCAGTAGCACCCTGCCTAGTTATAACAACCAAAATGTCTCCCAGCATGGTCAGATGTTTCCCTGGTGGTTAAAATCACCCCTGATTGAGAAGCACTGACCTGGAGTATGAGCTATGTGATGCTCAAGGTCAGTTTAATAATAATACAGTACAGCACTGCCCAATTTTTTTAGAGTTGAAAATCTCTTTCACAGTGTTATTACAAACCAGCTTAGAAATTATTTTAAAATGCAAGAGATATTTTGATGTGTAAGTTTTTTAAAAAAGTTTTTAAACTAAGGTGAAACTGCTTGATGGATAAAGTGTTTTACTTTGGAATGATGGAAATGTTTTAGAAGCAAATAGAGTTGGTGGTGATTACACATTGTAAATGTACTAAATGTGACTGACTTGTTCACTTTGATTTTATGTTTTGTGCATTTCACCTCAGTATTATTTTTTAAAAACAACTAAAGTTCATTTAATTTTTAGTATATAAACAGATTTCAATTTTTCCCCATTTAATAAGTAATACACTATAAAACTCACTTTAATAATGTAGAGAACAGTCTATGATATGCCATAATTACAACCCTTTTCACACTCCATGTGTTCCTCCATTGCTCTTATTTCAATCTAACTTTATACGTTTTAAATTATTTATAGTCTGTCACTGCCCCACTGGAATATAAACCCCAAGAGCACAGGGACTTTTAACTTCCAGCACCAAGAATGGTGCTTAGTACATGGTAGTTTCTCGATAAATGACTATCGAATGAATAGCATTGGGAAACTTTAAAATAAACTTTTATTTTGAGATCCAATTCATACTAAAATATATATTGACATTTAACTGCCTTTTATCACCATGAAAGTATAGGTTTTGTTTTGTTCTAAATTTTATTTATTTTGTTGTTGAGAATATACACAGCAAAATGTACACCCATTCAACAGTTTCTACATGTACAAGTTAGAGACATTGATTACATTCTTGGAGTTGTGCAACCATTCTCACCCTCCTTTTCTGAGTTGTTCCCCCCTTGTTAACATAAAATCAATGCCTCCCTAAGGTTGCTATCTAATTTTTTTAGTTACTATTGTCAATTTGATCCCGTATAGATAGTTCTTAAAAGATCACAATGCTCAAGGCAGACATTTTTTACTACTAAACTTTTTTTATTGACTATGCAAAGGCATTCGACTGCAGATCATAACAAATTATAGATAACATTGCAAAGAATGGGAATTTCAGAACACAATTGTTGTGTTCATGATGAACCTGTACATAGATCAAGAGGCAGTTGTTTGGACAGAACAAGGGGATACTGAGTGTTTTAAAGTCAAGAGGGGTGTGTGTCAGGGTTGTATTCTTTTACCATCCTTATTCAATCTATATGTTGAGCAAATAATCTGAGAAACTGGACTATATGAAGAAGAATGGGGCATTAGGATTGGAGGAAGACTTATTAACAATCTGCGTTATGCAGATGATACAACCTTGCTTGCTGAAAGTGAAGAGGACTTGAGGCACTTACTAATGAAGATCAAAGGCCACAGTCTTCAGTATGGATTACACCTCAACATAAAGTAAACAAAAATCCTCACAACTGGACCAATAAGCCACATCATGATAAATGGAGAAAAAATTGAAGTTGTCAAGGATTTCATTTTACTTGGATCCACAATCAACGTCCATGAAAGCAGCAGTCAAGAAATCAAATGACATATTGCATTCGGCAAATCTGCTGCAAAAGACCTTTTTTAAGTGTTCAAAAGGAAAAATGTCACTTTGAGGACTAAGGTGCACCTGATCCAAACCATGGTGTCTTCCATCACCTCATATGCATGCGAAAGCTGGACTGTGAATAAAGAAGACTGAAGAAGAATTAATGCCTTTGAATTATGATGTTGGCGAAGAATATTGAATATACCATGGGCTGTCAGAAGAACAAACAAATCTGTCTTGGAAGAAGTACAACCAGAATGCTTATTCGAAGCAAGGATGGCAAAACTTCGTCTCATATACTTTAGACGTGTTATCAAGAGGGACCAGTCCCTGGAAAAGGACATCATGCTTGGTCAAGTATAGGGTCAGTGAAAAAGAGGAAGACCCTCAACAAGATGGACTGCTGCAGTGGCTGCAACAGTGGGCTCAAGCACATCAATGATTGTGAGGATGATGCAGGACCAGGCAGTGTTTTGTTCTGTTGTACATAGGGTCACTATGAGTCAGAACTGACTCAGTGGCACCTAACAACAACAATAAGCTAAACGGTTGTTTGGTTTTAAGATGACTTCAGGGAATATTTTTGGTTTACGGTTTAAAGATTATCTCAGGGCAGCAGTTTCAGGGGCTCATCTACTCTCCATGTCTCCAGAAAGTATAGAGTGCCTGAGAATTTGAAATTTTGTTCTGCATTTTCCCCTTTTGATTAGGATTCTTCTGTGTAATCTTTGATCAAAATGTTCAGTAATGGGAGCCAGGCACCATCTGGTTCTTCTGGTCTTACGGTAAACGAGGCAGTTGTTCATGGAGGCAATTAGCCACACATTCCATATCTTTCTCCTATTCCCGACTCTCCTTCATGTGTTGCTCCAGGTGAAAAGAGACTAACTGTTGTACCTTTGATGGCTGCTTGTAACCTTTTAAGACCCCAGGCACTATGCTACAAGTTAGGAGGTAGAACAGAAGCACTAAACATGTTATTAGGCCAAATAACTGGGATGTGCCATGAAACCATGAACCCTCCAAACCAACGAACCAAATCCCATGAGGTGTTTGGTTGTACATAACCAGCTTCAGCAGCCACTCATAAGATATAGTTTTTTTAAACTGCTGGTTGGAACTCTTTGATTTGCACTTAAAGTCAACTGGTTTCTTTTTACGGTTTTCATGTTTTATTTGTAAATGATTAGGTTATAGGTTTCAGATTGCCATTTGAAAGACCTTCACAAATGTAGCTGTGGAAGATGTGTAGTACTGTGGTGCAATTAATTACTTTTGTGTGTGGCTTTTCAGGCCATAAGCTTGTAACTCCCACCCAGGTGATTGTGTGATAGGGTAATTGTGGCCTACTAAGGAGATTGGTCAGTTTTGCCTTAAAGGAGAGCCAATTGTAGAAAAGAGAAAGATCCTAACACCACCAAGGAAGAACAGCTAGGAGCGGAAAGCACATCCTTTGGACCCGGGATCCCTGCGCTGAGAGGCTCCTGGAAGCAGGAGAGAGAGAGCAAACCAGTGAGAAGCGTTGACAGGAGAGACCGGGCAGAAGGAAATGGTGCGGTAGACTTGCTGATCACGGAGGGAGAAGGCTGAGTGCCTTTGGGGAGAGGCCTAGGGCCAGGGAAAGGTGTGTCTGTGAGCACAGTAGGAAAGAGGCTGTCTTGATGGAAGACCTGTATCCTGAGTGTTCCTGAGCCTAAATTGTAACTGTTACTTCCCTAATAAACCCCATAATCGTGAATATGGTCTGTGAGTTCTGTGTGGCCATTGCTATGAATAATCGAACACAGCATAAAAGTAGAGAGTGCTGTGTGAGGGACTGCTGGTATCAGAATTAGTAAAAATGGCAGAGAGGAGGCTTGTCTGGCTCCCACTTCATGGGAGTTAGCCTTGAGCTGCTAGTCTTGGTTCAGCTTCCCCTTTGTGGGGTTGGAGAAGGTCAGACACTCCACCAAGCCATTTTTACAAGTACTAATCAAAATTGAAATATAATTGAAAGATTTCTGTGTACATCAAGGATATACATAGACCGACATGCTCATTCACACAGACACACACATAAACACTTTTTCCTTCAAATGTAGACAGTATCATGGTCTGCTTTGGTGATAAACTGGTTGTACCTTCAGCTCTGTCAGGAGACATTGAATTTTAGTAGTTACCTAGTTCTTTTCCCGAATGAAAGGATCTCTCAATCCTGAAATCTTTTCATATTTGCACATCTGCTTGCTATGTTTTTTCAGTTTTCCTTAGTTTGGCATGTGTACACACTTCCACATATCTTTGGAATTACCACTTGAAAATTCCCCAGCCTGAGAGCTCCTGGTATTCTTTTCTGAAAATGTATTCTTTGTGCTTATTGCAGTAAATAAGAACTACTCATTTTATGCCTTCACCATTCCTTGGTGGAACTGCTACAGACACCCCTATGCTAACTTATTTTTATTTTAATTCTAAATTTATAAATTCAAAAGTAGATAATTCATCCTCCTTTTGATTCTTATACAACTATAGAACTAAACACATTTTCCATTTAAATACAAACAAAACCATCAAACAATAAAATTCTGATTAAAAGTTTAGTGTGAAGACTGTTTTCTTGCAATTTATGTTACTGAGAGTAGGCAGTTCTTTTGAAATTTGTGTTCCTTGAACTGTGTAATGAATCAGTTATCACTTGCTGCAAATGCTGTTTCCTCTACCTTAAATGTGTTTCCACCTTTATTTGCTTAAGTAAGAACTTATTATTTAGATCGCAGCATTAAAAAAATGCATAGAAACCGAAGTTTATTAGTGGTTACCAGGGGCAGTGGGGAGGGCAAATGGAGTTACTGCTGAAGGGTACAGAGTTTCTGTTTGGGGTGATGAAAATATTTTGGAAATGGATAGTGGTGATGGTAGCACAACATGGGGAATATAATTAAGTGGTTAAAACAGCAAACCTTTTGTTATATATGTTTTACCACAAAACCTTTTTAAAGGCATTTTAAGCAATCTATTCCAACAAATCAATAGATGGAACATCTACATTTTGAGGTGCACATGTGCATGCATTACAAGTAGGTGACAATGGAATTTTTCAAACTTTTTTATTTTTTATTTTTTTTGGAATTTTTCAAACTTTTAAAACTATAATCCACAAGAAGCAGTTTTGCATCATGACAGATGACCCAGTTCACACATGGGTACATGTGTGGGTATACAGAAGCAAGTTTCACAAAGCAATATTTCTTTTATAAAAAATAATTTATTGAGGCAAAATTCACATAACAAAATTAACCATTTTAAAGTGAACAATTCAATGGCCCATTTAGTACATTCATAATGTTCTGAACCCTTATCTAATTAAAACATATTGATCATTCCCAAGTAAAACCTATTAAGCAATTTTCCTCAGTTCTTCCCTTTTCCCATCCCCTGGCAACCATCAATCTGCATTCTGTCTCTATGAATATACATATTCCAGATATTTCATAAAAATGGAATCATACAAAATGTGACCTCTGGCTTCTTAAACTTACCATATTTTCGAGTTTCATCCACTTTAACACATATATCAGTACTTCATTCATTTTATGGCTGAACAAATATTCTATCGTATGTACATACCCCAGTTTGTCCATTTGTTGACTGACTACTGTAAACAGTGCTGCTATGAATTTGTGTGTAAATGTGCTGTTGTGAGTACCTATTTTCAATTCTTCAAACTCTGAGTAAAATTGCTGGGTCATATAGTAATTCTGGCATTCATTTTGGCATGACTCAAAATGAGAAGAAACAGTCGTAAACATCCACTAATACTCAGAATGTGGAATGTACAAAGTTTGAATTTATGAAGATTGAAAGTTGTCAAAAATGGAATGGAATGGATTGATATTCTAGGCAATAGTGAGGTGAAATGGACTGGCAGTGGCCATTTTGAATTGAACAATCATATAGCCTGCTATGCTAGGAATGACAAATTGAAGAGGAATGATGTCGCATTCATTGTCAAAAAGAACATTTCAAGATTACCAATGAAATACAATGCCCTCAGTGATAGGATAACATCCTTATGCCTACAAGAAAGACCAATTAATATGACTTTTATTCAAATTTATGCACTAACCACTATGGCCAAATATAAAGAAATTGAAGATTTTTACCAACATCTACAGGCTGAAATTGATCAAACATGCAGTCACAACGCACTGATAATTACTGGTGACTGGAAAGCAAAAGTTGGAAACAAAGAAGAATGATAAGTAGTTGGAAAATATGCCCTTGGTGACAGAAACAATGTTGGAGATTACATGATAGAATTTTGCAAGATTATCGACTTCCTCATTGCAAATGCCTTTTTCAGCAATGTAAACAGCAACTATACGATTGAACCTCGCTGGAAGGAATACAAAGATATCAAATCAACTACATCTGAGGAAACATGATGGAAAAGCTCACTGTTATCAGTCAGAACAAGGCCAGGGACTGACTGCAGAACAGACCATCAATTGCTCATATGCAATTTCAAGTTGAAAAAATTTCAAGTTTTCAAGTTGAAGCTGAAGAAAATTAGAGCAAGTTTGTGAGAGCCAAAATATGACCTTGTGTATACCCTACCTGAATTTAGAGACCATCTCAAGAATAGATTTGACAAGTAGAACACTAATGACCATAAGACCAGACAAGATGTGAAATGACATCATACATGAAGAAAGCAAAAAGTCATTAAAAAGAAAGAAAAGATCAAAATGGATGTCAGAAAAAACTCTGAAACTTGCTCTTTAACATAGAGAAGCTAAAGCGAATGGAAGAAATGATGAAGTAAAAGAGCTGAATAAAAGATTTTAAAGGGTGGCTTAAGACAAAATAAAGTATTGTAATGAAGACCTGGAGGTAGAAAACCAAAAGGGAAGAACACACTTAGCATTTCTTAAGCTGAAAGAACTGAAGAAAAAATTCAAGGATTGAGTTGCAATACTGAAGGATTCTATGGGGAAAATATTGAATGAAGCAGGAAGCATCAAAAGAAGATGGAAGGAATACACTGAGTCACTATAAAAAGAATTGGTCAACATTCAGCCATTTCAGGAAGGTAGCACATGATCAAGAACCGATGGTACTGAAAGAAGAAGTCCAAGCTGCACACAAGGCATTGGCAAAAAACAAGTCTCCAGGAATTAATGGAATACCAGTTGAGATATTTCAGCAAATGGATGCAGTGCTGGAAGTACTCACTCATCTATGCCAAGAAATTTGGAAGACACCTACCTGGACGACTGAGTGGAAGAGATCCATATTTGTGCCCATTCCAAAGAAAGATGATCTAACAAAATGTGGAAATTATAAAACAATACCATTAATATCCACAAGTAAAATTTGTTGAAGATCATTCAAAAGCAGTTCCAACAGTATATTGACAAGGAACTGCCAGAAATTCAAACTGGATTCAGAAGAGGAGGTGGAACAAGGGATATCATTATTAGATAGATCTTGGATGAAAGCAGAGAATACCAGAAAGATGTTTACCTGTGTTTTATTGACTATGCAAAGACATTTGACTGTATGACTTATAACAAATAATGGATAACATTGCAAAGAATAGGAATTCCAGAACAATCATGCTCATGAGGAAACTGTACATAGACTAAGAGGCAGTCATTGGAACACAACAAGGGGATACTCTGTGGTTTAAAGTCAGGAAGATGTGTGTCAAGATTGTATACTTTAACCATACTGATTCAGTCTGTATACTGAGCAAGTAATTGGAGAAGATGGACTGTATGAAGCAGGACATGGCATCAGGATTGGAGGAAGACTCATTAACAACCTGTGACATGCAGATGACACAACCTTGCTGAAAGCAAAGTATTTGAAGCACTTACTGATGAAGAACAAGCACTACAGCCTTCAGTAGGGATTACACCTTAACATAAAACAAAAATCCTCACAACTGGGCTAATAACATCATGACAAAAGGAGAAAAGATTGAAGTTGTCAAGGATTTCATTTTACTAGGATCCACAATCAATGTCCTTGGAAGCAGCAGCCAAGAAATCAAATGATGTATTTCATTGGGCAAATCTGCAAAACACCGCTTTAAACTGTTCGAAAGCAAAGGCGTCACTCTGAGGAGTAAGTTGCGCATGACCCAAGGCATGGTATTTTACTTTCAGTAGCATCATATGCATGCGAAACCTGGACAGTGATTAAGGAAGACTGAAGAATTGACACCTTTGAATTATGGTGTTGCTGAAGAATATTGAATATACCAAGGACTACCTGAAGAATGAACACATCTGTCTTGGAAGAAGCACAGCCAGAATGCTCCTTAGAAGCAAGGATGGTGAGACTTCATCTCATGTACTTTGGATATGTTATTAAAAGGGATCAGTCCCTGGAGAAGGACATCATGCCTGGTAAAGTAGAGGGTCAGCGAAAAAGAGGAAGACCCTCAAGGAGATGCATTGACACAGTGGCTGCAACAATGGGCTCAAGCATAACTACGATTGTGAGGATGGCAGAGGACCAGGCAGTGTTCCATTCTGTTGTACACGAGGTCACTGTGAGTCAGAATCAATTCCACCTTACCACAACAACAACATAGTAATTCTAACTTTTTGAGCAACCAGCAAACTTTTCCACAGCGGATAAAACATTTAAATTCCAGCCAACAATGAGCTCCCCCACGTGTCTGTCAGTTTGTCATACTGTGGGGCCTTCTGTGTTGCTGTGATGCCGGAAGCTATGCCACCGGTACTCAGATACCAGCAGGGTCACCCATGGAGGACAGGTTTCAGCTGAGCTTCCAGACTAAGACAGACTAGGAAGAAGGATCCGGCAGTCTACTTCTGAAAAGCATTAGCCAGTGAAAACCTTATGAATAGCAGCAGAACATTGTCTGACATAGTGCTGGAAGATGAGCCCCCCAGGTTGGAAGGCACTCAAAAGATGACTGGGGAAGAGCTGCCTCCTGAAAGTAGAGTTGACCTTAATGACGTGGATGGAGTAAAGCTTTTGGGACCTTCATTCACTGATGTGGCACAATTCAAAATGAGAAGAAACAGCTGCAAACATCCATTAATAATCGGAACCTGGAATGTAGTAAGTATGAATCTAGGAAAATTGGAAATCGTCAAAAATGAAATGGAACGCATAAACATCGATATTCTAGGCATTAGTGAGCCGAAATGGACTGCTATTGGCCATTTTGAACCAGACAATCATGTAGTCTACTATGCTGGGAATGAAACGTCGAAGAGGAATGGTGTTGCATTCATCGTGAAAAAGAACGTTTCAAGATCTATCCTGAAGTACAATGCTGTCAGTGATAGGATAATATCCATATGCCTACAAGGAAGACCAGTTAATACGACTATTATTCAAATTTACACACCAACCACTAGGGCGAAAGATAAATAGAAGATTTTATCAGCTGCTACAGTCTGAAATTGATCAAACATGCAATCAAGATGCGTTGATAATTACTGGCGATTGGAATGCAAAAATTGGAAAAAAAGAAGAAGGACTAGTAGTTGGAAAATATGGCCTTGGTGATAGAAACAATGCCAGAGATCAAATGATAGAATTTTGCAAGACCAACGACTCCTTCATTGCAAATGCCTTCTTTCACCAACATAAACGGCGACTATACACATGGACCTCTTCAGATGGAACACACAGAAATCAAATTGACTGCATCTGTGGAAAGAGACGATGGAAAAGCTCAGTATCATCATTCAGAACAAGGCAGGGGCCGACTGTGGAACAGACCATCAATTGCTCATATGCAAGTTCAAGCTGAAACTGAAGAAAATCAAAGCAAGTCCACGAGAGCCAAAATATGACCTTGAGTATATCCCACCTGAATTTAGAGACCATTTGAAGAATAGATTTGATGCATTGAACACTAGTGACCGAGGACCATACGAGTTGTGGAATGACATCAAGGACATCATCCAGAAGAAAACAAGAGGTCACTGAAAAGACAGGAAAGAAAGAAAAGACCAAGATGGATGTCAGAGGAGACTCTGAAACTTGCTCTTGAGCGTCGGGCAGCTAGAGCAAAAGGAAGAATTGATGAAGTAAAAGAACTGAACAGAAGATTTCAAAGGGCCTCTCAAGAAGACAAAGTAAAGTATTATAATGACATGTGCAAAGAGCTGGAGATGGAAAACCAAAAGGGAAGAACACGCTCGGAGTTTCTCAAGCTGAAAGAACTGAAGAAAAAATTCAAGCCTCAAGTTGCAATAGTGAAGGATTCCATAGGCAAAATATTAAACGACACAGGAAGCATCAAAAGAAGATGAGAGGAATACACAGAGTCATTATACCAAAAAGAATTAGTCGATATTCAGCCATTTCAAGAGGTGGCATATGATCAGGAACCAATGGTACTGAAGGAAGAAGTCCAAGCTGCTCTGAAGGCATTGGCAAAAAACAAGGCTCCAGGAATTGATGTAATATCAATTGAGATGTTTCAACAAACAGATGGAACACTGGAGGTGCTCACTCGTCTATGCCAAGAAATATGAAAGACAGCTTCCTGGGCAACTGACTGGAAGAGATCCATATTTATGCCTATTCCCAAGAAAGGTGATCCAACCGAATGTGGAAATTATAGAACAATATCATATCACACACAAGCAAAATTTTGCTGAAGATCATTCAAAAGCAGCTGCAGCAGTATATCGGCAGGGAACTGCCAGAAATTCAGGCCGGTTTCAGAAGAGGATGTGGAACCAGGGATATCATTGCTGATGTCAGATGGATCGTGGCTGAAAGCAGAGAATACCAGAAGGATGTTTACCTGTGTTTTATTGACTATGCAAAGGGATTCTACTGTGTGGATCATAACAAACTATGGATAACACTGCAAAGAATGGGAATTCCAGAACACTTAATTGTGCTCATGAGGAACCTTTACATAGATCAAGAGGCAGTTGCTTGGACAGAACAAGGGGATACTGATTGGTTTAAAGTCAGGAAAGGTGTGCATCAGGGTTGTATTCTTCCACCATACCTATTTAATCTGTATGCTGAACAAATAATATGAGAAGCTGGACTATAATGAAGAAGAACGGGGGCATCAGGATTGGAGGAAGACTCATTAACAACCTGCGTTTTGCAGATGACACAACCTTGCTTGCTGAAAGTGAAGAGGACTTGAAGCACTTACTAATGAAGATCAAAGACCACAGCCTTCAGTTTGGATTACACCTCAACATAAAGAAAACAAAAATCCTCACAACTGGACCAATGAGCAACATCATGATAAACGGAGAAAAGATTGAAGTTGTCAAGGATTTCATTTTACTTGGATCCACAATCAACAGCCATGGAAGCAGCAGTCAAGAAATCAAAAGACACATTGCATTGGGCAAATGTGCTGCAAAGGACCTCTTCAAAGTGTTGAAGAGCAAAGATGTCACCCTGAAGACTAAGGCGCGCCTGACCCAAGCCATGGTATTTTCAATTGCATCATATGCATGTGAAAGCTGGACAATTAATAAGGAAGGCGGAAGAAGAGTTGACGCCTTTGAATTGTGGTGTTGGTGAAGAATACTGAATATACCATGGACTGCCAAAAGAACGAACAAATCTGTCTTGGATGAAGTGTGGCGAGAATGCTCTTTAGAGGCAAGGATGGTGAGACTGCATCTTAACGTACTTTGTACATGTTGTCAGGAGGGATCATTCCCTGGAGAAGGACATCATGCTTGGCAGAGTACACGGTCAGCAGAGAAGAGGAAGACCCTCAACAAGGTGGATTGACACAGTGGCTGCAACAGTGAGCTCAAGCATAACGATTGTAAGGATGGCGCAGGACCCGGCAGTGTTTCGTCCTGTTGTGCATAGGGTCGCTATGAGTCAGAACCAACTCGATGGCACCTAAACAACAACAACAGCAACAATGAGCTATGGTTCCAATTTCCCTATATCCTCACCAACACTTCTTTCTTTTTTTTTTTTTTTTAATAGGTCTCCCACTGGATGTGAAGTTTTATTTTGATTTGCATTATCCTAATGACTAACGAGGAAACCCTGGTGGCGTAGTGGTTAAGTGCTACTGCTGCTAATCAAAGGGTTGGCAGTTCAAATCCGCCAGGTGCTCCTTGGAAACTCTATGGGGCAGTTCTACTCTGTCCTATAGGGTTGGTATGAGTCGGAATCGACTCAGCAGCACTGGGTTTTGTGTTTAATGACTAATGATGTTGAGCATCTTTTCATGTGCTTTTTTGCCATTCTTGTGTCTTTTTTGAAGGAAAGTTTATTCACATCCTTTCCTGATTTTTTAATCAGGTGGTTTTTCTTTTTGCTGCTGAGAAGTAAGAGTTCTTTATATGTTCTGGATACTAGACCCTTACCAGGTATCTGATTGGCAAACATTTTCTCCCATTTTGTAGGTTTTCTGTTCACTTTTTGATAATGCCTTTGATAAACTAGTTCTTAATATGATGAAATTTAATTTCCTGTGAACATTGTGTGTCAACTCCTTTGGGCCATGATTCTCAGTGGTTTGGCAGTTATGATGTAGTTTGGCGGTCATATAATGATGTATTCTCCTCTATGATGAGATCTTATATTATGTGATCACCTCCATAAGGAGATCTGCTGTGAGTAGCCAGTCAGTTGAAAGTGAGTTTCCTTGGGGTTGTGGCCTGCATCCAATATAGGTGGACTTTCTGACAAGGCTTGTGGGCTTTTGTTCACTCTGGATCCTTTAGCTGGCTCTTGTTCATCTGACCTCCGGTTCTTGGGACTTGAGCTAGCAGCTGACCTGCTGTCTTGCCTGCCAGTCTTGGGATTTGTTGTTCTCTGCAGCCTCTGAGCCAGGGCCCTGCCATCTGACCTGCCGATCTTGGGTTCACCAGCCCCTGCAAGTATGTGAATCAGGAGAAGCCTGCAGCTTGACCCATGTACTTGGACTTTCCAGCCTCTACAACCTTGTGAGCCACTTCCTTGATATAAATCTCTCTATATATACACTATACTAGTTTTCCTTCTCTAGAGAACCCAACCTAAGACGTCTACATTTTGGTTTTTTGTTTATGATTTTGGTGTCATACCTTAGAATCGCCACAACCGAAGTCATAAAGATTTACCTCTGTGTTTTATTCTAAGAAGAGTTTTTTGGTTTTAACTTTTATAGTTGTTGATCCATCATGAGTTAATTTTAAGAGATTCAACTTTATTCATTTGCACATAGATAATCCAGTTGTTCCAGTGCCATTTGTTAGAGAGACTGTTCTTTGCCCATTGAATGCTCTTGGCAACCTTGTTGAAAATCAATTGACCATGGATGTGTAGGTTTATTTATGGACTCTAAATTCTGTTTCTGTGGTTTATATGCCTATCCTTATTCCAATACCACATCATTTTGAGTAAAAAATGCTGCTACTTAATTGTAAGTTTTGAAATCGGGAAATGTGTGTCCTCCTACTTTGTTCTTGTTCAAGAAGTTTTTTTGAGGGGGGTGATTTTGGTACCCTAAACTTCCATATGAATTTGAGGATTGTTTTTTTGTTTATGCAAAAAGGCCTTTGAATTTTTATGGCGATTCCATTGACTGTGTAAATTGCTTTGGTAGTATTGACATCTTGATAATATGAAGTCTTCCAATTCATGAACATGAGATATCTTTCCATTTATTTAGGTATTCTTTAATTTCTTTTACTGTACAGCTATAGAAACCTTTCCCATCGTTCAGTATATTCTTTCCTACATATTTTATTCTTTTCGGTGCCACTGTAAATGAAATCTGTCATGTACTCACAGGTCATCTTACATTTCTAAATATCACAAATCTGTTAGAAAAAGGGAACCAATTACTAATAATGATTCTTCCATGAATATCACATCTTTCCGATCAGAGCCTGAACACATAATGCTCCCAGAGCATTAGCACATGGAAAATAGCTTTTATTACTTACAACAAGAAGCAACAAAGCACCAGAACAAATTCCAATCCATTTTTTAGCCTTTTCATCCTTGTTTTGTTTCTGATCTTGGAGGGAATGTTTTCAGTCTTTCACCATTGAGTAGGATGTGTGCTGTGTGTTTTTCATACATGCCCTTTATCATGTTTGGAAAGTTCTTTACTGTTCCTAGTTTTCTGAATGTTTTGTTCATGAAAGGGTATTGGATTTTGTCAAATACTTTTTCTGGGTCACTTAAGATGATTATGTGTGTTTTGTGTGTGTGTTTCCTTTGTTCTATTAATGTAGTGTATTATATTGTTTTTTAAATTTTGAACAAGCTTTGCATTCCTTAGATAAGTCCCCTTGGTCATGGTGTATAATCCTTTTAGTATGCTGTTGGATTCAGTTTGCTACTTTTTGTTGAAATTTTTCGCTGTATTCATAAGGGATGTTGGTCTATAATTTTCTTAGAATGTCCTTATTTGGCTTTGGTATCAGGGTAATGCTGGCCTCATAAAATTTGTTATGAAGTGATCACTCCTATGTTTGGAAGAGATTGAGAAGGATTGGTGCTAAATCTTCATTGAATGTTTGGTAGAATTCACCAGTGAAGCCATCTGGTCCCAGACTGTATGAAAGATAGTGCAAATTAAACTTCTAAAGATGAAAACTATAATGTCTCAGATGAAAAATAGATTAGATTAATAGAAGATTAGACATCGAAGAATTAAAGATTAGTAAACTTGAAAACATAGAAATAGAAGCTATCACAAATGAAATACAAAGAGAAAATACAGAGATTTTTCCAGATTTGATGAAAACTATGCCAAGGCACATGGTTTAGAGTGCATAATCCAATGCTCAGAAGTAGTGATAAAGAAAAAATCTTAAAAGTAGTCAGAGAAGAAAAAACACATTGTATACAAAGGTACAAAAATAAGGATTACAGCAGATTTGACATCAGACACAATGAATAGGCAGTGGAAGAATATCTTTAAAGTATGGAAAGAAGACAAAAACTGGCAACATAGAATTCTATACCCAACAAAAATATTTTTGTAAAATCAAGAGTGAGATAAAACACTTCATATTGTCAGTCTTTTAAATTTTAGCCATTCTGGAAGGTGTGTATCGGTAACTTATTGTGATTATAGTTTGCATTCCTTGATGACTGATAAGATTGAACATATTTTCATATGATTTTTGACTATTTATATAACATCTTTTATGAAGTGCCTGTTCAAGTCTTTTCCCTATTTATCTATTTAGTTTAAATGGAATTTTAAAAACATGTTCAAGTAACCTAGAGGCTTGCAGGAAAATGAAACAGAGGAATGAAAAAACAGAGGGAATAAGCAGAAAGCAGATAATAAAATGGCAAAAAAAAAAAAAAAAACTACAAGAACAACAAAACCAGTTGCCATTGTCATTTCCAATTCATGGTAACCTCATGTGTGGCAGAGTAGAGGTTTTTTAAGACCATGACCTTTTGGAAGCAGATCTCTAGCCCTTTCTTTCATGGTGCCTCTGGGGGAGTTCAGATTACCAAACTTTCAGTTAGTAGTCAGGAACGTAACTGTTTGTGCCACCCAAGGACTTAACAACATATCAGTAACTCCATTAAATCTAAATGGTTTAAAGATACCAATTAAAAGACAGTTTGGTAGAATGGATTAAAAAAAAACTAAGAGAAACTCACTTAAAATATAATGATATAAAAAACCAAACCCGTTGCTGTTGAGTAGATTCCGACTCATAGTGATCCTATAGGACAGAGTAGAACTGCCATCACATAGGGTTTCCTGGAAGCACCTGGTGGATTCAAACTGCCGACCTTTTAGCTAGCAACGGTGGCTCTTAAACACTACACCACCAGGGTTTCCATAATTATGTTGATATGTTGGGGGGGGGAGGCAAGAGTAGCTATATTAATATCAGATAAAGTAGATTTCAGAGCAGAGGAAATCATGAGGAACAAAGATGTTACCTAATGATAAAAAGGCTTAATCAAGAAAACACAGCAATTCTAAATGTATATCACTAAATAAGAGTGAGTGGTCCAAAGTATATGAAGCAGGCAGTTATAGAACTGAAAAGAGAAATAGACAAACCCAAAATTACAGTTAGGGATTTAAACTTCCTCTCTTGGAAATTGCTAGAACTACTAGATGGAAATTTTGCAAGGATATAGAAGTTAGTAACACCATCACACCAAAAGGATCTATTGAAATTTATAGAACATTCCATCCAAGAACAGCAGAATTCACATTCTTTTCAAGCACTCATGGAACATCCACCAAGATAGAATATTCTTGAGCCATAACACAAATCAAAAATTTCAATACATTAAAAGAATTGAGTGTGTTCACTGATCATAATAGAATCAAACTAGAAGCCAGTAACAGATAACAGTAAAATCTCCAAACACTTGGAAATTAAGTGACACAACTTCTAAATAATCTATGAGTCAAAGAGAAACTCTCAGGAGAAATAAAAAGTGTATATATTGAGCTGAATGAAAATAATAAAACAACGTATCAAATTCTGTGTGATGTTACTAAGGGGAAATTTTATAGCACTAAATGCTTGCAAAGCATTACAACGGAAGAAAATTCTCAAGTCAATATTTTAAGTTACCACTTCAAGAAAAGTAGAAAAGGAATATAAATGGAAAGAAATAATAAACAGCAGAAATCAACGACATTGAAAATAGAGGAAATCAATGCAAAAAAAAATGTACTCTTTGAGAAGATCGATAAAATTGACTAACTTCTAGCAAGACTGACAGAACAAAAAAGAGATAAGACACAAATTACTAATGCTAGGAATAAAGTGGGCCATCACTGCAGATCCTATTGACATTAAAAAGATAATGAGGGAATACTACAAACACCCAGTGCACATAAGTTCAAAAGCTTAGATGAAGTGGACCAATTCTTCAAAATCCACAAACTAACAAAACTCACCCAATATGAAATAGATAATGTGAATAGTCCTAAAACTATTTAAAAAGTCAATTTTGTAGTTAAAAACCTCCTATAAAGATGACAACTGACAACAGTCTAGCTACAGTAATCCAGGTGGTATGATATTGTTGGAGGTATAGACACATGGATCAATGAGACAGAATACAGTTAGATAACTAAGATCTTCTAAAAATTAAACACGTATCAAAAGACTTCGCCAAAAGAGTAAAAAGAGAACCTACAAACTTGGGAAAAAATTTTGGCTATGACAGATCCAACAAAGGTCTAATCTTTAAAATCTACAGGAAAAGCCAATACTGCTACCACAAAAACACAAATAATTCAATTAAAAAATGGGCAAAGAAAAGGAACAGACACTTCACCAAAGATGACATTCAAGCAGCTAAGACACATGATGAAATGCTTGTGATCAAATCAAAACTACAGTGAGATACCATCTCACCTGAACATTACTGGCATGAATTAAAAAAAAAACAGAAAATAACAAATGTTGCAGAGGCTGCAGGGAGATTGGAACTCTTATGCACTGCTGGTGAGAATGCAAAATGGTACAACCATTTTGGAAAACTATATGGTGCTTCCTTAGAAAGCTAGAAATAGAAATACCATATGAACCAGCTGTCACATGAATAGACATATGTACACCCATGTTCATTGCAGCATTATTCACAACAGCAAAAATATGGAAACAACCTATGTACCCATCAACACATGAATGAATAAACTATGGTACATACACACAATGGAATACTACACAACGATAAAGAACAATGATGAATCTCAAAGCATTTCACAACATGGATGAATCTGGAGGGCATTATGCTGAGTGAAATAAGGCAATCAGAAAAGAACAAATACTGTATCAGACCAGTATTACAAAAACTCATGAAAAGGTTTACACATAAAAAGAAACAATCTTTGATGGTTACAAGAGTAGGGAGGGGTGGGGATGGAAAAATACTAAATAGACAATAGATGAGTGGTAACTTTGGTGAAGGGTAAGACATTACACAATACTAGGGAAGCCAACACAACATGATGAAGACAAGGTCATGGAAGCTCCGTAGACACATCCAAACTCCCTGAGGGACCAAATTACTTGGCTGCGGGCTCTGGGGACCATGGTCTTGGGGAACATCTAGCTCAATTGGCATAACAGTTTATAAAAAACATATTCTACATTCTACTTTGGTGAGTAGTGTCTGGGGTCTTAAAAGCCTGTGAGCGGCCATCTAAGACACTCCACTGGTCTCCTTCCTTCAGGAGCAAGGGAGAATGAAGAAAACTGAAGACACAAGGGAAAGATTAGTCCAAAGGACTAATGGACCACAACTACCACAGCCTCCACCAGACTGGGTCCAGTACAACTAGGAAAAAAAGAAATAGGACAGAATACAAAACCCAGAAATGTTGTTTTTAGGTGCCATCGAGTCAATTCTGATTCACAGCGACCCTACGTTCAACAGAAGGTCCCATGTCACCCGCACAATCGTTGATATGCTTGAGCCCATTGTTGCAGCCATTGTGTCAGTCTACCTAGTTGAAAGTCTTCTTTTTTGCTGACCCTCTACTTTACCAAGCATGATGTTGTTCTCCAGGGACTGGAGCCTCCTGATGACATGTCCAAAGTACATGCTTCTAAGAAGCATTCTGGCTGTACTTCCTCCAAGGCAGATTTGTTTGTTCTTCTGGCAGTCCATGGTATATTCAGTATTCTTCACCAACAGCATAATTCAAAGGCATCAATTCTTCAGTCTTCCTTATTCATTGGCCAGCTTTTGCATGCATATGAGGCTACTGACAACATCATGGCTTGGGTCGGGTGCACCTTAGTCCTAAAAGTGACATGTTTGCTTTTTTAATATTTTAAAGAGGTCTTTTGCAGCAGATTTGCGCAATGCAATATGTCATTTGATTTCTTGCTTTCATGGGCATTGATTGTGGATCCAAGTAAAATGAAATCCTTTACAACTTCAATCTTTGTCCATTTATCATGATGTTGCTTATTGGTCCGGTTGTGAGGATTTTTATTTTCTTTACATTGAGTTGTAATCCATAATGAAGGCTTTGATCTTGATCTTCTTCAGTCTTTGATCTTCATCAGTAAGTGCTTCAAGTCCTCTTCCCTTTCGGCAAGCAAGGTTGTGTCATCTGCATATTGCAGGTTGTTAATAAGTCTTCCTCCAATACTGATGCTGTGTTGTTCCTCATATAGTCCACCTTCTTGGATTATTTGTTCAGCATTCAGATTGAATAAGTATGGTGAAAGGAAACAACCCTGATGCACACCTTTCCTGATTTTAAACTATGCAGTATCGCTTTGTTCTATTAGAACAACTGCCTCTTGGTCAATGTACAGGTTCCTTGTAAGCACAATTAAGTGTTCTAGAATTCCCATTCTTTGCAGTGTTATCCATAATTTGTTATGATCCACACAGTCACAAGCCTTTGGATAGTCAACAAAACACAGGTAAATGTCTTTCTGGTATTTTCTGCTTTCACCCAAGATCCATCTGAAATTGGTAGTGATATCCCTTGTTCCACAGTCTCTTCTGAATCTGACTTGAATTTCTGGCAGTTCAGTCGATGCACTGCTGCAACCTGTTTTGAATAACCTTCAGCAAAGTTTTACTTGTGTATGATATTAATGATATTGTTTGATAATTTCCACATTCTGTTGAAACACCTTTCTTTAGAATGGGCATAAATATGGATCTCTTCCAATCAGTTGTCCAGGTAGCTGTCTTCTAAATTTCTTGGCATAGACAAGTGAATGGTTCCAGCATAGCATTCGTTTGTTGAAAACATCTCAATTGGTATTCCGTCAATTCCTGAAACTTTGTTTTTTCTCAATGCCTTAAGTGCATCTTGGACTTCTTCCTTCAGTATATGTTATGTCCTGAAATGCTTGAACATTGACCAGTTCTCTTTGGTACAGTGACTGTATATTCCTTTCATCTTTTGATGCTTATTGTGTGGTTCAATATTTTACCCATCAAATCTTTCAGTACTACAACTTGAGGCTTGAATTTTTCTCCAGTTCTTTCAGCTTGAGAAATGCCTAGGGCATTCTTCCCTTTTGATTTTCTAACTCCAGATCTTTGCACATTTTATTTTAATACCTTAGTTTCTCTTTTCAAGCTGCCCCCTGAAATCTTTTGTTCAACTCTTTCCCTTCATCATTCCATTCACATTAGCTACTCTGTGTTCAAGAGCAAGTTTCAGGGTCTCTTCTGACATCCATTTTGGTCTTTCTTTTCTGTCTTTTCAATGACCTTTTGCTTTTTTCATGTATGATACCCTTGATGTCATCCCAGAACTCATTTGGTCTTCGGTCATTAGTGTTCATTGTGTCAAATCTGTTCTTAAGGTGGTCTTCAAATTCATGTGGGATATACTCAAGGTCATACTTCGGCTCTCGTGGACTTGTTTTAATTTTCTTCAGCTTCAGCTTGAATTTGCATATGAGCAACTGATGGTCTGTTCCACAGTTGGCCCCTGGTCTTGTTCTGACTGGTGATATTGAAATTCTTCATTGTCTCGTTCCACAGATGTAGTTCATTTAATTCCCATGTATTCCATCTGGTGAGGTCCACTTGTATAGTCACCATCTATGTTGATGAAAAAAGGTATTTGCAATGAATAAGCTGTTGGTCTTGTAAAATCCTATCATAAGATTTCTGGCATCATTTCTATCACCAAGGCCATATTTTCCAACTACTGATCATTCTTCTTTGTTTCCAGCTTTCACAATTCAGTCACTAGTAATTATCAGTGCATTTGGCAGCACGTTTGATTTATTTCAGTCTGCTGAAGTTGGTAAAAATCTTCAGTCTCTTAATCTTAATAATAATAGCTGTATTAACTCGTCTTCCATTTAGGCATATGGACATTATCTTATCACTGACAGTGTTGTACTTCAGGATAGATCTTGGAATATTCTTTTTGACGATGAATGTGATGCTGTTTCTCTTCACTTCATCATTCCCAGCATAGTAGACCATATGATTGCCCATTTCAAAATGATCACTGCCAGTCCATTTCAGCTCACTAATGCCTAGGATATTGATCTTTATGCACTTTATGCATTCCATTTCATTTTTGACTTCTCATTTTTCTAGATTCACAGTTCGTACACTCCACATTCCAATATTAATGGACGTTTGCAGTGTTTCTGCCCATTTTGAGTCTTCCCACATCAGCAAATGAAGGTCTCGAAAGCTTGACTCCAGCCACGTCATTAAGGTTGACTCTACTTTTAGGAGGCAGTCATATTTTGAGTGCCCTCCTACCCTAGGGGCTCATCTTCTGGCACTATATCAGACAATGTTCCGCTGCTATTCAAGGTTTTCACTGTACAGTTTTTTGTTGTTGTTGTTGTCTTTTTTTAGAAGTAGATTGCCAGGTCCTTCTTTCTAGTGTGTCTTAGTCTGGAAGCTCTGCTGAAATGTGTACACCATGGGTGACCTTGCTGGTATTTGAAATAACAAAGACATAGCTTCCAGCATCACAACAGATAGCTAGCACTACACACCTATTCAGTCAATTAAAACAAAAAAATATCAAACTGGTGAGGAATCAGAGAAACTGGATCTCTAATACATTCCTGGTGGGAATAAAAATGGTACAGCCACTCTGGCAAAATGTTGGCAGGTTCTTTAAAAATTACACAGAAGTCAGTCACAAAAGACCACATCTTATATGGTTTCATTTCTATGAAATGTACAGAATAAGTAAATTTATAGAGACATAAAATAAATTAGTGGTTGCTTAGGGCTGGGGGTGTGTAGGGAATAGAGAATTGACTGCTAATAGATATGGAGATTGTCAGCCACGGTCCAAGGTCACCCACAAAAGACACAAATCACAGACAGGCAGTTCATGGTACAATGCTTTACTGACAAAGAGAAGAGACACAAGAAGGTCAGCTTGACTAATAGGCGCAGATCCTCATGGCCACAAGTCCCTTCTTAAAGCCAGTGTAGAACAGGTGTTCTGTGTGTATCCCTCCTGTTCCATAGGTGAAGGACCCAGTTCACTCCCTCTGTGAACAGATATGGAAATGGGGCTGGCCAAGTGCCATATCGTGCCCATGCATGAGCAGAACAGAGAAAGTTACCGTGTGCCCAGGAACCATTCCCAAAAGCAGCTCTTCAGACAGGGATTGGACTGGAGTATGGGATAGAAAATGATACTGGTGAGGAGTGAGCTTCTTGGATCAAGGCCAAGGATTCTGATTAGGCAGCCCAGATGAGAGGCCAGGGGACAAGGCAGACATTCTTCCCAGCAGTTTCTTTTGAGGGTGATAAAATGTTCTAAAATTTTATTGTGGTGATGGTTGCACAAGCCTGTGAACATACTAAAAACCATTAAATTGTACATTTTAAATTAGTGAATTGTATAGTATGTTAATTATATTTGAATAAAAATTTTTTTTTTTATAGAGTTGTTAAAAATAGGACATATTACTTAAATAGATGTTTCTAAAATAGTCTACATGTTTGCAAAGAGAATCCCAACCTCTCTGGCCACATTCATAACTGTTCTTTATCCTTGAGTAGTATTCCATGTGTGTATGTACCATAGTTTGTTTACCCGTTCCTCTGTTGATGGGCACTTACGTTGTTACTTTATTTTTTATTTATTTTTATTGGGCTTTAAGTGAAAGTTTATAAATGAGGTCAGTCTCTCATACAAAAACTTATATACACCATGTTATACTCCCAGATGCTCTCCCTTTAATGAGAAAGCACACTCCTTCTCTCAACTTTCTATTTTCATGTCCAGTCAGTCACCTTCTGACCGCTTCTGCCCTCTCATCTCCCCTCCAGACAGGAGCTGCCCACATAGTCTCATGTGTCTGCTTGATCCAAGAAGCTCACTCCTCACCAGTATCATTTTCTATCCCATACTCCAGTCCAGTCCCTGTCTGAAGAGCTGCTTTGGGGAATGGTTCCTGTCTTGGGCTAACAAAAGGTCTGGGGACCATGACCTCTGGTGTCCTTCTACTCTCAGTCAGATCATTAAGTGTGGTCTTTTTTATGATAATTTGAGGTCTACATCCCACTGCTCTTCTGCTCCCTCAGGGGTTCTCTATTGTGTCCCCTGTCAGGGCAGTCATCAGTTGTAGCTGGGCACCATGTAATTTTTCTGGTCCCAGGCTGATGTAGTCTCTGGTTTATGTGGCCCTTTCTGTCTCTTGGGCTCATACTTACCTTGTGTCTTTGGTATTCTTCATTCTCCTTTGCTCCAGGTGGGTTGAGACCAATTGATGCGTCTTAGATGGCCGCTTGCTAGCATTTAAGACCCCAGACGCCATTCTCCAAAGTGGGATGCAGAAGGTGTTCTTAACAGATTTTATTATGCCTATTGAACTAGATGTCCCTGAAACCATGATCCCCAGCCCCTGGCCCTACTATGTGGGCCTTCAAAGCGTTCAGTTTATTCAGGAAACTTCTTTGCTTTTGGTTTAGTCCCCTTGTGCTAACCTTCGCCTGTATTGTCTGTTGTTTTTCCCTTCACCTAAAATAGTTCTTGTCTAGTATCTAATTAGAGAATACCCCTCTCCCTCGCTCCCTCCCCACTCTCTTAACCATCAAAGAATATTTTCTTCTCTGTTTAAACTATTTCTCGAGTTCTCATAATACTGGTCTCCTACAATATTTTCCCTTTTGCAACTGACTGATTTCACTCACCATAATGCCTTCCAGATTCTTCCATGCTAGGAAATGTTTCACAGATTCATCACTGTTCTTTATCAATACATAGTACTCCATTGTGCGAATATACCATAATTTATTTATCCATTCATCCAGTGATGGGTACCTTGGTTGCTTCCATTATTTTGCTGTTGTAAACAGTGCTGCAGTGAACATGGGTGCCCATATATCTGTTTGTGTAAAGGCTCTTATTTCTCTAGGATGTATTCCAAGGACTGGAATCACTAGATCCTATGGTAGGTCTATTTCTAGCTTTTTAAGGAAGTGCCAAATCGATTTCACATTCCCACCAGCAGTATTTAAGTGTTCCAGTCTCTCCACAGCCTCTCCAACATTTATTATTTTGTGTTTTTTGGATTAATGCCAGCCTTGTTGGAGTGAGATGGAATCCCATTGTAGTTTTGATCTGCATTTCTCTAATGGCTAATGATTGTGAGCATTTCCTCATGTATCTGTCAGCTACCTGAATGTCTTCTTTAGTGAAGTACCTGTTCATATCCTTTTCCCATTCTTTAATTGGGTTATTTGTCTTTTTGTAGTTGAGTTTTTGCAGTATCGTGTAGATTTTAGAGATCAGAAGCTGATCGGAAATACCATAGCTAAAAACTTTTTCCCATTCTGTCGGTCATCTTTTTACTCTTTCAGCGAAGTCTTTGGATGAGCATAGGTGTTTGATTTTTAGGAGCTCCCAGTTATCTACTTTCTCTTCTGGTGTTTGTACATGGTTAGTAATGTTTTGTATACTGTTTATGCCATGTGTTAGGGCTCCTAGCGTTGTCCCTGTTTTTTCCATCATCTTTATCATTTTAGATTTTATATTAAGGTCTTTGATCCATTTTGAGTTATTTTTTTTGTGCATGGTGTGAGGTATGGGTCGTGTTTCATTTTTTTGCAGATGGATATCCAGTTATGCCAGCACCATTTGTTAAAAAGACTGTCTTTTCCCCTTTTAACTGACTTTGGGCCTTTGTCAGATATCAGCTGCTCATATATGGATGGATTTATGTCTGGATTCTCAATTCTGTTCCATTGGTCTACGAATCTCTTGTTGTACCAGTACCAGGCTGTTTTGACTACTCTGGCAGTATAGTATGTTCTAAAATCAGGTAGTGGGAGGCCTCCCACTTTGTTTTTCAGTAATGTTTTACTTATCTGGGGCCTCTTTCCCTTCCTTATGAAGTAGGTGATTTGTTTCACCATCTCATTAAAAAATGTCATTGGAATTTGGATCGGAATTGCATTGTATCAATAGATTGCTTTTGGTAGAATAGACATTTTTACAATGTTAAGTCCTTCTATCCATGAGCAAGGTATGTTTTTCCACTTAATGTAGGTCTCTTTTGGTATCTTACAGTAGTGTCTTGTAGTTTTCTTTGTATACATCTTTTACATCTCTGGTATGATTTATTCCTAAGTATTTTATCTTCTTGGGGGCTATTGTAAATAGTATTGATTGGGTGATTTCCTCCTCAATGTTCTTTTTGTTAGTGTAGAGGAATCCAACCAATTTTTCTATGTTTATCTTGTATCCTGATACTCTGCTGAACTCTTCTATTAGTTTCAGTATTTGTCTTGAGGATTCTTTAGGGTTTTCTGTATATAAGATCATGTCCTCTGCAAATAGAGATACTTTTACTTCTTCCTTACCAATCTAGATACGCTTTATTTTTTTATCTAGCCTAATTGCTCAGGCTGGGACCTCCAATACAATGTTAAATAAGAGTGGTGATAAAGGGCATCCTTGTCTGTTTCCCGATCTCAAGGGGAATGCTTTCAGACTATCTCCATTTAGGATGATGTTGGCTCTTGGCTATGTATAAATGCCCTTTATTATGTTGAGGAATATTCCTTCTATTCCTATTCTGCTGAGAATTTTTATCACGAATGGGTGTTGAACTTTGTTAAATGCCTTTTCTGTATCACTTAATAAGATCATGTGGTTCTTGTCTTTTATTTTATTTATATGATGGATTACATTCATTGTTTTTCTAATGTTGAACCATCCCTGCATACCTGGTTTGAATCCCACTTGGTCATGGTGAATTGTTTTTTTGATATGTTGTTGAATTCTATTGGCCAGAATTTTGTTCAGGATTTTTGCATCTAAGTTCATGAGGGAAATAGGTCTGAAATTTTGTTTTTTTGTGGTGTTTTTACCTAGTTTTGTTATCAGGGATATGCTGGCTTCATAGAATGAGTTTGGGAATATTCTGTTCTTTTCTATGCTGTGAAATACCTTTAGTAGAACTCTCCAGTGAAGCTGTCCAGGCCAGAGGTTTTTTTTGTTGGGAGTTTTTTAATTACCCTTTCAATCTCTTCTTTTGTTATGGGTTTATTTAGTTGTTCTACTTCTGCTGGTGTTAGTTTAGGTAGGTAGTGTGTTTGTAGAAATTCACCCATTTCTTCTAGGTTTCCAAATTTGTTAAGAGTACAATTTTTCACAGTAATATGATTCTTTTAATTTCAGTCGGGACTGTTGTGATATTGCCCATCTCATTTCTTATTCGGGTTATTTGCTTCCTCTCTTGCTTTTCTTTTATCAATTTGGCCAGTGGTTTATCAATTTTGTTAATTCTTTCAAAGAACCAGCTTTGGTCTTGTTAACTCTTTCTTTTGTCTTTCTGTTTTCTATTTCATTTAATTCTTCTCTAATTTTTATTATTTGCTTTCTTCTGGTGCCTGAGTGTTCCTTTTGTTGTTCTCTTTCTATTTGTTCAAGTTGTAGGGATAATTCCTTGATTTGGGCCCTTTCTTCTTTTTGGATGTGTGGATTTATTGATATAAATTGATCTCTGAGCACTGCTTTTGCTGTGTCCCAAAGGTTCAGATAGGAAGTGTTTTCATTCTCATTGGATTCTATGAATTTCTTTGTTCCATCCTTGATGTCTTCTATAACCCAATCGTTTAGACTGTCTTTTCCACATTTAATGGACTTTGGGTGTTTGTTGAAGATCAGGTGGCCATAGGTGGATGAATTTATTACATCTGGGTTCTCAGTTCTGTTCCACTGGTTAATGCATCTGTCCTCATACCAGTACCAGGCTGTGTAATAGGTTCTAAGTTCAGGTAATGCGAGTCCCCCTACTTTATCCTTCTTCTTCAATAGTGCTTTACGTATCTGGAGCATCTTACATTTCTGTATAATGATTAGTTTTTCCATCTCGTTAAAGATTGCTGTTGGTCAGCAGTCCAGTATACTTTCTTTTCTAGAGCACATGGAACATCCTCTAGAATAGACCACGTATTAGTTCATAAAGCAAGCCTGAGCAGAATCCAAGACATCAAAATATTACAAAGCATCTTCTCTGACCATAAGGCCATAAACGTAGAAATCAACAACAGAAAAAGCAGGGAAAAGAAATCAAACACTTGGAAGCTAAACAATACTGTCCTCAAAAAAGACGGGGTTATAGAAGGCATTAAGGATGGAAAAAAGAAATTCGCAGAACCAATGATAATGAAAACACTTCCTATCAGAACATTTGGGACACAGTGAAAGCAGTGCTCAGAGGACAATTTATATCAATAATGCACACATCCAAAAAGAAGAAACGGCCAAAATCAAAGAATTATGGCTACAACTTGAACAAATACAAAGAGAGCAATAAAATAAACCTTCAGGCACTAGAAGGAAATAATAAAAATTAGAGCAGAACGAAATGAAATAGAAAACAGAAAAACAGCTGAAAGAGTTAACAAGACCAAAAGCTGGTTCTTTGAAAAAATTAAGAAACTTGATAAACCACTGGCCAAACTGACAAAAGAAAAACAGGAGAGGAAGCAAATAACCCAAGTAAGAAATGAGATGGGCGATATTAGCACAGTCCCAACTGAAATTAAAAGAATCATACTGGATTACTATGAAAAATTGTACTCTAACAAATTTGAAAACCTAGAAGAAATGGATGAATTCCTAGAAACACACTACCTATCTAAACTAACATAAACAGAGTTAGAAAAACTAAATAGACCCATAACAAAAAAAGAGATTGAAAAGGTAATCAAAAAACTCCCAACCAAAAAAAGACCTGGCCCGGCTGGCGTCACTGCAGAGTTCTACCAAACTTTCAGAGAAGAATTAACACCACTACTACTAAAGGTATTTCCTAGCACAGAAAAGGACAGAATACTCCCAAACTCATTTTATGAACCCAGCATATCCCTAATACCAAAACCAGGTAAAGATACTTCCAAAACAGAAAATTACAAACCTATATCCCTTATGAACTTAGATGCACAAATCCTGAACAAAATTCTGGCCGACAGAATTCAACAACCTGTCAAAAAAACAATTCACCATGACCATGTGGGATTCATACCAGGTATGCAGGGATGGTTCAACATTAGAAAAACAATGAATGTAATCCATCATATAAATAAAACTAAAGAGAAGAACCCACATGATTTTATCAATCGATGCAGAAAAGGCATTTAACAAAGTTCAACACCCATTCATGATAAAAACTCTCAGCTAAATAGGAACAGAAGGAAAATTCCTCAACAGAATAAAGGGGATTTATACAAAGCCAAGAGCCAACATCATCCTAAATGGAGATAGTCTGAAAGCATTCCTCTTGAGAACAGGGAACAGACAAGGATGCCCTTTATCACCACTCTTATTTAACATTGTATTGGAGGTCCCAGCCTGAGCAATTAAGCTAGATGAAGAAATAAAGCGTATCCAGATTGGTAAGGAAGAAGTAAAAGTATCTCTATTTGCAGAGGACATGATTTTATACACAGAAAACCCTAGAGAATCCTTAAGAAAACTAGTGAAACTAATAGCAGAGTATCAGGTTACAAGATAAACATAGAACAATTGGTTGGATTCCTCTACACCAACAAAAAGAACATCAAAGAGGAAACCACCAAATCAATACCATTTACAATAGCCCCCAAGAATAAAATACTTAGGAATAAATCATACCGAAGATATAAAAGATGTATACAAAGAAAACTACAAGACACTACTGCGAGAAAGCAAAAGAGACCTACATAAGTGGAAAAACATACCTTGCTCATGGATAGGAAGACTTAACATTGTAAGAATGTCTGTTCTACCAAAAGCAATCTATTGATACAATGGAATTCCCATCAAATTCCAATGGCATTTTTTAATGAGATGGAGAAACAAATCAACAACTTCATATGGAAGGGAAAGAGGCCCCAGATAAGTAAAGCATTACTGAAAAAGAAGAACAAAGTGGGAGGCCATACTCTACCTGATTTTAGAACCTATTATATCACCGCAGTAGTCAAAACAGCCTCGTACTGGTACAACAACAGATACACAGACCAATGGAACAGAATTGAGAATCCAGACAAAAATCCATCCACATGTAAACAGGTGATATTTGACAAAAGCCCAAAGTCAGTTAAGTGGGGAAAAGACAATGTTTTTAGCAAATGATGCTGGCATAACTAGATATCCATCTGCAAAAAAATGAAACAAGACCCATACCTCACACCATGCACAAAAAACTAACTCAAAATGGATCAAAGACCTTAATATAAAATCTAAAATGATAAAGATCATGGAAGGAAAAATAGGGACAACGCTAGGAGCCCTAACACATGGCATAAACAGTATACAAAACATTACTAACAATTCAGAAGAGAAAGTAGATATTGGGAGTTCCTAAAAATCAAACACCTATGCTCATCCAAAGACTTCACCAAAAGAGTAAAAAGATGACCTACAGAATGGGAAAAGGTTTTAGCTGTGACATTTCCAATCAGCGTCTGATCTCTAAAATCTACATGATACTGCAAAAACTCAACTACAAAAAGACATAACCCAATTAAATGGACAAAGTATATGAAGAGACACTTCACTAAAGAAGACATTCAGGTAGCTAACAGATACATGAGGAAATGCTCACAATCATTAGCCATTAGAGAAATGCAAATCAAAACTACAATGGGATTCCATCTCACTCCAACAAGGCTGGCATTAATCCAAAAAACACAAAATAAATGTTGGAGAGGTTGTACAGACTGAAACACTTGTACACTGCTAGTGGGGATGTAAAATGGTACAACCACTTTGGAAATCAATTTGGCACTTCCTTAAAAAACTGGAAATAGACGTACCATAAAACCCACCAAAACCAAACCCACTGCCGTGGAGTCGATTCCAACTCATAGCGACCATATAGGACAGAGTAGAACTGCCCCGTAGAGTTCTTGAGGAGTGCCTGGTGGATTCAAACTGCCGACCTTTTGGTTAGCAGCCGTAGCACTTAACCACTACGCCACTGGACCTACCATAGGATCTAGCAATCCCGCTCCTTGGAAAAAATTGTAGAGAAATAAGAGCCTTTACATGAACAGATATATGGGCACCCATGTTCACTGCAGCACTGTTTACAACAGCAAAATGATGGAAGCTACCAAGGTGCCCATCAATGGATGAATGGATAAATAAATTATGGTATACTCACACAATGGAATATTACTCATTGATAAAGAACAATGATGAATCCGTGAAACATTTCTTAGCATGGAGGAATCTGAAAGGCATTACGCTGAGTGAAATTAGTCAGTTGCAAAAGGACAAATATTGTATAAGACCACTATTATAAGAACTCAAGATATAGCTTAAACAGAAAAGAGAATATTCTTTGATGGTTACGAGAAGGGGGCAGGCGGGAGGGAGGGAGAGGGGTTTTCACTAGTTAGATAGTAGGTAAGAATATTTTAGGTGAAAGGAAAGACAACACACAATACAGGAGAGGTCAGCACAACTGGACTAAACCAAAAGCAAGGAAGTTTCCTGAATAAACTGAGCACTTCAAAGGCCAGCGTAGCAGAGGCGAGGGTTTGGGGACCACAGTTTCTGGGGACATCTTAGTCAACTGGCATAATAAAATCTATTAAGAAAACATTCTGCATCCCTCTTTGGAGAGTGGTGTCTGGGGTCTTAAACGCTAGCAAGCAGCCATCTAAGATGCTCCACCTGGAGCAGAGGAGAATGAAGAACACCAAAGACTCAGGGTAATTATGAGTCCAAGAGACAGAAAGGACCACATAAATGATAGACTACATCAGCCTCAGACCAGAAGAGCTCGATGGTGCCTGGCTACAACTAAGGACTGCCCTGACAGGTAACACAACAAAGAACCCCTGAGGGAGGAGGAGAGCAGTGGGATGCAGACCCCAAATTATCGTAAAAAGACCAGACTTAATGGTCTGAGACTAGAGTTACCCCAGAGGTCATGGTCCCCAGACCTTTTGTTAGCCCAAGACAGGAACCATGCCTAAAGCCAACTCTTCAGACAGGGATTGGACTGGACTATGGGATAGACAATGATACTGGTGAAGAATGAGCTTCTTGGATCAAGGAGACACATGAGACTATGTTGGCATCTCCTGTCTGAAGGGGAGATGAGAGGGTAGAGAGTGTCAGAAGCTGGCCGAATGGACATGAAAAGAAATAGAGGAGGGAAGAAGCGTGCTGTCTCATTTGGGGGGAGAGCAATTAGGAGTATATAGCAAGGTGTTTATCAATTTTATATGAGAGTCCAACTTGATTTGTAAACTTTCACTTAAAGCACAATAAAAATTTAGAAAAAGAAAAAGAAAAAAAGATTGCTGTTTGTATTTGGATTGGGATTGCATTGTATTTGTAGATTGCTTTGGGTAGAATTGACATTTTTACAATGTTGAGTCTACCTATCCATGAGCATGGTATGTTTTTCCATTTATGTAGGTCTCTTGGTTTTTTGCAGTGGAGTTTTGTAGTTTTCTTTTATAGGTCTTTTCTGCCCTTGGTTAGATTTATTTCTAAGTGTTTTGTTTTTTTAGAGCTATTATAAATGATATTCCTTCCCTATATCCCTTTCGTAGTTCTTTTTGCTGGTGTATAGGAGTCTGTTATGGATTGAATTGTGTCCCCAAAAAATATATGGCAACTTGGTTAGGCCATGATTCCCCATATTGTGTGCTTGTCTTCCATTTTTTCATCTGATGTGATTTTCCCGTGAGTTGTAAATCCTATCTCTATGATCTGAATAAGGTGGGATTAGTGGCAGTTATGTTAATGAGGCAGGACTCAAGCTATAAGATTACGTTGTGACTTAAACCATTCTCTTTTGAGATATAAAAGAGAGAAGTGAGCAGAGAGACAGGGAGATATCAGACCACCAAGAAAGCAGTGCTGGGAGCAGAGCACATCCTTTGGACCCAGAGTTCCTGCACAGAGAAACTCCTAGACCAGGGGAAGTTTGATAACAAGGACCTTCCCCCAGAGTTGACAGAGAGAGAAAGCCTTCCCCTGGAGCTGGTATCCTGAATTCAGACTTCTAGCCTACTAGACTGTGAGGGAATAAATTTTTGTTTGTTAAAGCCATCTACTTGTGGTATATCTGTTACAGCAGCATGAGATAACCAAGACAGAATTTGGTACCAAGACAGTGGGGTGCTGCTCTGAGAGTTACCTAAAATGTGAAAACTGTTTTGAAACTGTGACTGGATAGAGGCTGGAAGAGTTTTTAAATGCCTAACAGTAAAAGCCTAGATTGCCTTGAAGAGACTGTTGGTGGAATTACGGACATCAAAGACAATTCTGGTGAGGACTCAGAAGGAAATGAGAAGAGCTGTTACACTGAAGATGGTGTTGATGGTGATCAGTAACAGCAGAGATATGGCAGGAGCAGAACCAGGAGATCAGCGCAAGACAGTGCTGGAGTTGACCAATGGAGCAAGAGAGCTGAGTGCCTTTGTGCAGGAGGCTTCCTCACAGCGTGCAGTGTCTCTGAGCACTTATCAGTATAGCTAGGCTTGCCGACCCATGGAGCAAGAGTGCTGAGCCCCTTCCAGCTGAATTTCAGTGGTGAAGTGGGGTGCCTCCAGGCACTTATCGGTAGATCTAAAGAGCTTTGGAACACAAGCTCCAGCAGGAGAGATGTGGGCAGCAAGGTCCAAGGGGCCATGAGGCCAAGAAACCAGGAATCAGAAACTGAAGAGATAAGGAACACAGGAAGCATTGCTCCCTCCGTCTCAAAGGGTGTATTTGCCACTCAGATGGACTAGGATAATGGAGCCGCCCAAAGCCAAGGGAGCAGAGTTGTTCTTCCAGTGGGCCTGGAAGGTGGAGCTGAAGCCCAGGGCTGAGGGGCCTCTACTCAGAATTTGGAGAGTGTGGTCAACACCCAGAGTCTGGAGGGCAGGTTCGTTGTGTAAATGGTCTCAGAGAACAGAGGATTATTTTCAAGCCTTGAGGGCTAATGTAATGTGTTCTGCTGACTTGCTTGGTGCCTGTTATCTCTTCTTTTTCTCCAGTTTCTCCCATTTATAATGGAAATGTCTGATTTGTGCCTGTCTGTTGCACCATTGTACTTTGGAAGCAGAGAACTTGTATTCTGGGTTTCACAGATGAAGAGAAATTTTTGGATTTTGGACTTGGAGCTGAATTAAGACTTTTGCTATGATATGATGGGGTGAATGTGTTCTGCATGTGGCAAGGACATGAATTTTGGGGAGCCAAAGGGTGGAATGTGTGACAACTTCGCTAGGCTATGATTCCCAGTATTCTTTGATTGTCCACCATTATGTCATCTGATGTCATTTTCCTATGTATTGTAAATCTTGCCTCTGTGATGTTATTGAGGTGGGATTAGTGGCAGTTATTTTAAGGAGGCGGACTCAACCTACAAGATTAGGTTGTGTCTTAAGCCAATCTCTTTTGAGATATAAAAGAGAGAAGCAAGCAGAGAGACATGGGGATCTCAGGCCACCAAGAAAACAGTGCTAGGAGCACAGTGCATCCTTTGGACCCAGGGCTTGTGTGCAAAGAAGCTCCTAGGCCAGGGAAAGATTGAATGCAAGAACCTTTCTCTCAGAGCTGACAGAGAGACAAAGCCTTCCCATGGAGCTGGCACCCTGAATTCAGACTTCTAGTCTACTAGACTATGAGGGAATAAATTTCTGTTTGTTAAAACCATCCACTTGTAGTATTTCTGTTATAGCAGCACTAGATAACCAAGACAGAATGCAACTAATTTTTGTATATTTATCTTGTATCCTGCTACCGTGATGAATCTATTGGTTCCAGTAGTTTTCTTTTGGAGTCTTTTGGGTTCTCTGAATATAGTATCGGAAACCTTTGTGGTGTAGTGGTCAAGAGCTATGGCTGCTAACCAAAAAGGTCAGCAGTTCAAATCCACCAGATGTTCCTTGGAAACCCTATGTGGCATTTCTACTCTGTCCTATAGGGTTGCTATGAGTCAGAATTGACTCAATGGCAACGGGTTTGGTTTTTGGTTATATATAGTATCTATCTTCGACAGATAAGGATTTTTTACTTCTCCCGTACCAGTATGGATGCCCTTTCTTTTTTTGTTGCCTTATTGCTGTAGCTAGGACTTCCAGCCCATTGTTAAATAGGAGTGGTGATAAAGGGCATCCCTGTCATGTTCCTGTTCTTGGGGGGAATGTTTTCAGCCTCTCCACTAAAAACGATGTTGGCTATTGGTTTTGTATCCAAAAAAAGCAAACCTGTTGCCGTCAATCCCGACTCGTAGTGACCCTACAGGATGGCATAGAACTGCCCCATAGAGTTTCCATGGAGCACCTGGTGGATTTGAACTGTCATCCTTTTGGTTAGCAGCCATAGCACTTAACCACTTTGCAACCAGGGTTTCCTGGTTTTGTAAAGATGCCCTTTATTATGTTGGGAAATTTCTCTCCTATACCTATTTTGTTGAAAGTTTTTATCAGGAATGGGTGTTGGACTTTGTTGAATGCCTTTTCTGCATCGATTCAGATGATCATGTGATTCTTTTCTTTTGTTTTCTTTACGTGGTGGATAACATTGATTGATGTTTTAATGTTGAACCATCCTTGCATACCAGGTATGAATTCCACTTGGTTGTGCTGTATTATTTTTTTATATGATGCTGAATTCTCTTGGCTATAATTTTGTTGAGAATTTTTGCATCTATATCCATGAGAGATATTCGTCTGTAATTTTCTTTTTTGGTGGCATCTGTCTAATTTTGGTATCAGGGCCAAGGCTGTAATTTTTGCAGAAGCCAGTTGCCACGGCTTTCTCCCACAGAGCAGCTGGTGGGTTCGAACTGCCGACCTTTTGGTTAGCAGCCAAGCACTTAACCACTGTGCCACCAAGGCTCCTCCTACTACTACTATAGTTAGTAGCATGTTACTATTGCAGGAAAATGGGTGAAGGACACATGAGACCTCTTTGTATTCTTTTTGCAACTTCCTTTGAATCTATAATTACTTCAAAGTACAAAGTTAAAAAAAAATTAGGTATGACAGTTGGGTCAGAAGGTAGGAATGTTCTTATGGCCACATTGTTAGATTCCTTTCCAAAATGAGATTATGCCAATTTAAATTGTTACTCAAATTGTTACTCAGTATGTTCTTATCAGCATTAAGTACTGCCATTATTTTGATTCTTGTTTTATGTGTTTACTCTTATTTTGGCCATCTGTTCTCTCTACTGAGGGATTATAAGCTAGCCAAAATACTGACAAATGATTTAGATGCCACAACCCATTTGATGTATATATAATAAAATTTTCTCAATTTAGGCAAAAAATTAAAAACCTGTACACAGATGTTCATAGTAGCTTTATTCATAATAGCCCAAACCTGAAAACAATATCAATGTCCTTCCATGGGTGAATGGTTAAACTGTGGTACATCCATACAACTGCTGATGAATGCAACAATTTGGATGGATAGCAAGGGTACTATGCTGAGTGATTAAAAAAAAAAAAAAAGCCAATCTCAGAAGGTTGCATACCATATGATTCCGTTTATATAACATTTTGTAAATGACTGAACTAGAGATGGAGAACAAATTAGTAGTTGCAAGAGATAGGGGTAGGTGTAAGTGTGACTCTAAAGCAGTAGCACCAAGGGGTTCATTGGCAGTGATGGAATGGTTCTGTATCTTGATTGCGGTGGTGGTTACGTGAATCTGTACGTGCATAGAACCACATACACATAAACTAAACACATACACACAAATGAATACCTATAAAAACTGGTGACATTTGAACAAGACTTGTAATCTCATTAACAATATTGCAGGGCTGTCAGTTTCCTGGTTTGATACTTCACTATGATTTGATAAAATTTTACTATGTGGAGAGCTGAGGAGGAGGGTACATGACACTGTCTCTTCTATTTTTGCAATGTCCTCTGAGTTTACAATTTCTTCAAAATAAAAATCGTAATTAATTTTAAAAATCATGTTCTCTTGTTCCCTCTACTTATACATTGTTTCAACCAAGGACAACATGTATCTTTCCATTTATCATTTATTTAGGTCTCATCTCAACCTTCCCTCATTTATCTGCAGGTTATAGACAGTTTTGTGAAATGAGTAACTCCAATGATGATGATATCCCCCAGCTTTCTTCCCACACCTTAGCAGCTCTCCAGGAATTTTATGCTGAGCAGCAACAGCGGACTGACTCAGGTGGGAATGATAAATACAGCATTGGAATAATAGAAGAGAACTGGGTAAGTAAATGCATTCCGGATTTCTCAGAAGTCATTGGCATGGTACCTGTTCTGTACCTAGTCCAGTGTTTGTCTGTATCCTACCTAATACCAAAGCCGACATCACCTGTCATTCAGGAACTAAAAACTCTCTTTGGGGAGCTAAGAAAGAAAACAGTTCAGGAACATTTTAAGACAGATTAAATGCAGAGTTTCCTGCCTCTGACTGCCAGGCTGGCTGGAGATCACAGGAGGCTTTTCGTTTAGGGGAACACCGTATCATTCCGTCCCACACAACTGTGTGCTCTGTTCTTGCACACAGGGCTCTCCATTGGTTTTTATAGAGCCCAGCTGATCCTGTGGGGAGAAATATACCATGGCACTAAACGAGGCAACCGAAACTAAACATGCAGTGAACAATTGGTGAGACACAGTTTTTTAAAAGATACTAATAGTTTCCAGTATGTGCTTAATATGTACTTTGTGTCTTTCTAGTCAAATAAAAATAAGAGGTAGAAGAGAAGAAAAACGAGTTGAAGGAAACCCCTCATGCAGGCTAGCACCTTTTTTTAGCATGACTAATAGAAACCCTGGTGGCGTAGTGGTTAAGTGCTATGGCTGCTAACCAAAGGGGCAGCAGTTCGAATCCGCCAGGCGCTCCCTGGAAACTCTGTGGGGCAGTTCTACTCTGTCCTATAGGGTCACTATGAGTTGGAATTGACTTGATGGCACTGGGTTTGGTTTTTTGTGTGTTTTAATACATAGGTGGAGTGTGTTCTTTGATCAGGAGAAACATATTTGTTTCAAAGGTGGTCTCATTTTGTGATGTTAGCAATCATTGGTACTTGATACCTAGATTCCATTCATTCATTAGGGGCTTGTAATAATTTAATATAATTAAAAAGAAAAATTAGTTTTAAAAAGAAAAGCCTAAAACATGTTACCTATACACACTGGTATGGTAGATATAAATTAAAAGAACAAAGCTTATGACAACTCTAAAATGATTTCTAAACCCATTCCTCTGCTCCAGCAATTGAGCCAGTTTTGGTATAGTCAGGAAACTGCTTTACGGCTTGCAGAGGAAGTGATTGCAGTCGCTGGAGAAGGTGGCAGGTGAGATTCAAAGTTTTGTGCTATTCTTTTTGTATCCTAATCTTAAGTAATATTTTAAATATGCTTCCTAGATGAGAGTACTACATCTGCAGAAATCATAGTTCATGATTTACAGCATAAGAGAACTTAAGAACTGCTTCAATACTGAGTTTAGGGATATACTCAGAAGTTTATTTACTGTAAGATTTATCTTTATTCTCTAACATTTTCTAACCTGTTTCTTACCTTTATAACTCTAGAGTTTGCTTTAAAAAAGGAGGTCTTAATGTTTCACCTTTTTGAAGCTTTAAGAATATAGGTTTTCTTTTTATGTTCATTTGGTTTTTATTTTTATCAAAACTTCATGTGCATAAATTCAGCAATTCCACTCCAAAGTATATACTCAAAAGAATTGAAAGCAGAAACGCAAACAGATACTTATATACCAGTGTTCACTGCAACATTATTCACAATAGCTAAAAGGTAGAAACGGCTTAAATGTCCATCAACAGATGAATGGATAAATTGTGGTACATACATACAGTGGAATATTAGCTATAAAGCAAAATGAGGTCCCCATACATGCTACAACATGGATGAACCTTGAAAACATTATGCTGAGTGACTTGCGAGTCACAAAAGGACAAATACTGTATGATCTCATTTATATGAAATATCTAGAATAGGCAAATACATAGAGACCAAAGCTTATTAGTGGCTACCAGGGGGAGCGGGGAGGGGGAAAAGGGAGAGTTATTGCTTAAGGAGCACTGAAAATGGAAAATTTTGAGAATGGATAGCGGTGATGGTTGCACATGATGAACATAATTAATGTCACTGCATTGTACATGTAAAAAACGTCGAAATGGCAAATGTACTGTTTTATATATATACATTTATCATAATAAAAAGGAAAAGCTTTGCATGTGTATAATTTGAAGAGTATAATTGAAATGGCTCTAAAAGGCTTGTTTTAAATTAAAAAAAAAAAAACAGCCAATGCTAATTTCCTCCCTCTCCCACACGGCCCACCCCACTCCCCACTTGAGCCCCCTTTTAACTGGCTCTTCTGGTATTTACAACCTTTTGGTGTTTCTAGATAACATGCTTATATTGCCACTTCTTGTTTTGTCACTTGCTCTCTGTCATGCCCCCCCCAGATACCACATATGTGCATGCTTTCTATCCACGCTACTAACAGAATTATATCCTAAATTTGGTTAGAACAAGGTGTATGTTGTTATGACTACATACATGTTCTTCACAGCTGGGCTTTTTACTTTTCTGTATAATTTTTTATGTTCCCTGAAGTAAATAATTGTTTTATTTTTTATGCATTTCTACTTACATATCACTAATTAGCTCTTATATGCTCTACCATTGTCTAAATCTCCAGTCAGTAAGTTCAAACATATTTCAACTTCTTGAAAAAAGTTACTGGGTCCCAGAGCTTTGCAATCTGTTGCAATCTGGACCAGGTGCTTTCTAGGTTGGCTGCAGCTATGATCTTGTATCTCCCTTATTTTGCTGGAGGCACATCCTTCGATAGCTGCAGAAAAAAGGTGCATGGGAGGGAAATTTTGAAACCTTTCATGTCTGAAAATGTCTTTATTCTACACTCGCTCTTGATTGTGTGATAGTTTGGATATCTAATTCTAGGTTGGGAATAATAGCTACTATTTCTCTGAGCCACTGTATTTTGAAGGCATTGTCCCATTGTCTCCAGGCTTCCGTAGGTGTTGTTGAGAAATCCAATGCCATTCTGATTTTTTGCAGGAAACCTGGATTTTGTTTGTTTCCATCCCTGCCCACTGCACACTTAGTATTTTCTTTTTATCCCCAGAGTCCTAGGTGTTTTGGTGCAGAGATTTCATGTATGATACTGCACATTGTGAGAGCCCTTTCATTCTTACAACTCATGTCCTTCCGTTGGGGAAAATTATCTCAAATTATTTCCTTGATTTCTTCCCCTGTGTTTTCTGCTCCTCTTTGTGGAATTCCTATTGTTTGACTGTTGGACCTCCTCTAATTTTCTTTCCTTTTTCTATATGTTATCTTTTGTACCCTACTTTCTGGGAGAATTGCTCAACTTTAGCCTCTAAACTTTTCACCGAGTTTACCATTTTTGCTCCCATAGTCCTCACTGTCTATAGCTTTTTTTTTGCTCTCTGAATATTCCTTTATTATTGTGTCTTATTCCTTCTGGGGATATTAATTATAGAATTTTTTTTTAAGTTTTCATCTCCTTACATAGTCTTTATTTCAATGTGCTTTTTTCTGTTTGTTCATTTTGGTTTCTAATATTAGATGCTTCCCTTGAATGACTGTTGATCCTTGGCTGTCTGCTTTTATTTAAGGGTAGGTACCCCCCTTTTTTTTTTACCCCAAATCTGGAAGCTTTGACACATGGGTGGACCTTGTTTACTTTAGGCCTTACTCTCAGCTCATCTGGGTGAGCTATTTCCTAGGGAACCTGTAGTATCAATACCTCTAAGTCTTTTCTTGTCAGCCAGCCAGAGCTCCAGGTAAGATTCTTCTAATTCCTGCCTGGAAGTTATACATCTGATACCATCCGGGGAAGCACGTTACTGAAAGAAGGCTGAGGTCTCCACATCCTAAAGTACATGCGGTACTCCTACATCACCTGTGCCTGGAATCCCAGAGAATATTCCTCTAGTTTTCTGCTAGTTGTAGAGGGGCAGACACCTGGTGGCTTGGGAAGGGAGGAGAATCCTGGGATCTGATTGTTTCTTAAACAGAACTTTCGACTAATTCTGTTTTTAGCCCCATCTTCACCCCGACTTCTTGAGTTACCCGGTTCTGAGGGTGCTGTGATATAAACCAGGTTGCTTCTTAGCTTTCCTGGTCGCCAGTTTAGGACCTGGCTTTCTTGGGTCTGCTAAGTTGATTACTACCCATCCATTTGCTTTTCACCTACCTAAATGTTGTTTCTTTAGCCTCTTCACTCATCCTCTTGTCGCTTGGAGATTTATGCCTAAACAGTAAAATGAAACAAAACTTTACTCATGTTTTATTTAGTAGGCCTTCGTAAGGGAACAAATCTAAATGAATGTGTTGAATCTGCTGTCTTTAACTAGAAGGTCTAGTTTTTACATATACTTTCTTTTTTCCATTAATATGAGGGCCTTGGAAGCAATTTTTTATTTTTTCTGAAGAGCAACTTCAGCTATTTTGAGGAGCTGGGTAATAATTTTCAAGATGAGTAATAGGTAATATTTATTGAGTACTGACTGTGCCATATATTGTTCACATACTTTACAAGTGTCACCTCATTTAATCCTCATGTCTCTGTGAGGTACTTATTATTATACTCTCCATTCTTAAGATAAAGATGCTGCAGCCAGAGAAATGAAGTAACTTGATGAAGGTTACACAGCAAATAAATGACAGAGCTGGGGTTTGAACACAAGTGCTCTGATTCCAAACTACGTACTAAACTACAGGCTGCACTTAATTTGCTGCTTTTTTTGCTCTCATTCCTTCTTGCATCTCAGACTGTTTTCCTTCTGCCTGAAGTGCATTCATTAGAATTTTTTAGAGAGGATCTACTGGTGGCATACTCAGATTTTGTCTGAAAATATCTTTATTTCACCCTCTTTCTTGGAAATTATTTTCATTGGGTATATAATTCTCAGCTGCTGATTGTTACCTTTCAGTACATTGAAGATACAATCCCCCTCCCTCCACTCCCACCCCTGGCCCATCCTGGAGCTAGGGGCAGTATCGGGGCAGCAGGAGATCTGTGTTCCTGCATCCCAAACTGGAGCGGTGTGTTATGTGAAGTCAACAGGCTTTATTAAATGCTCCAGGTGTTTTCCAGGTATATTTGGGCTGAGGGCCTTTGTAGCCTGACATGGGTACCTAATCACTGCGTGTGACATTGTCTCTGCTAAGAAATGCATCTCACATGCTTCAAGTTCAGTTTAATTCTAAAATTAACTATGTTTTTGAATGATAAATATGAACATGATAAAAATTTTAAAAGTGACAAAGGGAATTGGGAAAAAAAGTCAGTCTCCCTTTGACCCTTGTGTCCAGGCCCCCAGCTCCCCTCTCAGGCAGCCATGGCTCTGGCTCTGCATCCCCCAGAGATCCCTGGGTGTGCACAAGCACATATTTTTACACACACGAAAGCATATATACACTGTCCTGTCCCTTTCTTTTTTCACTTAGTGGTATATCTTAGAGGGCTGCTTCAGTCTGTTTAAAATGGCTACATGGTATTCCATTATAACCAATGTACCACAGTTAACTCAGTAACTTAATATTTAGGTTGCATCTAGCTATTTCAGCAGCTGATGTAAAAAGGTAACTTTTAGAATACTACCCATTCATAAACTGGGCTCTGCCTGTAATGAAATAGGTTTTTAATCTCCTTATACAAAAAAGCGACAGAAATTCAAAGTGGCTCGTCTGCAGTGAAGCACAGTAAACACAATGAGACTCAATTTTAATGTATCTTTTTTGGAAACCTGGGGTTTTTCTTTCAAGACTGTGAATATTACAAAATGACTTCAGAATATTTAGTTTGGGACTAAAAAAGTATTTGAAATAAATACTAAAGGACCAACATGAAAATTATAGGTAAATTTAGGCTTTGGGCTGTCTACATCTATGTATTTTGTCATAATATGTTCCTGATGTTTTACTTTATTTACTACAAAAAGCACATTTATACTTTCATACTTCAAAGTTATGAGTTGCAGGTTTTTAAAGACCAAATTCCTTAAAGTGAGGCAGCACGAAGTTTTTCTCAAAATTTACTGCTATTGAGTATCAGGATACAAGTTAAACATACAAAAATCAGTTGGATTCCTTTATACCAACAAAAAGAACATCAAAGAGGAAATCACCAGATCAATACCATTTAAAGTAGCCCCCAAGAAGATAAAATACTTAGGAATAAATCTTACCAGAGACGTAAAAGACCTATACAGAGAAAGCTACAAGACACTACTGCAAGAAACCAAAAGAGAACTACGTAAGTGGAAAAACATACCTTGCTCATGGATAGGAAGACTTAACATTGTAAAAATGTCTATTCTACCAAAAGCCATCTATAGATACAATGCAATTCCGATCCAAATTCCAATGACATTTTTTAATGAGCTGGAGAAACAAATCACCAACTTCATATGGAAGGGAAAGAGGCCCCAGATAATTAAAGCATTACTGAAAAAGAAGAGCAAAAGTAGGAGGCCTCACACTACCTAATTTTAAAAACTGTTATACCACCACAGTAGTCAAAACAGCTCGGTACTAGTACAAAAACAGATACATAGGACAATGGAACAGAAATGAGAATCCAGACATAAATCCATCCACATACGAGCAGCTGATATTTGACAAAGGCCCAAAGTCAGTTAAATGGGGAAAAGACAGTCTTTTTAACAAATGGTGCTGGCATAACTGGATATCCATCTGTAAAAAAATGAAACAAGACCCATATCTCACTCCATGCACAAAAATTAACTCAAAGTAGATCAAAGACCTAAATATAAAGTCTAAAATGATAAAGATCATGGAAGCAAAAATAGGGACAATGCTAGGAGCCCTAATACATGGCATAAACAGTATCCAAAACATTACTAACAATGCACGAACACCAGAAGAGAAAGTAGATAACTGGGAGCTCCTGAAAATCAAACACCTATGCTCATCCAAAGACTTCACCAAAATAGTAAAAAGATGACCTACAGAATGGGAAAAAGTTTTTAGCTATGACATTTCTGATCAGCGTCTGATCTCTAAAACCTACATGATACTGCAAAAACTCAACGATGAAAAGACAAACAACCCAATTAAAAAATGGGCAAAGGGTATGAACAGGCACTTCACTAAAGAAGACATTCAGGTAGCTAACAGATACATGAAGAAATACAATTATTTGCCATTAGAGAAATGCAAATCAAAACTACGATGAGATTCCATCTCCAACAAGGCTGGCGTTAATCCAAAAACAATAAATGTTGGAGAGGCTGTGGAGAGACTGGAACACTTATACACTGCTGGAGGGAATGTAAAATGGTACAACCACTTTGGAAATCGATTAGGCACTTCCTTAAATAGCTAGAAATAGAATTATCCTACGATCCAGCAATCCCACTCCTTGAAATATATCCTAGAGAAATAAGAGCCTTCACCCAAACAGATATATGCACACCCATGTTCACCGCACCACTGTTTACAATAGCAAAAACATGGAAGCAACCAAGGTGCCATCAACGGATCAATGGATAAATAAATTATGGTATATTCACACAGTGGAATACTATGCATCAATAAAGAACAATGATGACTCCGTGAAATATTTCCTAACATGGAGGAATCTGGAAGGCATTATGTTCAGTGAAATTAGTCAGCTGCAAAAGAACAAATATTATATGAAACCACTATTATAAGAACTTGAGAAATAGTTTAAACAGAGAATATTCTTTGATGGTTACAAGAGTGGGGTAGGAGGGAAGGAGAGGGGTATTCACTAATTAGATAGTAGACAAGAACTATTTTAGGTGAAGGGGAGGGCAACACACAATACAGGAGAGGTCAGTACAACTGGACTAAACCAAAAGCAAAGAAGTTTCCTTAATAAACTGAATGCTTTGCCAAGGCCAGCATAGCAGGGACGGGGGTTTGGGAACCATGGTTTCAGGGGACATCATGTCAATTGGCATAATAAAATCTGTTAAGAACACATTCTGCATCCCACTTTGGAGAGTGGCGTCTGGGGTCTTAAATGCTAGCAAGCGGCCATCTAAAATGCATCAATTGGCCTCAACCCACCTGGAGCAAAGGAGAGTGAAGAACACCAAAGACACAAGGTAATTATGAGCCCAAGAGACAGAAAGGGCCACATAAACCAGAGACTACATCAGCTTGAGACCAGAAGAACTAGATGGTGCCCGGCTGCAACCAATGACTGCCCTGACAGAGAACACAACAGAGAACCCCTCACGGAACAGGAGAGCAGTGGGATGCAGACCTCAAATTCTCGTAAAAAGACCAGACTTAATGGTCTGACTGAGACTAGAAGGACCCCAGAGGTCATGGCCCCAGACCTTCTGTTAGCCCAAGACAGGAACTATTCCCAAAGCCAACTCTTCAGACAGGGATTGGACTGGACTATGGGATAATAAATGATACTGGTGAGGAGTGAGCGTCTTGGATCAAGTAGACACATGAGACTATGTGGGCAGCTTCTGTCTGGAGGGGAGATGAGAGGGCAGAGGGGGTCAGAAGTTGGCTGAATGGACACAAAAATAGTGGAAAGGACTGTGCTGTCTCATCAAGCGGAGAGCAACTAGAAGTATATAGCAATGTATATATAAATTTTTGTATGAGAGACTGACTTGTAAACTTTCACTTAAAGCACAATAAAAAAAATTTTTTTTTAATTTACTGCTATTAGTTCCCACTATTTTTAAGAAAATAAAAGCATAAGTCTAAACACAAGGACTTATTTTTAGTGAAGTGATTGTTACTTAACATCATAAACTACCTATTAAAGCCCTTTCATGAATTTGTCTTTTAGAATAGCTTGTGTGAGTACCCCCAGTGTTTACCAGAAACTGAGAGAGCTACATAGAGAAGACTTTTCTGTATGCATCTTTGAATACGACAAAAGATTTGCTATATATGGAGAGGAGTTTATCTTTTACGATTACAATAATCCATTGGATTTACCCGAGAAAATTGCTGCACATAGTTTTGATGTTGTAATTGCGGATCCTCCTTATCTTTCTGAGGAGTGTCTCAGAAAAACTTCAGAAACCATCAAGTATCTGACTCAGGGAAAGATTCTGCTGTGCACAGGTGGGTGCCAGATTTCACTTCTCACAAAATGGGTGACAGTGGATTTTCCAGTCCTAGATTTCAGGAGTTGGAAGAGATCTTAGAACACCAATCCTGAATCCACCACTTACTGTGTGACCTGAAACAAGTTATTTAGCCTCTGTGTACCCTAGTTTCCTTATCTGTAAGCAAGGATTAATACTACTACCTGCCTGGCAGGGTTGTTGGGAATTGACAGAGGGTCTGTTGGGCTGGCACAGTGTGAGTGCTCACTGAGTGTTAGCCATGGCTATTTATTTAATAGTATTATTTGATCCAGTCTGTGCACTTGATAAAACAAATTTGGAATCTAGAGAGTTAAAGTGAATTGCCTATGGTTATATGGCTAGAATTAAACTTCTTAAATTAGAAGAGTTTTCTTATAAAATTGATACATTTTACTAAGATGGGTATACTAAAATATTAACAACAAAGCACCCATCAGTTGTTTTACTTCCATGCATCCCACAGTATCTGTGATATTCCCCAGTTCCTAAGTCCCCAGTCTCTCAAAGTCCTGCTTCCTTCCTGGGAAAGTCCACCCACAGGTTGGGAACAGGAGGTGAGCTTCCGTGACCCAGAGTGCAGGCCTCTGCTCTCCTTTGGCAATGTGGGATTCCTTGTGTAGTCAAAACGCCACTCGGCATCATATAAACAGAATTTAGCACTTACTAATTCCACAACTTTTTACACATTGTTTGTGCCAGCTAACCTACACTGCTCTGACCTCATAGAGTTTACATTTTAGTTTTAGGGGATAGATTAAAAATATAAAAAAGCAGACCAAAGAAAGGAATTACTACTTGTGATAAGTGTAACGAAAGAATCCAAAAAGGCAGGGGCCTGGTACATAGAGTAGTGAGGGGTGTATGGCAGCTAGGTTGTGGAGGGGATGTGTTTGAGGAGGTGCGTTCATCGGAGACCTCAGGATGAGGCATGGACCACCCACCTGAAGGGCACGCACACCGCCCTGAGATAGGAGAAGAAGATAGGTTCGGCTAGAGCCTGGCAGTGGGCAGAGTGAGCGGCAGTGGCTGGGGGCGGGAGGGGGGGTTTGAAGGTAACAGTAGGGAGTTTGGATTTTCTTTTAAAGCTTTAGCTCAAAGTACCACAACCCAGTTTGTCTTAAGAAAATCACTTTTACTTTGTACTAAATATGGATTTACAGGGCAAGCATGGAAGGCCCATCATGAGGCCCTCACAGTCAGCTGACCTGGACAGGACTGAGCTTGCAGCCATGGATAAGGAGGGGAGGGAAAGGAGTTAGGATATGTTTTGGAGGCAAAACTGAAAGAACTTGCTGTAGTTTGAAAGTTGAGAATGGAGAAAGGGGAGAAATCGAGGATGACTCCAGGTGCCTGGCCTGTGCCACAGCAAGGCTGAGGAGGAGGGGGCCATAGAAGAGGGGCTGAGGGAGGAGTGGGATTGGGGTGGGGTGGGAATCAGGAGCTCTGCTTTGGGACAAGTAAAGCTTCGGGAGTTTTGGCTTCTCAGTGGCCATGTCCCATAGGCAGTGGGGGGAGAAGACTGGGCTGGAGAGAGAAATTTGTATTAATGTCTTTATAGAGTTTGCAAGATAATATATTACTGAAAAAAGCTTCCTTGACTCAAAATTGGGAAACAATAGTTGTTTGTAATTGTTTTTGCTTTAAGTTCTTTAGGTTACTTTGTGGAATGTTATCTATTTCTAAATGTTTCAGCTTTGCAGAGGTAGAAAAATTATTAAATTTCACATTATGAAATGGAAAAAGATAGAACTAGGTAATTTGCAAAAACATATGAGAAGGCAAAAGGAATATAAAAAATGACTAACCCTTATCTGTTGGCTAGTGTTGTCGACTCAACTGTTTTAGTGTAGAGAGCCCTCTGCACCACGGCATTTGACACCTTTGGATTCATTTGGCTTCTTCTCTTCAGGCGCCATTATGGAAGCAGCAGCAGCAAAATTTCTTGGAGTGAAGATGTGCAAGTTCATTCCAAAACATACCCGAAATCTGGCAAATGAGTTTCGCTGTTACGTGAATTACAATTCTGGGCTTGACTGTGAAATCTAGCTACTTTCTCCTCAGTAGATTGAAAAGTTATAACCCACCCCGCCAAACTGGGGCTATCCCTGGCCTAATTTTCAAAATAAAGAAAACAACATCTCATTATTGTTTCTTTATTGAGGGTTCCTGTAGAGCTCAGGGTTCATTTGCCAACCTGAATCCATGGAATTATAGTGGCAGAATCTTAGAGCTCGTTTAATCCTGTCTCTTTACTTCATGTATATAAAAAATGAAACACAAACAGGGACTTGGTAAAGACTTCTTGAATTAGACTGGACCCTGGCCTCTGTGTCAGCAGCACAGTCCCTTAAATGTGCTCATTCTGACCACCTGGGAGCAGCTGGTGCTTTCCCCAAGGAGACATGGCTTGCTACCACCATGAAATAATCCCGGGAACCAGTGTCAGGAGTGATGATAGGGACAGAGCCCCAGTGCCCTCTGTTGTGGCTCAGCCTCAGCGTCTCCAACTCCAGCCATATGAGATGCTCTGAGCTGCCACATGAAAGCACCCTCTGTGACCAACTCCATTACACAAGGGGTCGGGGAGTATGATAGTCATCATACATCCACACCATGGTGTCCTGCTTAGCTGTCGACACAAGCAGACCATGACTACACGCAACAACTTAGACGGGTCTTAGGGCATTATGTTGGGTTGAAAAAGCCAATCTCAAAAAGTCACATACTGCATGATTCCATTTATGTAACATTCTCAAAATGACAAGATTACAGAAACGTTGAACAGATTAGTAGCTGGCAGAAGCTACAGATGGATGGGGGCTGGGAAGGGAGGTGTGACCATAAAAGGGAATTCTTTGTGGTGATGGAACAGTTCTAGGTCTTGATTGTGGTGATAAAATTGCATAGAACCACACACATACACACAAATAAGTAAAACTGGTAAAATCTGAGTAAGCTCTGTGGGTTGTGCCAATGTCACATTCCTGGTTGTGACACTGCACTACGGTTATGTAACGTTACCACTGGGAGGACTCGATAAAGGGTACACAAGACCTCTCTGTAGTACTTTTGCAATTTCCTGTGGATCTACAACTGTTTCAAAATAAAAAATCACCCCCTCTCTCTGGGAAAGGATTATAATTCCCTACCTCTGCGACTTGCTTTGGCAAAGTGTGAAAGGACGTGGCATGTATCGCTTCAACCTGAACTATATTTTCCCTCTGGCACAATAAGCGGCACACCTCCAGACAGGCTGCCCTGGCTGTCCAGGTCCTAGAGTGGGGCAGAGCCACATCCAGCCTGCAGTGGAGGTGCAGACAGAGTGGGAAAGAAACACTTGTGGTTCAAAGTCAGACTGGGATCAATACTGAGGGAAACTGGGATTGATATACTGAGGGATACGGAGAGGGAGAGACTGGGGGATCGGTACTGAGGGATACAGAGAGGGAGGAAGATACATCAGACCAAGTGCCACTTGTGAACACTGGTTCAAGATGCCCAGCTTTATCCTCTGGTTTGTTACCATTGTTCCTCAGACCTCAGGTGTCATGGATAATTTTTAGGTAATTTACTCTCAAAATCACTTTGTATTTTTCTGAGGCACTGATATTTTTATCAGTGTATCTAGCAGCAATAGCAGCATACCAGCACCTGGCACGTTACGTATTCAATAAATTTTTGTTTTTTAAAAAAAGACCCCACTTTATTATTTCCTTATGAACTGGTTTGCTAAAAATTACCTAGGGCAGTATTACCATATTTTAGTGACAAATTACGTATAGACGTACACTGTTTAATTTAGGAATTCTGAGAGCAACAGTCTAGAAAGAACAGAATTTTAGCTGTCCTATAAATCTAACATTTAGATGAAGAAAAGAAACCTTATTTTCCATCACGGGAGACAGAGGATGAGGAGACAAAGGGGTGAGGCTTGACTCATATTAAAAATATACACGTCTTAAGTTATGAGCCTTACAAAAGGAGGTAATTACAGATTTGTTTAGTAAGCAGCCAACATGTTTTATTGCCTTGGATCCCTTATGTGACTTCAATTTTAGCAAATCTGTTCATATATGATCCACTTCTGGATTTCATAAAATGTCTGTGGCTCCACCCCTGGGACCTTTAAAAAAAATCACTGCCTCTGGTGCGTTCCTTGTTGCCTTCATTTAATTGAGGCTTTAATGATGTTGAGGAGCCCTGGTGGCACAGTAGTTAAGAACTTGGCTCCTAAGCAAAAGGTTGGCAGTTCTAATCCACCAGGCACTCCTTGGAAACCCTATGGGGGCAGTTCTACTCTGTCCAGTAGGGTTGCTATGAGTCGGAATCGATTCAATGACAAGAAGTTTGGTTTTTTAGGAATGATGCTGAACACAAAGTGAGCGCCAAGACGAGGGATGCGGGAGGCTGGGTACGATGCTGCCCAGGAAGTGCTGTGTCTGCAAGGACAATGGGTGTGAACTTTGAGGAGGCACCCTATCATCTCTTAAACCTCACCAAAGAACTTAAAAAACTAAAAAGAATATTTAATAGGCACTTTTAGAAGTCCTTCCTGATTCAAAGATTTGCACTGAGAGACAAAATAGCCATATGAGTTGTCAGCTTTGCTAACAAATTTCAAAAATTTCCATGTCACTTACTCTGCTGTGTATTTGAGGGTAACAAGGTGCTTGAGCAGCAAGAACAAATGATAGCAGGGGTAGCTTAAGGACCCCATTGTAGACAGGAAGTTCATGTGCTTCCCCTCCTATTCCTTAAAATCAGAGCTGGAGCCAATTTCTAAAAATCAGGGCTTCCAACCAGTTCGTTTGGTTTAAACCTCTGCTGAGAATTTGCATTTCCACCCCAGATATACTGAATCAGAATCTACATTTTAACAAGATCCCCAGTGATTCTGAGAATGACTGCTGTACTAGTGGTTCTCAGAATTATTCCCTAAACAACAAGATTAGCATCACCTGGGAACTTGTTAGAACTGCACATTCTCAGCAGGGGTTTGAACCATATCGAACCAGGTAGAAACCCTGCTACAAATGGCCATTGTTTTTCCTCTGCCCTTCTAAAAGAGATGCAGTAAAACGAGGAGTTTGAGTAATTAGCCTCTGAATATGGAGCTATGGGCATTTGCAGAATGCTTTCTGAGTGCTGTTCCCAAAGGATTGTTTCTATAAAACACACAGGAAATAGAAATGCTGTTGGTTGGAAAACATCTTCAATAACCAGCAAGGTGTCTCTGTTCCAAGGGTTGCCACAAAATCCTCAAGATAGGCTTTACTTGAAGGAAACTTATGTGCTGTGGCACTTTTTGGGAGGAGAAGCAGCTGAGAAACTTACAGTAATAAAGTGTTGCTCTTCCCCAAATCCTAATTTATAGTGCTAATATAAATGAGATGAAGCTATGTGAACTGGGTAGAATAATTCGCAAAGTGCTATTGAGAGCAGCAATTTTTAAAAATGTGTTATTGAGCTGTGATTAGCAATAATTTATCTAGCCAGTAAATGTCCATATTTATTTGATAAAACACACCACCAAATTCCTCCCCCTCATAAAAAAAAAAAAAAAAAACTTTAGTTTTAATGAGAAAACAAAATTCTATTACCCACTGAAACAGGATCTCCCCACACTTAATCACTGTCATGGATTTAATTGTGTCCCCCAAAAATATCTGTCAACTTGGCTAGGTCATGATTCCCTTGTACGATTGTCTACCTTTTTATCTTCTGATGTGATTTCCCTATGTGTTGTAAATCCTATCAATCACTATGATGTAATAAGATGGATTAGTGGCAGTTACACTAATCAAGTCTACGAGATTAGATAGTGTCTTAAGGCAATCTCTTTTGCGATATAAAAGAGAGAAGTGAGCAGAGAGACATCGGGACCTCATAACACCAAGAAAGCAGCACCGGGAGCAGAGGGCATCCTTTGGACCTAAGGTTCCTGCACTGAGATGCTCCCAGACCAAGGAAGGACTGATGACAAGGACCTTCCTCCAGAGCCAACAGAGAGAAAAAGCCTTTCTCTGGAGCACCCTGAATTTGGACTGTGAGAGAATACACTTCTCTGTTAAAGACATCCACTTGTGTTATTTCTGTTATAGCAGCACTAGGTGACTAAGACAATCACTACCCTCTAATTCCATCTTCTATCTAATTGCTGCTGCCTAATGAAAGTTCTATAGATTTCATTTAGTCTTATCTTTTACAGAAAAATCAACTCCACAGCAATGGGTTTGATGTTTTTGGTTTTATATCCACTAAAGCAGTAAACACAGCGTGAAGACAGAATGGTCTGATAATTTAGCTTATTAATCACTGGGGCCAGTACTTTAACACCAACTGTGTGCTAGACACTGTGCTAAGTGTTTCAGAAATGATATTTATAAATAGGTACGTAAAATTGAGCTCAGTGAGACACAATAATTCAGATTCATGAGGGGACACCTCTTGTGTGTGGAGGTGGCACATTCAAACGTAATTCTGCTTTACAGCTAATGCATGTCATTCATTTTAGTTGAGGACAGAGACTGTATCTTGTTCACAGCTGTCTCCCAAGAGCTCAGTGACTGGAACAGAGCAGGGGTGCAATAAGCATTTATTAAGTCAAGTAAAACATTTTAAATATAGTTGCTCTTAATTGCTAATATAAAAATAGTTTCCACCCCCTATTTAAAACAACTGAATAGAAAAAGCAGGTATCTGTTCTTTCTACTCTTTTATGTTTTACAAAAATTTTTTTTTTTTTTGGTGTTTTAAGCATAAATCTCTCTCTGCTACCACGGTGAGAAAAGCCACCATGTCACTTCCTGGTAAGGACACAGAGTCTTCAGGACCCTCGTGAGTCCTGAATATTTCATTCAGAGAAAAATACTAAGGTTGCCTTTGTAGATCTTAGAAGGTTAACTTCTTCCACTGGGAATGTACTGCATTTTAACAAGCTGATTTAGTTAAACTAATAGTTAACACAATTAATAAAATAGTGATATGTCCCCCGTAGAAGTTGTCTACTCTCCCTTGTTTACTCTGCTTTGATGTCTGCACTATTTATGAGTGGCTGGAAGATGTTACACAATAGGCTACACAATGATAGCACGATCAAAACAACTGCGCAAATTGCTGGTCTAAGAGGCAATTTTTCTTTTACATTTATGGATTTTTGTTGTTGCTGTTCTGAACTGGCAACAATAGGTTGCTTGAACCATTTGTTTTGTGGACAATAATTTATTCTAGATTCAAGGGATCTGTGCCCCCTTGGGGGGGCTGAACTGGGGAAGTAAAATTTCCCAAACTGTACAGAACTATCCACAGCTGTCATTTCCAGTTTGGATTTTTTATTTAGAAAATCTGGATTTTGTCCAGTGATGTGTTTTTCATGCACATATTCTGCCAGCATGTAGTATGAGTTGGAAGCACTCTCCGTGAGCCTTCTATGCAGAGAGAACTAAGGCTGAAGGTTGGTGACACAGAGAAGCTACCTCTCCGTGACCGTTAATAGGACAGGTGATGCTGGGATGAAGTGCAGGTAAGGAAAGGACACTTCCCAGTCTTGGTCTGGCGTGTCACAGAAGTTCAAATCTGTGCAGATATTGACTTTACATGACTAGCTCATCTTTCTAAAACCAAATCAAACTTGGTTCATTTAAACATCAACCATAAAATTAAGATAAAGTGAAAATTTTAATTAACATATTATTTCCTCAAAAGCTTAGTGAGCCAATTAAGGCAGACTCCACAGAGAAATACACACAGCCAGCATGCCCATCACCTGAATGGTTTCAGTGATTTTAAAAAGTCCTCATTTTTACAAATAGTTGTGTTCATGGACACACTTTCAACCAAAAAAAAAAAAAAAAAGGAATTAGCTTATATTGCAATACTTAGAAAAAGAGACCTCCAGTATTCATCTCTGGAAATTCTAATTTGGCCCATTTTCTCCTCATATGTGTCCTGAAGCCCTTAACATCAAGCCAATATGAGAGTCTTCCTGAGAATGGGGAAATGAGCACAGTCCACTGCTTATTTTTATTCAGATGCTAGGCTCATGAGGCATTTTAAATCTAAAGCCAAATTTATAAACCACCCCCCCAACTTTCAAAAGTGGAAATAAAAAATTTTTTAATTGTTAAATCTATTTATATACTCATGAAAAACCCACGTTTGAGATTTCTAGAATTCTTAGTCTATCTGTGTCATACAAGCCTTTTGTTCATTTAACAGTGGGAAGATCTTCACTGAAAGGTAGATTAGTTCAAAATCAAATGTGTCCATTTTGTTATTGCCGGCAACCTGCTACAGATTGAATTGTAAAGGCTGAGGCCACAGATCCACCTAAAGAAGAGTTTATCTGAAGATTCTAATTATGCTTTCAAACAACCAAAAAAAAATCCTACTATCAGAGGAAGGGAAAACTGAATGTTTATAAAACGTTCATGTCAAGTAAAACATTTTAAATATAGTTGCTCTTAATTGCTAATATAAAAATAGTTTCCACCCCCTATTTAAAACAACTGAATAGAAAAAGTAGCTATCTATCTACTCTTTTAGGCTTAAAAAGAATATATGTGTGTATATATATATTTTTTTTTTTTTTTTTGGTGTTTTAAGCATAAATCTCTCTGCTACCACGGTGAGAAAAGCCACCATGTCACTTCCTGGTAAGGACACAGAGCCTTCTGCAGCAGGACCCTTCTGAGTACCCTAGCAGTGGGCCCCCCTGCAGTAGAGCCGGAATGGCGGCCTGCAGCCTTGAAGAGCATTAATCACCTTTTCCAAATCCAGGTGCTCCTCACTGTGGCGTTTGCCTTGGGCCTCAAGTGAGCTACACGTGGACCAGGTTAAATTCAAATCGGTTTTCAACAACTCTGAATTAACTTTTGCTGAAAAAACTGGCAGTGCCAGTGTCAAATTGGCGAGCAAACTATTCTAGATGGCAAGGCCTCTGCAGCTGTGTTGTTCGTGTACTGTCCTGGGTGGTTCTCTACTCCTTTCGGCCTCCTGTAGAAGAGCTTTGCGCAGAGCCCGGGCCCAGAGGCCTCAGGGGGCGGCGGGCTGGTCGTTGGCACCTAGCAACAGCTTTGCTGCTTGCTTGTCCATGCTGGAGTTGATGCCCTCGGCGTCCTTCTCCTGCTCCTTCTCCTGCTCGGGGACGCAGGTGCAGCCCACTGCCACCGCGACGTAGTCCTCCGCGTATAGGTAGCGGCCGCCAGCGCAGGCCGCAGTGCGGCGCAGGACCACGGTGGGCATGAGCACTGGGACGCTGCGGAAGCGCAGGTCCTCCTCGCCGAAGGGCCCCGTCAGGCAGCCCCGGCACAGGCAGTACGCCTCGGGCAGGTACTTGGGGTACCTGGTGGGGTCGTAGGAGATTCTGCACAGGGAGAGAACAGAATTTAGTGCGTGCCGTGGGAAGCTGGGCACATCACACGCTGAGCTGAAACAGCATCTGGACTTTTCCTTCTGGAACCTAGAACACACAGAGCGAACGCGTGCTGAGGTCACAGGGATCCGCGCAGGGAGGGGGCCGGTCTGACGCTTCACCACACTCTAAGCAGACACATCCGTAACTTCACTGTATTTTACACGATCGAGGCAGTAGCCATAGCTATCACTTCCTTGAGCCATCCTTCCATAAAACTACTTTTCCATCGTCCACAACTATAAAAATAATTTTTACACAGCCCACATGTGCACTAACATGTGACCCTTCACACATGACGGCATATGACGCGACTGCCCGCCTGTGCCCCGGGGCAGTGACCCAGGGCCCCCAGCCCCACCCCGAAGCCGCCACCCCTCACCCCCTCCCTCCTTCCGCAGACACAGGAAGAGCTGGCCAGGCACCCCCAACAGGAGCTGCGTCCGGCCTGGCAGCTGCCAGCCAGATCGCGGTTGGTGCTGCCCTGTGCTATGCCCTGGGGGGGCAGTGGACACTGGCCACCTGGCCGGCTGACACAGAGCCACAAGCAGTGTCACACCCACGAGAAATGGCAGCTGCATGGCACCTGTCCCAAAGCCACACTCTATCAAGGTCAGGCCTTCCTTGCTGCAGTTGCACTGGGGGCTGCAGGGCTGGCCAGCCCGGTATGTTTCAGAAGTAAACATGGCTTAAACGTTGTGCATTTTTACCATCCTCCAAGTCTCCCTCTTCTGGTTAGAGTCCAAAATCCAAGTGTCAGCACCTAGAAAACAGCTGCCAGGCCAGGACCCAGCAGCCTGGAGTTGGGCTGGGACAGACAGTTCCCTGAGAGGGAGCCAGAGCCATATCAGGCTGGACTCTGCTCTCTGACTCCGCCCACCACCCACCCCACACACAAGGTCAGGAGGCTGCCTACTCTTGCCATCATGGGAACCCAGGGTGGTGGGTGAAGGAGATGCCCTGAGAGCCCCTTGCTGAGTGAGGAATCTTCCCATTTCTCCTGGGATTGCCATGATCCCAAGTTCCCATTTCTAGTCAACTGTACAACCCTGTTACGAACCTGCTTCCCTTTATTCTGGAGCTGAGTCCTAGGATACCAAACTCTTGGAGTTGTAGGCGTGACTCTTCCCATCCAGCCTCTTGATCAGCAGGCACACATCTGTAGACCCACAAGGTGCCTAGGAAGGACCCTGAAAAAGCCTCCACCCACTGTGGGCCCACCAGGAGCCCATGCTCTGAGTGGAAACAAACAACTGGAGGGACACACACTCCATCACCAGGGTCCACGCTGCAGAGGCGCCAGGCAGCAGAGGGGGTGCAGCCCAGGAGGGCTGCACAGGAAAGGGCATTGGCCTTTGCGCAGAAGTTTTACATCCCTCTGAAGGAAACTTCTACAGATTCATTCTCTCATAGGTACTGTTAATGACTCACAAAGCTAAAAGATGTTCAGTTCAGAGATAATGCCAAGACCACCAAGTTGGAGAGCAGACAGAAAATAGGCAGGAGGTATCGGAGAGGAAGGACTGGCCTGGGAGAGGGCTGAGGCAGGGGGACAGAGGGAGACGGGCTTGAGTGTGAGCTGGAAGGCAGAGATGCTGACTAGAGCCAGTTCTGGATGCACAAGGGCAGGACAGCAGGAGCCTGAAGGAATTTCTAGCATGGGAGTGGCATGATAAACAATGATGCTAATTATTTCAATGAGTTGAGCTAAATATTAACGGTTTGATAAGGGTGTATGGCTTTGGAAGCGTAAGGAAGGCATACACTTTTCTTCAGTTTGGGCCCAGTATCTTTAGACAACAGATTGTGGCATGCTTATCTTCATTCCACAGCAAATCCATTCAGCCCCAACAGCATGTCAGGTGCTCAGTGGGAAGGCGGGGCCACGGGAGAGCTGAGAGGTGGCGGCTGTGGGGGGCTGTAGAGAGAGGACAGGTGAAGACTGAGCATTCTAAACCTGAGGGGCATTGCAAAGTAGTTGCCACTTTTGAATGTTTGAATCTTGGGATGAGGTCAAAGGAAACGTCAAGAGATGATTCCCAGGCCTCTAGTCTGGTGACCAGAAGCATGGGGACAACACCGAGGGAGGTGTGAAGCCTCAGGCACCCTGACCCTGCTGTTGCTGAGCGCTCAGCACAACCCTTCAACCTCCGTCTCCCTGCAGCACCACACAGAAGAGATATCAGACCCAAGGGCCAAGGTGGTAAATCTCTGATCTGCAGGCATAAAGGTGACTGTATGCAAAATGCAAAAGTTGTCTCCAGAGCAAAGGCACTTATATTTACATGGATTTTACTCATGCTTCCCTCCCACTTATGCACGAATAGTTAGTGTGTCTTATGCTTCTTACTACTACTTTGTCCTCAGTTCTGGAACTGCAGCTGCCGCCATCAGAAGCTTGGGTAGCATGCTGAGGTTGTCCTTGCCGGCCTGGAAGAGCCGCACACCCTCACGTCTCCAGCTCCTTCCACTGCCCTGTGCTGCCTCCGCTAGCTGGGGTGCATGTCAGGAGAAAACAACTCCTGGCTTAGCCCTCAAAGGCTCCCCAGTTTGGCCCTCACCTGTTTGCCTCCACTGCCTTCTCCTTCGTATAGCTCACACTCCAGTCATCCTAAACGGCTGGCACTGGGATATTCCCTGCGTGCGCCACATCCAAGCTTTTGCCAAGATCCCCCTACAACTCAATGAAGTCTTGCCTTATTTTACGGTCCAATTTAAGTCATTTTCTTTAAAACAAAAAATTGCCACTGAGTTGATTCTGACTCACGGCAACCCCACATGAGTCAGAGTAGAACTGAACTCTGTAGGATTTTCGATGGCTGATTTTTGGAAGTAGATTGCCAGGCCTTTCTTCTGAGGCACCTCTGGGTAGGACTCGAACCTGCAACCTTTCAGTAAGCAGCTGAGTGTATGAACTGTTTGCACTACCCAGGGTCTCCTTTATCTCCTTTCAGAGTGTTCAATCTGGGCATTATGCTGAGTGAAATTAGTTGCAAAAGGACAAATATTGTATAAGACCACTATTATAAGATCTTGAGAAATAGTTTAAACTGAGAAGAAGGCATTCTTTTGTGGTTACGAGAAGGGGGAGGGAGGGAAGGTAGAAGAAGGATATTTACTAATTAGATAGTAGATAAGAACTACTTTAGGTGAAGGGAAGGACAGCACTTAATACAGGGGAGGTCAGCACAACCGGACTAAACCAAAAGCAAAGAAGTTTCCTGAATAAACTGAATGCTTCGAAGGCCAGCGTAGCAAGGGTGGGGATTTGGAGACCGTGGTTTCAGGGGACACCTAAGTCAACTGGCATAATAAAATCTACTAAGAAAACATTCTGCATCCCACTTTGAAGAATGGCATCTGGAGTCTTAAATGCTAGCAAGTGGCCATCTAAGATGCATCAATGAGTCTCAACCCACCTGGATCAAAGGAGAATGAAGAACACCAAGGACACAAGGTAATAAAGAGCCCAAGAGACAGAAAGGGCTCCATGAACCAGAGACTACATTATCCTGAGACCAGAAGATCTAGATGGTGCCCAACCACAACCGATGACTGCCCTGACAGAGAATATAGTGGAGGACCCCTGAGGGAGCAGGGGAACAGTGGGATGCAGACCCCAAATTCTCATAAAAAGACCAGACTTAATGGTCTGACTGAGACTAGAAGGACCCTGGTGGTCATAGCCCCCCAACCTTCTGTTGGCCCGGGACAGGAACCATTCCAGAAGCCAGCTTGTCGGACATGGATTGGACTGGACAATGGGTAGTAGAGGGATGCTGGTGAGGAGTGAGCTACTTGGATCAGGTGGACACTTGAGACTATGTTGGCACCTCCTGTCTGGAGGGGTGATGGGAGGGTAGAGGGGCTTAGAAGCTGGCAAAATGGACACAAAAAGAGAGGGTGGAAGGAGGGATTAGCTGTCTCATTGGGGGGAGAGTAATTGGGAGTATGTAGCAAGGTGTGTATAAGTTTTGATGTGAGAGACTGACTTGATTTGTAAACTTTCACTTAAAGCACTATACAAATTATTTAAAAAAATAATAATAACAGTGTTCAAATTCCCTTAGTTAAATTTAGCCTCTTTTTTCCCCATATTCTCATAACACCTGTACCTCTGAGGCAAAACTGCACATTATTTATGTCTTCCCTGTGGTTTTCTTCACCAATGTACTCCAACATGCCTGCCACAGAGCAAGCGCTCAGTCAGTGGTGGACAGGATCCACCTACCCAGCGATGGTTGGTCTGGGCCAAGGCAGCTTCCTGCCCTTCATACCTTAATGTAAGACCTTAATTCAAAATATGAAGGAAAAGGATATCCTAATTATTTAGGATTTATAATATTTCCAATCACTTTCAACACTTACTGAACACACATCTGAGTGCTAGTGATATTCTGGGCCATGTGGATATGGAAGAAGCCCACTACTGTCCAAGGACTCATGACTGGTGGGAGATGAGCATGAAGAGCGCCTGCCGCACAGGGTTGACCCAGCCCAGAAGCTGGGAGCAGCTTCTGGGAAAAGTGGCCCTGGGTTGATTCGTCCAGCTGAAGAAGGGAGAAAGGGAATTTTGGGCGGAGTAAAAGCATGGTGTTGAGTGAACATTACATCACAATTAGGAACTGCAAATAGAGGTGACCAGTACACTGGGGTATAATGAGCAATACAGCTGGAGCAATCGGTAGAGGAACTCGGATTTACCCCCGAAGGCAATGGAAGCCAATGAAAGGTGGTAAAGAGGAAGTGACACCAACAGATGGATTTTAGAAAGATTCCTCAAACTACAGTGCAGGGGATGGTCTGCAGCTCAAGAGAGATATTGGCTGAAGGTAGACATTTCTGAATTGCCAGCATATAGAGTGGGAGCCAGGTAAGTAACTCAGGGAAGCGTGTGGAGAGAACAAACGCAGCAAACACCAGGGGAAAAACCAACCTATAGGGGAGAAGGCTCACGTGGAGATGGCCAGAGCGGGGGCAGCATCCCCCAAGCCAACAAGGCCAAAGGTGTGAGTAGGGCTGGGCAGAAACACACTGAATCTGATCAGGACAGTGCACTGGAAAGAGAAGGCTGGAGGGACACGTTAAATGGCACCCTGAGGACATGATCAGCAGAATCTAGAAAACTCGAAGGGGAAACCTGCATATTAGAAGAGCCTTGAGCAGGGACAGAAGTTCCAGTGGCATTACTGACTGGGTTACACCTGTTGTGCCCCCTTTACTCTTAAGTGTCTCAGTGCAGATAAGTTATACAGTCACTTAAAAGACATAGAAAACCCAAACTGAAGGACAAAACAGCTCACCGAAATGTCCCGGACTAAAGGAAATGAAAGAGATACAACAACTAGAGGCGATGTGTGACACAGACAGGACCCTGGACCAGAAAAAGGGCTTTAGTGGGACAATTCGAATAAGAGCTTTCTTTGTTGTTTTTGGGTGCCATCCAGTCAATTCCAACTTATAGTGATTCCATGTGGCGGAGTAGAACTGCCCCAGAGGGTTTTCTTAGGCTGTAAGTTCTTTTTTGTTTTCAGGGCAATCTTTTTTTTTTTTTTAATTGTTCTTTAGATGAAGGTTTACAGATAAAATTAGTTTCTCATTAAACAATTAATACACATAGTTTTGTGACACTGGCTGCCAATCCCACAACATGTGAACACTCTCCCCTACTCGACCTTGGGTTCCCCACTTACCAGCTTTCCCGTCCCCTCCTCCCTTCTTGTCCTTGCCCTTGAGCTGATATGTCTATTTAGTCTTGATTTGTTTTATGGGCCTATCTAATCTTTGGCTGAAGGGTGAACCTCAAGAGTGATTTCAGTACTGAGTTAAAATGGTCTCTGGGGGCCATACTCTCAGGGTTTCTCCAGTCTCTGTCAGACCAGTAAGTCTGGTCTTTTTCTGTGAGTTAGAATTTTGTTCTACATTTTTCTCCAGCTCTGTCCAGGATCCTCTATTGTGCTCCCTGTCAGAGCAGTCAGTGGTGGTAGCCAGGCACCTTCTAGTTGTGCTGGACTCGGTCTGGTGGAAACTGTGGTACTTGCGGTCCATTAGTCCTTTGGACTAATCTTTCCCTTGTGTCTTTGGTTTTCTTCATTCTCCCTTGCTCTAGTTGGGGTGGGACCAGCAGAGTATCTTGGATGGCTGCTCACAAGCTTTTAAGACTCCAGACGCTACTCACCAAAATAGAACGCAGAACATTTTCTTTATAAACTATGTTATGTCAATTGAGCTAGATGTCCCTCAAGACCATGGTTCCCAGCCCTCGGCCCAATAATTCCATCTCTCAGGGAGTTTGGATGTGTCTGTGAAGCTTCCATGACCCTTGTCTTGGTCAAGTTGTGCTGGCTTCCCCAATATTGTGTACTGTCTTGCCCTTTACCAAAGCTGCCACTTATCTATTGTCCTGTTAGTGTTTTTCCTTCCCCCCCAGCCCCCCCCATAACCATCAAAGATTGCTTCTTTGATGTGTGAAACTAAGTGGGTGGGTGAAAGAAGAAACAAAAACCAAAAAAAGCCAAACACATTGCCATCGGGTCAATTCGTAGCGACCCTACAGGACAGAGTAGAACTGTCGCATAGAGTTTCCAAGGAGCACCCGGTGGATTCGAACTGCCGACTTTTTGGTTAGCAGCCATAGCTCTTAACCACTATGCCACCAGGGTTTCCAGAGAAACAAAAAGAAACAAAAAAAGTAAATACAATGGCAGTGTGGTAGGATTCAGCAGGCGGGGTTGGGGCAGACCTAGCTAAGCCATATGCCAGTGGGTCTTCAGCCAAGTGGTACGGCTCTCCCTGTTGAGAAGCGGCATGGGCGATGCATGGGGCTAGGTGGGCAGGAGAAAGGAAAGAGGGGAGAGAGAGAGAAGAAATCAAAAACAAACAAAAAATAATAACAAAAAAAATAGGGGGGAAGCCAGCTGTTGGGGGTGGGGTGGAATTGGGGTAGCAGTGAGCTGATGTCTCTCTTGCCAGGTGGCATGGCACAGCCCTTCAGGAAGAGGCGGGGTCAGCACAGGGCCTAAGTGGGAGGGAGGAGGAAAATGGAGAAGGGGAAAGACAAAAATAATAAATATGGCACTGAGGGAGCTGGCCTGTGGGGGCGGTACAGACCCAGGAAGGCTATGTTTCAGGGGCTCTCCAGCTGAGCAGTACAGCACAGCCCACCAAGAAGGGGGAGCCATGTACAGGGCTAGGTGGGTGGGAGAAAGGAAAGGAAGGAAGGGAGAGAGACAGAAGAAACAACAACAAAAAGAAAACAAATAAAATGGCACTAAGCAAGTTGGCTGGTGACAGCGACACAGACCTGGGAAGGCCATGTGTAGTGACTCTCCAGCTGAGCGGTGCGGCATGGCTCTTTGAGAAGGGGTGGGGTGGTGCACAGGGCTGGGTAGGTGGAAGAAAAGAAAGGAAGGAAGGGAGGGAGAGAGAAGAAACAGAAAAAAAAAAAAGAAGGGAAACAAACCAAAAAATCACAGCCGGTCGAGAAGGGGAGGAGATGGCACACGAGGCCAGCTGAGCTGGAGAAAGGAAAGGAAGGGAGAGAGAGAAGCAAACAAAAACAGCCAAAAAAATATATATTATATATATATATATAAACAAACAAAAATAGCAATGAAGAGGCCAGTGGGGCCAGGGTAAACCCTGGCATGAGTGAGCTAGTATCTCTCCAGCAGAGCAACTGTGGAGCCCCACAGAAGGAAGAAGGATGGGGTGGGGGGGAGCATGTATCCCTGGTTACCAGGTGTTCTGTCTCCTGCTGGGAGCTCCACGAAGTTGCCCTCCCATACTCCCTGTCCAAGGTCTTTATGGCTGAAGTCCAAGATGGTGAATCCAGGTGGCAGTGAGCTGGTGTCTCTTTGGCTGAGTGACCATGGTCCACTGGAAATCAGTGGAGGCCTCGTACAGGGAAGAAGGGTGTGAAGTGGGAAAGTGTATCCCAGGCTACCAGGTGCTCTGTCTCCTGTTGGAAGCTCTGTGAAGTAGCCTTCCTGTACTCCCTATATGCGTTCCTTGGTGGCTGTAGTCCAAGATGGCAAATCCATCTGCATTAGCTGGTAGGGGACCTCCACTCTAGCTCTCCTCGTTCTCTGTTCTCTGTCAGTTCGTATTCCATTCAGTGTTTGATCGAGTTCTTTATTCCTTCATTTGGTGCTTACGGTTCCAGGACTGACATTTGTATCTGTTTTACTTAGTTTTTCAAGTCTTTGCTGAAGAAGGCATGGTGCTTCTGTCTATAGCACCACGTTGGCTCTGCCTCATAGGCTGTAATCTTTACAGTAGCAGATCACCCGGTCTTTTTCCCACAGAGCCACTGGGTGGGTTCAGACCACCAATATTTCTGTTAGAAGCCAAGCGCTTAACTGCTGTACCGCCAGGGCTCCTTTGAATAAGGTCTACAGATTAGATAAAAGCAAAATACCTAATTTTGCTGAGTTATGATGTTGACACTGGGGAAATCTGGGTATATGGGAATTCCTAATTTTGCAACTTTTTTTCTTAGTCCAGAATTATTTCAAAATGAAGAGTTAAAAAAGAAAAAGAAATTTAAAAATATGTTTTAAAAACCAGTTCCAAGTCAATCAGGGAAATACGAACCTAACTGAACATTTGTAGATATTAAGTAAGTATTGACTTTTAGGTGTGTTAATGGCACCGCAGATTTGTTTAACAAAGAGTCCTTATCTTCTAGTGATACATACTGAACACAAGTACACAGATGAAGACAGCTAGATGCTAGTGAAGTTACAAAGTCCCTATCAATTGGGCCGATGGTGGGTGGGTGGGGTCATTAATTCAGGGACATGGTGGGCATGGGTGACGATTGGCTGAGGCTCTCCAGAACCACAATCCAGTGGGAGGGACACACCAGGATCAGACAGAGCAGGGTGGCGGATGAACAGACTGCTACAGACACGCATGCTATGGCCCATGGAAGTACCCGAGAAGTCTGCAATGAGTTTACAGGACGAAGAGGGGTCAGCTAAGCAAAGAGGGAAGAAGGCATTCTAAGCAGAAAGATGCAACACATGCCTGGGCTAGAAAGCAGAAGACATGATGAGTAGGATGCTGTGAATAGGTCTTGTATCTGCAGGAACAGGTATGTGTAGGGGGGAAGGGTACAGTACAGATGGTGTGAGGTTCACAGAAGCCTCGAGGACCAGTGCCAAAAGTTTAGATTTTACTTTGCAGATCATGAACTCCATGAGGGGGCTATGAGCACAGAGTGCATAGTCAGGTTGGTGTCTAGACAAAGCACTCTGATGGTAGTGTAGAATTGACTTGCAGGAAGATTAGGTTTCTCATCTGTAATATGAGTTGGATCTGAGGGCTTCAAAGATCCCTTCAATTCTAAACAACTGAGTCGCTATTCTTCTGGGCCCCAGGGTGTTTAAGTAACAATTCACGTACCATCAGGAACAACTGTTTCTCAGTCATTGTCCCTGTCAGTTTTGTAGGTAAAACTGACAGTCACTTGGATGCTGTGACAGTCGGAAGGCTCATCTGACTAAAAATATCCACCCCACAGTCTATCCCGCAGGGCCTGAAGTTTCTAGCATTGCAGTGGCCAAAAGACACCTGCCTACCCTCTGTTGCTGCCTGGGATATGAGAGACAGTGGGAAGGCATAAACATCAGCAGTTTTGAGACCAGGTTTCTCTTAAAGTAGAAATGTGCTGCCGAGGAGAGGTACATAACACAGACACCAACCACAGCAACAGCCAGTGGTGATAAAGAAAACAGAAGGCACAGGAGAAAACAGGTGCAGGAGTCTCAAGACACCCTGGGGGCAGTCACAAAATAAACCTGTCACTCCTACCCCATGCCTTAAGATGCTGGGGGAGTCGTCAGTGAGAAGTGCCTTTTGGTTGATGAAAGCTGCCATGAAGAAGAAAACGCAAGAAATTCTAGCGGAGATTCTTTTATGTCACCAAGCACAGGTATGCAGTCCAGGTGGGCAGAGGGTCATTGGGACCTTGCACTGCTTTCTGACCTCCTGGTGCACAATCATTCTCTCGTCTCTGCATTTTCTCCATGCTGCTCTGCAGAAGCCTGGCACAAGAACACACCAGAACCAAACCAGGCTTTCCCCTCTGCTGGTGCCCAGAAGTGTTCCCATGGGCCACATTTGAGGCCTGGCACACACAAGTGACAGCTGTCCTGCTTAAACCAGGAACAAAGGACATGTCCTCTAGGGACGATTAGAGGTAATGGAACCTGAGCACAGAGGAATGTCCGTGACAGCAGATACCGAAAAAGACCACTGCCCCGGGACCTGAACTACATAGGAAACAATTCAAAGCTATTCCCGAGGACTGAGAGCACATTCCCCACAGGCAGGAATCTCAGCACGTAATCTGTCCACTCACAGGGCCCAAGCACGGCAGTGATATCGGGACAAACTCTTAACATGGCCCACTCTCCCACTTTCCAAAACATTAGGTTAGAGTAGCTTCAAAGCAGCAGAACCAAGTATGATTGCTTCTTTCACAGCAATCCCGAGACCCCAGTTCCAGAAACAAAGTGGGAGAGATGTCTTCTAGGTTTCAGCCCAGAACCCAGAAGTACTGGCATAGTGTAATTGAAATACAATGTTCATAGATCACCAGATCTTAAGTTCAATGAGTTCAACCCAAGGGACTTTTTAAAAAAAAAATTTTTTTATTGTGCTTTAAGTGAAAGTTTACAAATCAAGTCAGTCTCTCATACAAAAACTTATACACACCTTGCTATGTAACCCTAGCTGCTCTCCCCCTAACATGATAGCATACTCCTCCTCTCCACCCTGTATTCCCTGTGTCCATTCAACTAGCTACTGTCCCCCTCTGTCTTCTCATCTCACCTCCAGACAGGAGCTGCCCACATAGTCTCATATGTCTACTTGAGCCAAGAAGCTCACTCCTCACCAGTATCACTTTCCCAACAGACTTTCTTAAAAAGGCAGGATGGAGTCAGGAAGAGTGCTGGTCCTAAAATTCTGGTTCAAATTTAGTCGTCAGCCTTTGACACTGTGCAAGGCATTCCCCATCCTGGTCCCCTGTAGCAGACCCTGGGTGGTGCAAGTGGTTAACGAGCTAAGCTGCTCACTGAAAGGTTGGAGGTCTGAGGTGCCCCAGAAGAAAGGTCTGGCAATCTACTTCCAAAAAATTAATCACTGAAAACCCTATGGAGCATCTTTTCAAAAACAGGTGCTGGGAAAATTGGATTTCCACATGTCTTAGAATGAATAAGGATTCATGCCTCACACCATACACAAAAACCAATTCAAAATGGATCAATGTAACACGGATAAATGTGAAAACTAAAACCATAAAATTCTTAGAAGAAAATGTAGGGGCGAGCCTGTGGGACCTAGTTTTTAATGATGGATTATCAGAGATCACAATGAAAGCACAAGCAGCAAAAGACAAAATAGATAACTGGGACCTCATAAAAATTAAATACTTTTGTTTATCAAAGCACTTTGTCAACAAAATGAAGAGACAACCAACAGACTGGGAGAAAAGTTTCAGGAACCATATATCCAATGATGGTCTAATATCTAAAACATGTAAGAAACTTCTACAACTTAACGACAAGATGACAAACAACGCAATCGAAACATGGGCAAAGGACTTGAACAGAAATTTTACCAAAGAGGATATTCAAATGGTCAACAAACACATGAAAAGGTGCTCAACCTCATTAGCCATTAAAAAAAACAAACAAACCCACTACCATCAAGTCAGTTCTGACTCAGAGCTACCCTCTAAGACAGAGTAGAATTGCCCCATAGGGTTTCCAAAGCCGTAATTATTTACAGAAGCAGAATGCCACATCTTTCTACCACAGAACGGTTGGTAGGTTTGAACCACAGTCCTTTGGCTTAGCAGCTAAGCAATTAACTACTGTACCACCCACAATGAGATACCACCTCACCCCCATTATAATGACTGTGATAAAAAATGGAAAACAATAGGTCTTGGCAAGGTTGTGGAGAAACTGGAACCCTCATCCATTGCTGGTGGAAATGTAAAATGGCACAGCCTCTGTGGAAAATAGTTTGGTGGTTCTTCAAAAAGTTGAACAGAGAACTACCGTATGACCCAGCAATCCCAATCCTAGGTATATACCCAGAAGTGAAGGGAGGAATGCAAACATAAATTTGTACACCAATGGTCACTGCAGCACTTTTCACAATAGCCTAAAGATGGCAACAACTGAAATGTCCAACAGATGAATGAATAAACAACATGTAGATATACATACAATAGAATATTACTCAGCCATTAAAAGAAATCCTGATGCATGCCACAACATAGATGAACCTTGAAAACATCATGCTGAGCCAAATAAGTCAATGGCAAGAGAACAAATACTGTATGTATGATCCCACTTTATACAAAGTAAGCAAATATATAGAAACCAAACATTTTTAGTGGTTACCAGGGGTGGAGGGAAGTTTTGCTTGGGGGCATTGAGGTTACATTAATGATGGTGGAATGATTTGGAAAAGGATAGTAAGAAGGGTTGTACAACTTGAAGAATGTAATCAATGTCACTGAATTATACATGTAGAAATCGTTGAGACAGTGTATGTTTTGCTGTGTATATTTTCACCACAATAAAAAAAGAAAAAGAAATGGTGGGAGGGAACAAAACTGGTGAAAGCTGAATCTGGGTAACTGGAACATAAAACCAAAACCCAACCAAACCCATTGCCGTGGAAGTGATTCTTACTCATGGTAACCCTACAGGATAGAGTAGAACTTCCCTGTAGAGTTTCCAAGGAGCAGCTGGTGAATTTGAACTGCTGACCTCTTGGTTAGTAGCCATAGTTCTTAACCACCAGGGCTCCAACTGGTACATAAGGGTTCATTATTCTATTCTCTCAACTTTCATATACATGTTTGGAAATGCCTCTGATAAAAAAATGTTATATGTTTTGGAAAAAAAAAAAAAAAGGAAAACAGTATAGAGAACAGTTCTACTCTGACACACACGGGGTTACCATCACTCAGAGTTGATTTGATGGGAAATGGAACTGGGTTCTCTGTAAAGTGAAGGGGATTGATTTGGTGACCAGGCTAAAGTAGGGCAGGGCTGATCATGTGATATTTTTATCAATGTGTCCTGCTTAGAAACTTTCCAATATATTGACTCTCTAAAATATTTGAAAATTCCCCAAATTAATCTGTATATCCAATGAAATTCAAACCAAAATCTCACTAAAATTTCTCTTAGAATTCGCAAGCTGATTCTAAAATTCATATGGAGAGAAAAGGGCCAGAATAATCAAGACAATTTTGAAGAAGAGTAAGAAGGAAGACTGGCTCTACCAGATAGCAAGACGTTATAAAGCTAAGGTAATACAAAGACACTTACCAGCCCTTCTGGAAGAGCTGGGGATTATTTCCCTTTCCAATACCTCTGAAAAATACTTTTCTTTGCCTGGGATGTGGTAGATCGTAAGAAAGCACAAATGAGATATCCAGAGTATGATTCTCAGAACCACTCAAAGCTCCTGCTCGATGCAGATTTCCCAGACTTCATCCCCAAGGAACCGGAAGCTATGGGCCTCAGCTTCAGTAATCTGTAGTTTAACTGGCTGTCTAAGGGATCTGTTTTGCTCATTTAAACTGGGGAATCACATACAGATAAATCAACAGAACCTGTTCTCAGCCGCATAGTCAATAGCAAAGTTTGGTGTTTCCCTCTTTAGAGATAAGTAGCACCCATTGGCTAACCATGTGTATACTGACTGCAGCTGATAGTAAACAACGGAATGATTGCATTTTTCCAAATACGCTTGAATTGCATGGCCAGGACTTTCATAAGCTGCTAACTCTTCTTAATGCAGAAGGTCCTTACTAACCCAATCGGCTCTGAAAATGGGATGGCCTTGAGGTCTCAATTGATCAGTAGGGGTGATTCCTGTTCCCCCACCCCCAGAAGTTCTGACTTTATTGCTCTGGAGTGGAGCTAGGGTGCTGGTATTTTTATAAAGCTCCCAAATAATTCTAACACATGGCCCTAAGTTTAAGATAAGGCCTTCTAAGAGAGGGTTTGTGTTACCCATTTGCTCTTTCATTTCCCTTTCGAACAATCCTGTGGCTGGGAGGAGAAGCGGATATGAGACGATGGGGAAAAGGCCAGGTGACCAGTGTGGAAAGAATCGTGAAAACGGCCCGAATGCTGTGATGGATTATAGTAGAGCTCTGTTCGCTGACCAGGGAGTAACTGGGGACACAGAAAACCACAAAAAGTTTTCCGCTGCTGAAAAACTGTGGCCAGCAGTTCCATCAGCTCCACCCTCCCTACATTCTTTAAGGCATGAGAGTGCCAAAGACCTTCAGCACATGCTGCCAAGAAGCTTTGGAAAATGCTCTCTGGCCCTAGGAGAACACAACAGTTGTACGTGTCTCATGAGAGAGGACATGGAAACCAGCCAGGGCTTCGGCGGAGTGGGGGGAGGAAGGGGCAGAGCAGCCAATACTGATGTAGAGGCGAGGAGCCAGGCCCCCCACGCCTTGCCCAGCCCTCCTCGCCGGCCAGGGGGATAAGGGGTCAGTCCCAAACCCACCTGGGGACCGAGGTCAACTTTGGTGCCACCCTAAACTTGGCACCAAGGTCAGCCCTGAAGCTGAGCCAACAAGATGGGCTCCAGCTGGGGTGGCAAAGAGCTCCCAAGAACAACGAGGGGCTCAATGTGTCCCACCCTGTGCTTTACTCAGAGGAAACTGAGGCACTGCGGGCTGAGGGACTTGTTCACCTGGGTTAGAACCAGGGCTCTTGACTTCCAGTGAAAGCCCAATCAACTGCGCTGCCCGGTAAACCCAAGAAGTTAAATAGCTGCAGGCTTAACTCTATGGGGCAGTTCTACTCTGTCCTGTAGGGTCGCTATAAGTCGGAATTAACTCGACAGCAGTGGGTTAAGTTAGCTGTCCAGAACTGGTGGATATTTGCAACTAGCTGGACACCTGGTAGGTGACAGAGCTACAACCAGGAAATCCATTTATTCCACGTGAAATCTGTTTATCTGGGAGGCAAGGAAAGAGTGACTAATGCTTTGGAAAAATAATTTGGAAGCTAATTCAAAGAAAGTTTTACACACGGAGAGAGAGAGGAATGAGAATGAGCGCCAGCATCTCTCAAAATGTTTTGTTTTTTCGTCATCCCAAATGCCAAACAGTCAATGCCGCTGGAAACAGCTCTTCCAAGGGAAAACATAACTCATGCCTGCAAGATGGCTCAGCTCTCTGTCCAGGGGAAGCAGCTGAGCCCACAGCCACCTCTGCTGGGCTGTCCCTGGGCCGGGTGAGTGAGGTGCCCACTTGTCTGTGTGCAAAAAGGGTCGTGTCCACCTTGATCCCCAATGAAGGAGTTGCTGTCATCGTTGGTTATAAGGAATAACTAATATCAAAACATTAGCCCAGACCACTTAACTCCCAGAGAGTTCTTGGATTATTTTCCCCCTGACCCCTTGTTAATTTAGACAGGAATGCAGCCATTTCCCTCTTTCAAAATTTCCATGCGTCATTTTTGGAAAACAGACTCCAAGAGGAATTTCCCTTCATGGTCTGTGCATACCGTCCAGGACTTTCCCAAGTCCTCCTGTTGGTATGAAGGGCACACACATTTTATTCAGGTGAGGAAATTTGAAAGAGGTGATGATGGCATGAAATACTATCTTCCTCCCTGGCTACTACAAGAATGCTAAAGTAAAACCCAGCCAGTTACACGCACTATCAAAGCAAAGCCAATGGGTCTATTTTCAGAACCAGAGACTTTAATCCCTGAACAATGCTCTGTGACAATGCTTTTATTTTTACTTATGTGAAACAGTGATAGGTGCAGTAAAGCCTGCTCTATTTTCAGTAGCTCAGAGGGGGAAAAAAATCTGTGGGTACTTTGGCCAATTAATTGCCACTTATGCATAATACTACTTTTGGGGGAAAATACCGTCATTTCTTAAATACGGTGTTTTAACAATGAGCATCTCCTTTGCTGCAACAATGAATTGAGATAAACAGTGTCACCACCTGCTATATCACATGCTGTAACTGGAAACCTCCCAAATGGGCAATCATTCATTCTGTTTCTGCTCTTTTCTGTTTTTCTCCAGCCCTTCCTTTTTTAACAGGACACTATAAGATGGCACAGAAAGGGCACAGTACCTGGGCTAATATCCCAGCTGTTTTCTCACTAGACATTCCTTGAAGGCAGAAAGGTTTTGTGTAAATGTCACTTGAGTAAACTAGAGTTTGAAACAGGGACCCAGGAATATGTGAACTTCTGCAGGAAAAAAATTATAAAAAAGAAGAAAAAAGGCAAAATTCCTGAAGGGATGTTCAGAGACTGCAGCCACCAGGCCCAGTCAGAGGTAATGTCAGTGAGGCGCTGCCCCATAGGAAAGCCCCAGGAGGCCCAGAGACGGTCTGCAGTTCCCACCCAAGGACCAGAGAGAATTGCTGCTGAGCTGCGTGGGGTCCACTTCCCATGGGTTTCTCAAGCTGTGTGTTCAGAGACAACTTTGAAAGAGCATAAAGAGAGGGGGAAGCATTCGAAAGAGATAAACGGGAATATTAAAAAAAGGTAAGTCCATTGCGGTAACCTCTAATATTATATTCTAATTTCTCTGTTGTCATTAGCTGCTGTCAGTCAGCCCCCAATTCATGGCGAGCCCATGCACAACAAAACAAAACTCTGCTCAGTCTTGTGCCATTCCCATGATAGGTATCAGATAAGACTGCTATGATCCATAAGGTTTTTACTTGCTGATTTTCGAAAGTAGATTATGAGGCCTTTCTTCCTAGTCCATCTTAGTCTGGAAGCTCCGCCGAAACCTGTTCAGCATCATAGCAACATGCACATCTCTGGTGACAGATGGGCGGTGGCTGCTTAACTTCTCTCTCTCCAAAGTTATATTCACTTTATTATTTTAAAAAAGAAAACAACCGAGGTGCTATTAACAGACAAATGGATAAACAAATCATGGTACATACACACAAGGGAATACTACACAAGGATAAAGAAAAATGATGAATCCGCGAAACATCTCACAACATGCATGAACCTGGAAAGCATTATGCTGAGTGAAATTAGTCACAAAAGGGCAAAAATTGTATGAGACCACTATTATAAGAACTCAAGAAACGGTTTAAACACAGAAGAAAACATTCTTTGATGGTTACGAGGGTGGGGAGGGAAGGAGAGGGAAATTCACTAACTACATAGTAGATAAGAATCATCTTAGGCAAAAGGGAAGAACAACACACAACACAGGGGAGGTCAGCACAACTGGACTAACCAAAAGCTAAGAAGTTTCCCGAATACAACCAAACACTTCAAGGGACAGAGTAGCAGAGATTGGGGTCTGGGGACCATGGTTTCGGTGGATATCTAGGTCAACTGGCATAAAAAAGTTTATTAAAAAAAAAAATGTTCTGCATCCCACTTTGATAAGTGGTGTCTGGGGTCCTAAAAGCTTGTGAGGTGGCCATCTAAGATGCATCAATTGGTCTCAACCCACCTGGAGCAAAGGAGAATGAAGAACACCAAAGACACAAGGTAAATATGAGCCCAAGAGACAGAAAGGGCCACATAAACCAGAGACTCCATCAGCCTGAGACCAGAAGAACTAGATGGTGCCCAGCTACCACCAATGACAACCCTGACAGGGAACACAACAGAGAGTCCGTGATGGAGCAGGAGAAAAGTGTGGAGCAGAACTCAATTCACATAAAAAGACCAGACTTAATGGTCTGGCTGAGATTGGAGGAACCCTTGGAGCCATAGCCCCCAGGCTCTCTGTTAACCCAGAACTGAAACCATTCCCGAAGCCTGCTCTTCAGACAAAGATTAGACTGGACTATAAAACATAAAATAATAACTCGTGAAGAGTGTGCTTTTTAGCTGAAGCAGATAAACAAGACCAAATGGGTGGCTCCTGTCCAGAGGCAGGATGAGAAGGCAGGAAGGGACAAGAGCTGGGTGGATGGACACAGGAAACCCGGGGTGGCAAAGTGGAGTGTGTTGTCATATTACAGGGATTGCAACTGGTGTTACATAACAATATGTGTGTAAGTTTTTGTATGAGAAATTAACCTGAGCTGTAAACTTTCACCTAAAGAATTAAAAAAAAGAAGTATCTCAAAGTGAAAAAAAAAAAAGATAGGTGAAAGAAAAACTGTTGTGAGCAGTGCCGCATGATTTCAGAGAGATGCGTCAGGGTCTCAGCTGTATTCTCAGGGATGCACCTGGCCATGCAGGCTCTCACTCAGTGTCCACTGAATGAACATAACTTTAGATTTCTATATTGCTAAAATAATTAATTGACAGCCCATGTGGGAAACAGAATGTGTTAGCTAAATTTAAGAGTTAGAGGAGGCTGAAGCAAAAATATCCTTTGTATTTCTACCCTTCCTGATAGAAACATTTCTAAAATGCAGCATCATTAATGATTAGATGGTTAATTTATGAGAACTTGAGTTGAGGGTCAGGCTGTGAGGGGCCACCACAGACCACGACCCCAGTGGAGCGTGGCCCCACATGCCACCTGCAAGCTATTACAGCTGTGGTTGCTGCTACATGTTTTCCAACCACACCTAAAGGTGCGTTTATTTTTTTCTGATTTCCTCTCCACCAAAATGTCACCCACTGAAAGTTCTAACAGGAAGGTCGTGCTGACTTGGGTTCTTTACAGGAAAATACCAGACTAGGGTAAGGTCTGGGCACCTGGGCCCCTCTGACTCCCCTGCAGGCTCGTCCTCCTCAAGTGGCCCCTGATGCCAGTCAGCTCTTGAAGTAGAAAGGGGGCAGTTCTCACTGCCTCTGAAAACCCCCTGGGGCCTGCTGGGTTAGACTGTAAGTCTATTTTAAGCCGCTCAGCCTCCCCTTGCTCTGTCCTCATGCCTCTCCTTTACTCCCAATCATGTTTCTTTGTTTTCCTTTCCATTTATTCTATTATTATTTCCATCCATGAAACGGGTATTGCAAAATATATTTGGGTATAGTCTCTTAAATAATCTGGAGGAACAGAGTTACATCGAGAACTAACAAATAAATTCTAAAACAAATTATTGTGCACTATTCATATCCCACAGAAAAGCTGTCTCTACACTACTACCCCAAACTGGAAAAATATAAACAATTCAAAACTATTTAGAATACTGGAAGGTGTTTATCTTTGGTGTTTCAACATAAACAAACAATGTGTATCTTTAAGCCTTTATAAAATAAACCTCAGTACTCTTACAATATATTTCTTAATATATCAATTTGGTCTACTAAAACTTACTGAGCAATCAAATTGATTTTATTTTTGGTATGTTTATTTTTCAAGATTAAGAGAAACACACATTAGGCCACAAAGTAAATGAAAAAATATTTTTATGTTCTCAAAGTTGAACATTGCTTTTCTAATAGCTCATTGTGGGGAGCCTGGGCTAGACGGACTCAGAGAGGTAGAAGCAAATCCTGGCTCCACCATTTACTCTGTCCCCTTGGACCAACAACTTGCTCTCTCCTTGCCTCAGCTGCCTCATCTGTAGCACAGCCAGCTGTGACATCACAAAAGGCTGTTGAAATTCCATCAAGATGTTTACAGCCAGTCCTGCAAAATCTTCAGCTTTAAGTGCAAATACTTTTCTTTGCACCAATGTGCTTGGTAGGTCAAGGCTCCTGCTACATGCAGGTTTAGTTCTTCAGTATTTGCTTTTCCTTCACAACTGATGAATTTCCCCTTCTCCTCTCAATTTAAAAATTAAAAAAATTTTGAAATAATACTTGCACATGGAAGGAAATTTAAAACACACAAAAGAGTGAAAAGTCAGTCTCCTTCCCATGCCTGTCCCAGCTGGCCAGTTCCCTGCCTAGGGGGCACTATGATGGCAGATTTCTTGTGGAAATCTTCCAGGGACCAAGATGCCCACAGTGTCTGTGCGTGTGTGTGTACATTACAAACATCATATAAATATGTTGTCAGCTGCGTCAAGTTGGCCCCCAATTCATGGTGACCCCATGCACGGTAGAATGAAACACTGCCTAGTCCTGTGCCATCCCCATGATCAGTTAGGGATCAGATCATTGTGATCCATAGGGTTTTCATTGGCTGATTTTTGGAAGTAGATTGCCAGGCCTTTCTTCCTAGTCTGTCTTAGTCTGGAAGCTCTGCTGAAACCTGTTAAACATCTAGCAACACACAAGCCTCCACCTACAGACAGGCGGTGGCTACACATGAGGTGTACTGGTCAGGAATCCACCCTGGGTCTCCCCCAAGGAAGTCAAAAATTCTACCACTGAACCATCAGTGTCCCCAAATAAATATACGTCATATTTTCCTTTTTAACATAAAAATGGTAGCACGCTATGCACACTATATACTGCACCTTGTCTTTTTTTTCCCCCTCTTAAATTGGCAATTGTTCCACTTGGGTACATTTCCCTTGCTGTTAAAACAATGAATATTCTTGTACAAATATGTGGCACATGGTTAAGTGTGTGCAGAAGAAATACCAGTAAATGGAACTGCTGGGTCAGTGGGGTGTGAATTTTAAATTCTGATGGTTATTATCCAATTGTCCTCTGTAAAGCTGCACCAATTCACACTCCCTCCACTGTCTGAGAATGCCATTTCCTCACACACTTGCCCACATAACCTGATAGGTAGGGGGGAAAATGATTTCTCATTATAGTCTGAATATGCATTTCATTTATTATGCCTGAAGTTGAGCATCTTTTCATGTTTCAAGGGTTTGAGTCATTTGGATTTCCTTTCCTGGGAGCTCTCCACAGCCTTTGCTCATCTTTCCATTGGGTCATTGGTCTTTTTCTTCTTGATTTGTAGGAGCTCTCTAGGAAATGGGCCCTTTGTAACATCGGCCACAAATACATCTTTCTCAGTTTGCCCTCTTATTTTTTTTTACTTTTCTGTTTTTCCAAAAAGAGGTATGTAGTTATATAATTGAATTTTTCAATCTTGCCTTTTGTGACTTATGGCATCTGGGAGCTACTAAATAGGTCTTCTCTGCTCCAAGATTATAAATATAATTACCCATGTTTTTCTGGTTTTATTTTTTACATTTAGATCTTTGAATCTTCTGGAGCTTATTCTGATATAGGAGTAAGATCCAATTGTATTTTTTTCCAGCTGGCTACCCAATTTTCCCAAGACCAATTACTGAATAATCCATCTCTCCCCCAATGATCTGGAAAGCCACCTTATTCTGATATTTCTGTTTTAAAGCCTACCTTATCCACCTAACATGATCCTTTCTGTGCCTTTCACTATATCTGCCTTGCAGTCTGTTTCTCCACCCATCTTCTGTAGAGTGTCTCTCTGTTTTCACCTAAACAGAATCCACCTCTGAGCTGGTGGTAATAGTCTCACAGGAGAGCTTCCACATAGGCCACCGGCCCCTCAACACCACCACCAGGACCCTCCATCACACCTCTCTCAGAAGAGGCCCTATGATTCCAGGGCATCACTTTTTCTAATCTCCCCACCACTCAGGAGGTGGTGGGAAGGAAGTGATGGAGAGCAGGAGTGCAGAGAGACAGGTGGCGGCAGGGAAAGGCCAGTGCCCTTCCTCAGAGGCTCTCCTGCCTGCAACGCTACAATCAAGGAACTGCCACTGGCCCAGTGGGGAGCAGTGCTGAGTCACTCATCGTTGCTAAATAATATGGAAAAAGATGCATGTACTTGTTGTTAGGTGCTGTTGAGTCGGTTGAGTCACAGCAATCCCACATACAACTGAACGAAACAATGCCCCGCCCTGCACCGTCCTCACAATCATTTGAGCCCACTGTTGCAGCCACTGTGTCAATTCATTTCGTTGAGGGTCTTCCTCTTTATCACTGACCCTCCAGTTTACCAAGCATGATGTCCTTCTCCAAGGACTGGTCACTCTTGATAACTGGTCCAAAGTATGTGAGAAAATCTTGCCATCCTTGCTTCCAAGGAGCACTCTGGCTGTACTTCTTCCAAGATAGAACCAATACTAAAGCCACCTTATAGAGATGTAGGTCCTGCTCCTGGCACTGTGTGGGCGGAACCAGACCCCCTGTGCTGTTCTCATCCATGACCTACCTCCCTCAGCCATTCCCCCTCCTTCCTGCCCACCCTGTAGGCTGCCTGAAGAGACACAATATTAGTCAGGAGCAAGTGCAACAGTTTAACCTGTTGTTGCTATTTGCTGTTAAGTTGACCCTAGCTCATGATGACCCCATGCACAATGAAACAAAATGCTGTCCAATCCTGCACCATCCCCATGGTCAGTGGAGTATCAGACCATGTGATCCATAGGGTTTTCATTGGCTGATTTTTGGAAGTAGAACAGCCGGCCTTTCTTCCTAACCTGTCTTAGTCTGGAAGGTCCACTGAGACTGCACATGAGGTGCACTGGCGGGGAATCCAACCTGGGTCTCCTGTGTGGAGGCAAGAATTCTACCACTGAACAAACAATTCTCAGTCTGATTGCTCCCAATTTTCACTCCAGCCCTGACCTCTCTCCTGAGCTCCAGGACCACATCCTCCACGACCTGCCAGGCATTTTCACCCAGGTGTCTCAACCCTGGCCCAATACTGGATTCATTATTTCCTGCCCTGAAACTTGCTCCTCATTCTGTACTCTGTTTTGCTTAAATACCATCCACAACCCAAGCCAGAAACACGGGAGACATGACTAAGAGAATGATGTGAAATATCCTTGCAGCATGCTTCTCTTATACCCTTCTACCCACAGGGCCTTCACCCTAGTGTGTGGGAGGCACCCACTTGCCTGGAAAGATTAGAATTTGTTATAGAAAAATGCAATAGGAGAAGCCAGGCTGTTGTCTTTAATCCTAGTTAGCATATCAAGGACAGTGTATGAGGTTGGAGAAAGAGGAATAATAGGACGGCCAACACTTTGGGGCCCTGGGAATGGAAAGAGGAAAGAAAAGCAAAAGAATGGAAGCCATCGGAGTGAATGGCCTGACAAGCGTGTCCTGAGGGCACCGACTCAGGAGGGGAGCAGGGAGCCAGAAGCAGGTCTTGGCCCCTCTTCCCATGTGGAACTTGGCCCTCTGCAGAGTGGCCAGGCTGCAGGAGGCCCTAAGATTTAGCTTCCCAGGGCCACCTTGGGTTCCCATGCAGTGCTGAGTAAGTGTAAACCCCCCTTTTCCATTAACCAGGGGGTGGGGCTCAGGGGGAAGCTCAGGTTCATTTTAGACAAAATCATGACATTTTCTCTGCACACCGGGACTAAAGCTTTGACTCACTATACTTCCTGCCCCTCTCTCGGCCGCAGATCTTTCCAGCTGATCCTGTTCTCACCTTTCCCTCCACCACCACCTATGTTCAGAACCTAACAGCCTTCTACAGTGAGCTTTGTCCATTGTCTCCCCTCCCACCCAGCCCCCCTCAGGTACACATTCCTAAAATACAAAGTGCTGATACGGTCTCCCAGGTCACAAACATCTTTGAAGCATCATTTATAAGGACCAGGTCTAGCTCCTGTGTGCCTCTCCAGCCTGTCTCCTGCCATCACCCACCCCCACAGATATCCCACTCCCTGAGCTGTGGTTCTCTGACCACCATGCTCGGCACCTCCCCCCCCCCCCCCCGCCCATAAGCTGTTTCATCTCCCTGGACAACCCTATCCTTCCCTGGCCACCCAGTTCTCTATCCTGAGGGCTCCCTCCTCAGGCTGCTCCTGCTCCTTTGGCAGGACTGCAAGCCTGAAAAGCAGAGGTCCTTCGGTAAGGCAGGGCAAGGAAGACACCCCTATACCCCTACCTTCCCTCTGTTGCATGCTGCTCCTTCTTCTGAAACACAGGCCAACCTCAGAGCTTTGCCTATTCTTCAAAAGCATTTCAAGTCTCCATAATGCTACTGTTCCCCTTTTAAACACACACTGGACACTTCTGTCACATCATGTCTGCCCTGCACAATCGTTTCTTTTCCAATTATGACCACTCCTCCCTCAGACCTTGGGCTAAACAAGTCAATCCCAGCAGACTCCGGACCACCTAGACTGCCACAGGCCTTTTGTACAAAACGCTGTGGAAATACAGATTTTAAATGGTCGTTGGGCATGGTACCTTGTGAAACTTAATTAACCATGCACCAGGCTTAGAACAGGTGCTTGAGAAATACTCATTGCGTATGAAATAATGAATGAGTAAATGAAGGGAAGCGGGATTCCTTCAAGAGAGGTGATGGGCCTTTCTGGGGCTGAAGTGTTCCCAAGCCAGTCACTCTACCTGCCCAGTCCTGCCCTCCCAATCCAATTCCACCTGGTCTCCTACCTGCCTCCTTCCCTCCCCTCCCCCCACCCCCACCCATCTCCTCTGTGCCGCCTCACACTTCCGCGCGCTCACTCACCTGTATGCCCAGGGCGACACGCTGCGCAGGTGGGTGGGCGGCCGGAAGCGGCGGTCGACCGCCCCTGCGGCGCTGGGCCTGGCCCCGGCCGGGCAGCTGGCGTTGCGCGCCCGCTCGCGCGGCTCGGGCTGCAGCGTGTGGTGGAAGGCGCCGAGCACGCCGGCCGCCAGCCGCCCGTACAGCTGCTCAAGGAGCTCCTCCGGCCGCTCCGCGCAGCTCCGGGGCCGCGCTGGGCGCTTGCCCACCCTGGGGGCGCCCGCGGCCCGACCCGGCAGCAGCGCCAGCAGAAAGCCGACCATCAGCATCCAGACCTGCAGCGACAGGCCACGCTCAGCGCCGGGGGAGTACTCGCTGGCCGACCAGCACCCAAGAGCTCGCTCCTCCGCCGCTCGGAGACTCGCGCCTGGGGTCCCCGCGACCCCGTCCTGCACCGCGCCGCTGCGCCCCCACCCCACTCCCAGTCCCCGCGGACATGTGCGGGGGTTGTGCGTGTGCCTCCCCAGCTGCTGCGCAGCAGGCTGCGAGCGCAGGTGAGCCGGCGGCCCGCTTACCTGCGGACGCGCCATCCCAGCGGCGAAACGCGGGCTTGCGGCTGCCTCGGCGCGGTCAGGAGCGAGTGGACACGCGCGCGTCACACGCCCACTCCGCGCCCCCCCGCCCGGCGCTTCTACGTCCCCTTACCGCCGGCCGGGCGGGGCCTGTCCGGGCGCGCCCACCTGGGGGCGTCTCCCCGCCGGCTCCGCGCGCCCACCTGGGAGCGACTTCCCTGCTTCTCCCCCAACCCCGCGCGCCTACCTGGTGGCACCTTCCTCCCTGCTCGCCCCGGGCGGCAACCTAGGAGCGCCGCTCCGGCACTGGTTCCTAGTGCCCACCTGGGGTTGCCACCCACCCTCGTCGGGGCCCACCTGGAGACCTCGACGCCAAGCGTCCCTAGCCGCCTGGGAGTCCGGAGCTGCTCAGCGCCCAGCTGAGTGGTGGAGCAAAAGGAGGGCAGGCGTCTGACCAGTGTTATCTTGGGTGCCTTCTGACTTTGAACCTGATTTTCCTAGGGGTTTCCTCATTATTGTTAAAAAGTGTTGGTGAATGAACCAGCTGCACGAGGTCGTTGCCCTGGGCTCATGGAAGAAAATTGGGTCTGTGTCCCTTGCCTCAGGGAATTTAAAACATTTTGTCATTTTTGAAATTGTACTCACCAGTGGCCTAACACCTCCTCCTCCCCGGAAAATAGTTCCAGATGTGTTATGAGATGCTGTTGTGCAGTGATTCCTTCATTAAGTGAATAAAAGTAAGACAGGGAACAGAGGGGCCCCCAAGTCTGCAATTCACATAAACAAATCCAAGTAACAAAGTAACAGGAAATGGGCCAGGGCACAGAAACAAAGCCATTCCCCAGAACAATGGGGCAGGGTATCAGAAAACAGCCCAGAAATTTCCTTAAAGTTGTCTTTCAGAAGCAGCCAGATGAAACCAGCCCCAGGGACATCCGCAGAATATCCACCTGTGACCCCTGTGTGACCTTACAACAGGGGCAGTGAGGTGCTGCAGCTGCAGCTGGGGAATCGAACTAGGGGAACAGGTGACTGCGCAGGTGTGACACTCCATGATAAGTACCCCTACAGATTCCAGAAGCCTCCAAGACAGGAGCTGTCTTAACGTTATCTTAAAAAGCCGCTGCTCTGGCACCTTAGTTAACCTATCTCCACCCAAAACAGGCCACTTGCGCGGGAAAACCCTGCCTATGACTCTGAATGAACATGAATCCCCCCCCCACAAGAATTTTTTAAAACCCATGCAAGCCCTTTGTTCTGCGAGATGAGGTAAGTGCTGCCTAGGCCCTCCTCCTCTCGGCTTGCAAGCCTCTTTAATAAAGCTTTGCTTATGTGGAAAATTCTCTGAGCCTTACCTGCTCATTCTTGACCAGTGAGAGGCAAGAACCTTATTTAATTAGAGGTGTAGAGACGCCAGCAACAAAAGGGCATCACCAACTGAGCGCTCCCAAGTCACGTCGATTTAGACAAGGTGGGTGCTGTGGGTAAGGAGGGCCTGGGTGTCACGTGATGAGCACAAGGAGAAGAAATTGGCCTGACTATTCCGTTGAGTGGTGCTGTCTGACTGGCTGGAGAAGGAGGTGGTAATGACACTCGGGTATCTCAAGGACCAGAGTGGGGCCAAGAGAGCAAGGCTAGGACAGGCAGATTTTGGCTCAGTGTAAAAATATTTTTCTAGTCATTAAAGCTACCCCAGAATAGAACAGGCCACCTAGGAAAAGAGTGAGCTCAAAACCTAGAAGGAATGTCCTACTTAGGGCTACTTCCGTTTCTGAGATTCCATATAGTTCAAAGAAATATCAAGCATTTTTTTTTAAATCTATTTTTTACAGGGTAAAAGGAGGCCGTTTCTCCTTTCCCCTAAATATCCGCAAAATGATCCTTCTCTGCCTCTCTACCAACAACTCTAAAAACAGTGCTATCTACATCTCCCAGCTCGCCTTCTGTGGCTGTATGTGGGCATCACTTGGTCCATTATTACGATGTTGGAGAATTCCTGTTCCTTAATAACTAAATTGTAAGTGCAAGCAATCATGTAAAATGAGATTAATATTCTATGAATAAGTTAAATATTAATAAATGAAGGAACTATATTTTACGGTATTATTAAGAACAAAAGAAAACTTGATCATTCTACACATAAATACTTAATTTCTGCTAAGTGCCAGGCTACCAGATATGGTCATTTTAAAGCAGTCAATACTTCAAAAATAAAAACAAGAGATTGATACCAGCCGGAAAGGCACTTTGCTAACTGAAAGTACGGAAAATACTTAATTTATGGAGCACACACACATGGAGTCATCATGAGTTAAGTGGCTTGTAGGTTTGGTATCTGACTAAAATGTAAATCATTGATCAAATTTCGGTTAAGACTGTTCAGAAAAGAAGCAATTTTACCCCTCGAATATTCTATAACTGAAGAGTTTAGGAATTATTTCATTTACTGCTAAAAATCCAGTCTCCAATTGGATCCAAACTGAACTCTCCAATTTAAGCAAGGTAGAAACGGAAAAACCTGCAAAAGCCAGAACCTGCGTAAGGTGAAAACCTGTCAGAGAAGGAAAACACAAATATTTTCTACTAATAGAGAGCTATAGAAAAGTGGTAAGACTGCATGCTGTCAAAGGTGGAAACCTCATGAGACCTAGAAAAACAAGGCAGTCCCATCAAGTTCCAGCTCTCACAGGTTTCAATGTATTTTTTTGTTGACAGGTGCCAATCCATAGCTACCCTATGTACAACAGAATGAAACACTGCCCCATCCTGTGCCATCCTCACAGTCATTGCTGTGTTTGAGCCCATTGTTGCAGCCACTGTATCAATTCGTCTTGTCTATGGTCTTCCCCTTTTTTCACTGATGAATTTATCCGTTAAAAAGCAACACAAAAGTTCACAGGTGGCTTATGTTATTTAATGCTGCCATATAGTGGAGCAGCCAGGTAGTCCTTCAAAGATGATGATTACAAAGAAGCAATTCAATAATAGTTGAAGGATGAGTGTTCCACACGATTGGCTGCAGAAATAAAAAGCCATGAACAATCAAAACTTAAGTGAATTTTATAGCTCTGGCGAGAAAACATTTGTTTTGGCGTCATAAAACACTTTTTCCCCCCCGACCAGTCGATAAATTGTTCATGTTCTTTGTTTCTTTTTCAGTCAAATGGGAGTAAGTGTATCAGTTCTCAAATACTGCTTTTAGATGTAGGAGTCTTTCAGGAGAGAAAGGCTGTCATTACAATAGTTTCTCAGGGATACTCACTATGTCTCCTCACAGCATGCTTTCATGTTAAGGTGATACAGTGCCAGACTGTTATTCTGTGTACTGTGCAACGAAGCATTTCCCACTATCTGATAGATAACATGGCGACTTCTCTCTTCTCCTTTGATTACCTTAGACATGGGGAATATTTATTTTCAAGAGTTTTCATTTTGTGGAAGACCACAAACTACTGAAAATTCTCACCTGTTTGATAGAACATAAAATTCATATTTCTAAAAATAAACAGTGGAAAAAAATATTTTATAAACATCTGCAAAATACTTTTGTTCTCTAGTTTATAATAAGGCCCCCCTGAAGTCTCTACATATTTATGGACATGTGAAATTAAATTTGGATTTAATTATTAACATGTTAAGGTATACAAGAGAACAAAATACTCAAAACCAGGCTCATCATGTCTCCTCAGAAACTAATGCCTCTCTAGCGTTCTCTATGATATGCATGTCTATCACCCTCATAGACGTGCATGCTTGATTTTAAGTCATCTTCATTTTTTTTTCTCTCACCCCAGATTCACTCAGCCACCCCAATAACAGGCACGGCTCTAAGATTTCTTCTTATGGACCAAGCTATTCAGGGAAAATCTCTTAAATCTTCCTCTGCACTATACTCCAAAAGCCAGTGATGGCTGGTTATTTCCATACTCATCTTCTTGTATTATTGATGTACATATCCATTCAAACTTCTTTTCCTCTTTTAAAGGACTGTCCTCAGATTTTCCCAACAATAGCACTTCCTCGTTTCTGCCATCTTGCTGGCTATTCCCCTATTCATTGATGATATCAGCACCGGGATCTACCACTACTCCTGTTCATTCGAGGTGACTTCAACAGACACTCAGGTGATCCATTCAACTCCCTGGCTTCTAACGGCCATAACTCTCTGAGCTCCAATTGTTATTTCTCCCATCACATCTCAACTACCAAATCACATGATCATACGTGAGATACTATCACCATCACTAACTGGACCACATTCACGCATCTGATTTTAAATATCCTATTCTCTGACACGATCACTTTCTATCCTTTAACCACTCTTGCAATTTTCTGACAAGTCTAATTCTGCCACTTTTTTTTCTTCTTTTTTACTAACAATCCCACTCTTGTGTCCTTATTTCCTTTCTTACCAGTTTAGATTTCCTGGTTCAATGCAATTACCACACTCTTAACCCCTTCTTCCTTTTTTCCTCTATTGTACTTGGCTGAAATAATCCCAATTCTATTAAATCCAACTTTCCACTATTTTACAATGCAAGCCTTGAGTTGCAATGTTGAAGGATTCCATGGGCAAAATATTGAATGATGCAGGAAGATCAAAAGAAGATGGAAGGAATACACAGAGCCTCTGTACCAAAAAGAATTGGTCGATTTTCAACCATTTCAGGTGGTAGCATATGATCAAGATGGTACTGAAGAAAAAGTCCAAGCTGCACTAAAGGCACTGGTGAAAAACAAGCCTCCAAGAATTGACAGAATACCAGTTGAGATGTTTCAACAAATGGATGCAATACTGGAGGCACTCACTCATCTAGGCCAAGAAATTTGGAAGACAGCTTACCTGGCCAACTAATGGAAGAGATCCATATTTGTGCCCGTTCTAAAAAAGCTGATCCAACAGAATGCAGAAATTATCAAACATTATCGTTACTATCACACGCAAGTAAAATTTGGCTGAAGATAATTCAAAAATTGTTGCAACAGTACTTCAACAAGGAACTGCCAGAAATTCAAGCCACGTTCCAAAGAGGACATGGAACAAAGGATATCATTGCTGATGTCAGATGGATCTTGGCTGAAAGCAGAGAATACCAGAAAGATGTTTACTTGTGTTTTATTAACTGTGCAAAGGCATTTGACTGTGTGGATAGCATTGCAAAGAATGGGAATTCCAGAACACTTAATTGTGCTTATGAGGAACCTGTACATAGATCAAGAGGCAGCCGCTCAAACAGAAAAGGGGATACCACATGGTTTAAAATCAGGAAAAGTGTGCATCAGGATTGTATCCTTTCACCATACTTATTCATTCTGTATGCTGAGCAAATAATCTGAGAAGCTGAACTATATGAAGAAGAATTTGGTGTCTTGTCAGAATTGGTGGAAGACTCATTAACAACCTGGGATATGTAGATGATACACCCTGGTTTGCTGAAAGTGAAAAGGACTTGAAGCACTTATTGATGAAGATCAAAGACTACATACAGCCTTCAATATGAATTACACCTCAACATAAAGCAAAAATCCTCACAACTGGACCAATTAACGACATCATGATAAACGGAGAAAAGATTCAAGTTGTCAAGGATTTCATTTTACTTGGACCCACAATCAATGCCCATGGAAGCAGCAGTCAAGAAATCAAATGACATATTGCATTGGGCAAATCTGCTGCAAAAGACCTCTTTAAAGTGTTGAAAAACAAAGGCTAAGGTGTGCCTGACTTAAGCCTTGATATTTTCAATCGCCTCATATGCATGCAAAAGCTGTACAATGAATAAGGAAGACTAAAGAATTGATGCCTTTGAATTATGGTGTTGGTAAAGAATATTGAATAAACCATGGACTGCCAGAAGAACAAACAAGCCTGTTTTGGAAGAAGTACAGCCAGAGTGCTCTTTGGAGTGGAGGATGGCGAGACTTAATCTCATGTATTTTGGACATGTTATCAAGAGGGACCAGTCCCTAGAGAAGGATATCACGTTTTATTAGGTAAACGGTCAGCAAAAAAGAGGAAGACGCTCAAGGGATGGATTGACCCAATAAGCTCAAACATCAGCAATTGTGAGGAGGGCACCAGGACAGGGCAGTGTATCATTCCATTGTGTACAGGATCACTATGAGTGGGAACCAACTCGACGGCACCTAACAACAACAACTTGAGTAGCGGAGCATACCTGGAGAAAAAAAAAATCTTACAGTAGTCCTAACTAGACTCAGTTCTAATTTATGACCACGAATCTTGGATAGGCCTTCAGCACAAGTATTCTATTATACTTTTCCAGTTATATTTCCTTCATCCGAGATCACTAATTCATATCTCCTTACTTCTCAAATCTCTATTACCCATACCCTTCCTCACCTCATACTCCATATGTTCAGGTGAAAGATATTACTTACTATTTCACCACCAAATATCCTGTCTTACTTGCATTCAACCACCCATATTCTGACTTCTTTCCTGATACATTTTTCCTTTCTTGACCATAAGATCCCAACCAAAGGCATATGTACGAAAAATAGTGCCTAGGGCCTCTAAACCCACTGCTGTTGAGTCGATTCCGACTCATAGCGACCCTATACGACAGAATAGAACTGCACCATAGAGTTTCCAAGGAGCGCCTGGTGGATTTGAACTGCCAACCTCTTGGTTAGCAGCAGTAGCACTTAACCACTACGCCACTGGGGTTTCTAGTGCGTAGGGCAATTAGTGCTAAATTGCTGAATGATCTCTCACAGCTGCTGATGGAAACTGTAATGGCCAATAGAAACTGCTCAATACCATCCCCGCATACACACTCAAGTGGTGCCCAGGGCACGTGTCCTACATACCATGCCTTGGTTATGCCTCTTATTTCTCTCTCCTCTTTATAGCAAAACATTCTGAGTTGTCTTTATTCTCTGGATGCCAAACCTCACACCCCATTCTCTGCTCACTCCAATTGGACATTTAACCATAACAATTTATTGGTAATGACAGTTACAATGATGTAATTGTTATCAAGGTCAATTGTCATTATCTTAACAGATTTTTTTTTTTGCATAATTTGACATAGTTGACCATTCTCTTATTCCTTTTGACTAGTGTTTGTATCGTGTGTCTTTTCCCATCTTTTTATTTTCAACCTATCTGTGCCCTTGTATTTAAAGTTTGTCTCTTGTATAAAACAATTAGTTGGGTCTTGTTTCTTAATCTAGTCTGAGAATCTTTGTAATTTGTGTAGAACACAGAAGTTGCCTCAAAATTTCAAACAGCAATAAGACCACTAAGATGAGGATTCCACCTGGTGGTAGAAACCACTCCGTGGATGCTATGTCCACCCAGTATGATCAAGCCACTCACACGAGCTGTTCACAAAGTATTGGCAAATGAAAGTAGTTTTAGTTAACTAACAAACAAGAGATAACATACAACAGGAAATAGTTCCATGATGAGTGGTTGGTCCCTCTGGCTTGAAAGCTGTCCTGCATGATGGAAAATCTTCTATGTGTGCCCTGAGTTGCACCATAGGTGAGAGACTAGGAAATCCTTTCCTCACCCAATTTTATGTTGCAGGAATTATGTGTCTCACTTCTCTGAGCCCAGTGTAGGTTTTCCCACCTGACCACCAGAGGAGGGGATGGTTAGACATGGGGGCTTCAGCCCAGAATTGTATCTTATTAGTTCCGTTATTAGGCTTCAGGGGGGAGGTGGTTTGTTCCTAAAGCCTAAAGATAATAGCAGGGGAAGGAGTGGAGAAGACCAAAGTCGTTGTGTTTGTTTGAAGGACTGTCTCCTTATATCATTTAATTGAATATTTAGTCTATTTACATTTAGCGTAATTACTAATGTAATTGGGTTTAAGTCCCATCATCTTGTTACCTATTTTCTATTCATCTATTTTTTGTTCCTTCATTTCTCCTTTACCTGCCTTTGTTTAATCAGGTACTTTTATTATATTTTATTCTCCATTGTCTTAAAAAATTTTTTTTATTTTGAAATAATTTCAAACTTACAGAAAAGTTGTAGGAATAGTATGGAGAACTCCATATACCCTTCACTCAGATCCACTAACTGTTAAGATTTTGCCACATTTGCTTATCATTCTATTTTTTCCTGAATCACTGAGTTACAGACACTTTGTCCCTAAATCCTTCAACATTTATTTTCTAAGAATGTAGCCTTTCATTTATTTGACCATACTGTAACGATCAAGTCAGAAAATTTTATGCCAATATAATACTATTATCTAATATACAGGCCTATTCACATTTCACCAATTGTCTCTATAATGTCCTTCAAAGCAAAATTTCCCCCAGTCCAGGATCCAATCCAGGATCACACATTGCACTTTGTTGACGTGTCAATTTAACCTCCTTTAATCTGGAACAGTTCCTCAGATGTTCTTTGTCTTTCAAGACCTTGATATTTTTGAAAAGTTCAGGTCAGCTATTTTGTAGAATATTCCTCAATTTTGAATGCTTCCTTCTAATTAGGTTCAAGGTATATATTTTTGACAAGAATATTAACTAAGTAATCTTGTGCCCTTCTCAGTGCATCACATCAGGAAACACAGATTTTGATTTGTCCTACTATTGATCATGTTAACTTGGTTAAAAATTGGTGATCACTTAGCTAAGGTGGTATCTGCTATGTTTCTGTAACATAAAATTACTATTTTTCCTTTTGCAATTAAGTAATTTGTGGGGAAATATTTTGAGGACATGTAAATATACTGTTCAACTTTCCTTCACTTGCTTTGGCATCCATTGATGATCCCTGCCTGAATAAATTACTATTATGATGGTTGCAGGGACCCTGGCGGAGTGGTGGTTAAGAGTTGGGCTTCTAACCAAAGGGCTGGCCGTTCAAATCCACCAGCTGCTCCTTGGAAACCCTATGAGGCAGTTCTACTCTGTCCAATCTTTGTGCTAGTATTATCGTATCTACAACATCTACACAGTGATTTCCCCTCCCCTCATGCTTTTCTTTCATACCCATCCCTGGTAACCACCAATGAACACTGGTCTCTGTATAAATATCTATTCTTGTCTTCTTATAAAAGTGGGATCATACAATATTTGATCAATTTGGGAAAATCCTAGACATTATTTCTCCAAATGTTACTTCTGCCTCATTCTCTCTCTCTTCATCTTCTGGGATTTGTATTATAATTATTTAAACTTTTCACCGTGTCCCCCACGTCTGTTATCCACTCATTTTGTTCTTTCCATTCTTTTTTCTCTCTGTGCTTTGTTTTGGATATTTTCTCCTCACTTGTCTAATAAGGTCACTAAGTCTGCTTCTTCCGCATCTAATATACTGTTTGATTCATCCAAATGATATCATTTCAGATATTGTATCTTTCATTGCTAGGTTATTCCTTTGACTCTTTTTCATAGATTACAATACTCTGTTTAAATTTCATCCATGTTTTTCATTCTTTTATATAACACGCTAATTATAGTTTTTTTTTAATTGAGGTGAAGTTCATATAACATAAAATTAACCGTTTTAAGGTGAACAATTCAGTGAACATTCACAATGTTGTGCGACCACCACCTCTGTCTAGTTCCAAAACATTTGCATCACCACCAAAGGAAACCAGTTCCCACTGTCGTAGATTAAATTGTGTCCCCCCAAAATATGTGTTGAAATCCTAACTGCTGTACTTGTAAAAATGATCCTGTTTGGAAAGAGTGGTTTTCTTTTGTTATCTTAATGAGGCCATGCCAAAGTAGGATGAGCCCTAAATTTAATCACTTCTGAGTTATAAAAGGAGTAGAATAGATGCAGACAAACACAGGTGAAGACAGGTGCCATGTGAGGGTCCGTCTACAAGCAAAGGGTTGCCAGAGACACCAGAAACTAAAAGAGAGGCCGCAGAAGGAACCTACAGGGCTAAGACCTTGATTTGGACCTTTAGCCTCCAGAACTGTGACAAAATAAATTTCTGTTCTTTAAAGACACCCACTTGTGGTATTTTTTGTTACAGCAGCACTTGGTAATTAAGATACCCACTAAACAGTCACTCCCTATTGCCTCCTCTCCGAGCCCACGGCAACCATTAATCTTCTTTCTGTCTCTATGAATTTATCTGTTTGGGATATTACATAGAAATGGAATCATACAATATGTTACCTATTGTGCCTTGCTTTTTTTCCATTAGCATAATGTTTTTGAGGTTCAGATGTAGTATGTGTCAATACACCAACCCCTCACTTACCGACTATCTCATTATCCAACATTGTGACATTTCGAATTTACAACCATAGAAGAAAATCTACTATCTGACTGTTTTGCCCATTAAAGATGTACTCTGGCAGTAACAAATGCAAAGCCTTGAGGCAAAAGTAACACTGGCTGTGACGGTTAAGGTTACGTGTCAACTTGGCTGGTCCGTGATTCTCAGTGGTTTGGGTGGGACTTTGAAAAAATTCTTCCGTGGTCACTTGGATGGTCTAGGCCCCACACGGGACCATGGCTGGCCAGGGATGCCTTTCTTGGCCGAACGTGGAGAACCAGGCTTGGCCCTGGACCCCGTCATAGTTATCTAGTGCTGCTGTAACAGAAATACCACAAGTGGGTGGCTTCAACAAACAGAAGTTTATTCTCTCACAGTCTAGTAGGCTAGAAGTCTAAATTCAGGGTGTTAGCTCCAGGGGAATTTTTTTCTCTCTCTGTCAGCTCTCGGGGAAGGTCCTTGTCATCAGTCTTCCCTGGTTGAGGAGCTTCTCAGCATAGGGACCCTGGGTCCAAAGGACGCACTATTCTCCTGGCTCTTGTTTCTTGGTGTATGAGGTTCCCCTGTCTTTCAGCTCGCTTCTCTCTTTTATATCTCAAAAGAGATTGGTTTAAGACACTATCTAATCTTGCAGATTGAGTCACCTTGTTAGCATAACTGCCACTAATCTCATCTCATTAACGTCATTGAGATAGGATTTACAACACAGGAAAATCAAATCAGATGGCAAAATGGTGGACAATCACACAATACTGGGAATCATGACCTAGCCAAATTGAAACGCATATTTTTTAGGGACACAATTCAATCCGTGACAACCCCAGAGGGGGATTTGGAAAAATTCTCAGGCAATGCCTCCGATTGTCTGGACTGTATGAGGGCTGAAGCTGGAGGCCCCAGTGACTACCAGGTCACGGAAGGCACAATGATCAATCAGCCATGGGACACCTTTTCCTGTTCATCCATGACGACTTGGTCTGGCCATGGAGAAGTGGGTGTACTTCATTACTCTTCATAGCTGAATAATAGTTCATTGTATGTATGTGCCACAATTTGTGTATCCATTCATCTGTTGATGAACATTTGAGTTATTTCTACCTTTTGACTCTGGTGAATAGTGTTGCTATGAATATGCATGTACATGTATTTGTTTTCAATTTTTTTGGTTATTCACCTAGGAGTAAAATTGCTGGTAATTCTACATTTAACTATTTGAAGAAGTGCCAAACTGTCTTCCTCAGTGGCTGTACCATTTTTCATTCCCACCGTCGATAGATGAGAGTTCCAATTTCTCCACATCCTCACCAACACTTGTTCTTTTCCATTTTTCTTTAATTATACCCATCCTAGTGAGTTAAAAGGAGCCATGGTGGCACAGTGAATAAGTGGATAAGTGCTCAGCTGCTAACCAAAGGGCCAGCTGCCGAGAGGGAGAAAGATGTGGCAGTTTTGGACACCCTCTAGGGTAGTTCTCTGTACCATAGGGTTGTTAGGAGTCAGAATGAACACGATGGCAATGGCTTTTTATTTTTTGGTGGTTTCGATTTGCATTTTCCTAATGAATAATGATGTTGGGCATTTTTTATGTGCTTGCTGGTTATTCGCATATCTTCTTCGGAGAAATGTCTGTTCAAGTCCTTTGCCCGTATTATTTTATTTTATTTTTTAATTGTACTTTAGGTGAATGTTTACAGAGCAAATTAGTTTCTCATTAAACAATTAATACACAAATTGTTTTGTGACGTTGGTTGGCAACCCTGCGATGTGTCAACACTCTCCTCTTCTTGACCTCGGGTTCGCCATTTCCATTTGTCTGGTTTTCCTGTCCCTTTTTGCCTTCTCGTCTTTGCTTTTGGGCTGGTGTGCCCATTTAGCCTTATATACATGATTGAATTACACCTGTTATTGTTTGTTTTATAGGCCTGTCTAATCTTTGGCTGAAGGATGAACTTCAGGAGTGACTTCAGTACCGAGTTAAAAGGGTCTCCGGGGGCCATATTCTCAGGGTTTTTTCCAGTCTCTGTCAGATCAGTAAGTCTGGTCTTTTGTGTGTGTGTGTGTGTGTGAGTTTGAATTTTGTTCTACATTTTTCTCTAACTCTCTCTGGGACACTCTATTGTGATCCCTGTCAAAGCAGATGGTGGTGGTAGCCAGGTACCATCTAGTTACTCTAGACTCAGTCTGGTGGAAGCTGTGGTAGTTGTGGTCCATTAGTCATTTGGACTAATCTTTCCCTGTGGGTTTGGTTTTCTTCACTCTCCCTTGCTCTAGTCAGGGTGGGACCAGTGGAGTGTCTTAGATGGACTCTCACAAGCGTTTAAGACCCCAGACTCTACACACCAAAGTAGGATGTAGATTTTCTTTATAAACTGTGTTATGCCAATTGAGCTAGATGTCCACCAAGACCATGGTCCCCAGCCCTTAGCCCAGTAATTCGATCCCTCAGGGAGTTTGGATGTGTCTATGAAGCTTCTATGACTTTGCCTTGGTCAAGTTGTGCTGACTTCCCCAGTACCGTGTACTGTCTTCTTACCCTTTGCCAAAGTCACCACTTATCTATTATCTAGTTAGTGTTTTTCTCTTCCCTTGTCTCCTCCCTCATAACCATGAAAGATCATTTCTTGCTGTGTGTAAATCTTTTCATGAGTTTTTATAATAGTGGTCTCATACAGTATTTGTCCTTTTGTGATTTGCTTATTTCATTCAGCATAATGCCATCCAGATTGATCTATGTTGTGAGATGCTTCTCAGATTCGTCATTGTTCTTTATCCTTTTGTAGTATTCCATTGTGTATATGTACCACAGTTTGTTTATCCATTCATTTGTTGATGGGCACTTAGGTTCTTTCCATCTTTTTGCTATTGGGAAAAATGCTACAATGAATATGAGTGTACATATGTCTATCATGTGATGGCTCTTATTTCTCTAGGATATATTCCTAGTGAAATTATTGGATCATATGGTATTTCTATTTCTAGTTTTTTAATGAAGCACCATATTACTTCCAAAATGGTTATATCATTTTACATTGCCACCAGCAGTGCATGAATGATCCAATCTCTCTGCAGCCTCTTCAACATTTGTTATTTTCTGCTTTTTAAATTTTTTTATTTATTGTGCTTTAAATGAAAGTTTACAAATCAAGTCAGTTTCTCGTACAAACTTATACACACCTTGCTATGTACTCCTAGGTGCTCTCCCCCTAATGAGACAGCACACCCCTTCTCTCCACGCTGTATTTCCATGTCCATTCAGACAGCATCTGTCCCCCTCTGCCTTCTCATCTTCCCTCCAGACAGGAGCTGCCCACATAGTCTCACGTGTCTACTTGAGCCAAGAAGCTCACTCCTCACCAGTATCATTTTCTGTCTTATACTCTAGTCCAATCCCTGTCTGAAAAGTTGGCTTCAGGAATGGTTCTAGTCTTGGGCTAACAGAGGGTCTGGGGACCATGACATCCGGGGTCTCCCTATTCTCAGTTAGGCCGTTAAGTTTGGTCTTTTTATAAGAATTTGAGGTCTGCATCCCACTGCTCTCCTGCTCCATCTGGGATTCTCTCTTGTGCTCCCTGTCAGGGCAGTCATCTGTGGTAGCCAGGCACCATCTAGTTCTTCTGGTCTCAGGCTGATGGAATCTCTGGTTTATGTGGCCCTTTCTGTCTCTTGGACTCATATTAACCTTGTGTCTTTGTGTTCTTCATTCTCCTTTGAGACAAATTGATGCATCTTAGATGGCTGCCTGCTAGCACTGAAAACCCCAGATGCCACTCACCAAAGTGGGATGCAAAATGTTTTCTTAATACATTTTGGTATGCCCATTGACCTACATGTCCCCTAAAACCATGGTCCCCAGACCCCCGTCCCTGGTACTGTGGCCCTCAAAACATTCTGTTGTATTCAGGAAGCTACTTTGCTTTTGGTTTAGTCCAGTTGTGCTGACTTTTCCTGTGTTGTATGTTGTCATTTCCTTCACCTAAAATAGTAATTAGTGAATACCCCCTCCTTCCTTCCCCAACCTCGTAACTATCAAAGAATATTTTCTTTAAACTATTTCTTGAATTCATGTAACAGCGGTCTCATACAATATTTGTTCTTTTGCAACTGACTAATTTCACTCAGCATAATGCCTTCCAGATTCCTCCATGTTATGAGATGTTTCACGGATTCATTACTGTTCTTAATTGTAGTGTAGTATCCCATTATGTCAATATACCATAATTTATCCGTTTATCAGTTGACGGGCACCTTGGTTTCTTCCACCTTTTTGCTGTTGTAAACAGTGCTGCAATGAACATGGGTATGCATATATCTGTTCCTGTAAGGGCTTTTATTTCTCTAGGATATATTCCAAGGATTGCTGGATCGTATGGTTCTTCTATTTCTAGCTTTTTAAGGAATCACCAAATTGATTTTCAATGTGGTTGTACGATTTAACATTCCCACCAGCAGTGTATATGTGTTCCAGTCTTTCCACAACCTCTCCAACATTTATTATTTTGTGTTTTTTGGATTAATGCCAGCCTTCTTGGGGTGAGATGGTATCTCATTGAAGTGTTTTTTTGGTACCAACTTTCAATTTTATTCATTTTTTTTTATTGTGCTTTAAGTGAAAGTTTACAAATCAAGTCACTCTCATACAAAAGTTTATATACACCTTGCTATATACTCCTAGTTGCTCTTCCCCTAATGAGACAGCACACTACTTCTCTCTACCCTGTATATCCATGTCTATTCAGCCAGCTTCTGACGCCCTCTGCCTTCTCATCTTCCCTCCAGACAGGACCTGCCCACATAGTCTCATGTGTCTACTTGAGCCAAGAAACTCACTCCTCACCAGTATCATTTTCTATCTTACAGTCCAGTCCAATCCCTGTCTGAAGAATTGGCTTTGGAAATGGTTCCAGTCTTGGGCTAAAAGAAAGTCTGGGGACCATGACCACTAGGGTCCTTCTCGTCTCAGTCAGACCATTAAGTCTGGTCTTTTTTATGAAAATTTGAGGTTTGCATCCCACTGCTCTCCTGCTCCATCAGGGATTCTCTGTCGTGTTCCCTGTCAGGGCAGTCATCTGTGGTAGCCGCGTACCATCTAGTTCTTCCGGTCTCCAGCTGATGTAGTCTCTGATTTATGCAGCCCTTTCTGTCTCTTGGGCTCATAATCACCTTGTGTTTTTGGTGTTCTTCATCCTCGTTTCCTCCAGGAGGTTTGAGACCAATTGATGGATCATAGACGGCCACTTGCTAGCGTTTAAGGCCTCAGACGCCACTTACCAAAGTGGGATGCAGTATGTTTTCTTAATAGATTTTACTATGCCAATTGACCTAGCTGTCCCCTGAAACCATGATCCGCAGACCCCCAACCCTGCTATTCTGGCCTTCGAAGTGTTCGGTTTATTCAGGAAACTTCTTTGCTTTTGGATTAGTCCAGTTGTGATGGCCTCTCCTGTATTGTGTGTTGTCTTTCCCTTCACCTAAAATAGTTCTTGTCTACTATTTCTTGAGTTCTTATAAGAGTGGTCTCATACAATATTTGTCCTTTTGCAACTGACTAATTTCACTCAGCATAATGTCTTCCAGATTCCTCCATGTTAGGAAATGTTTCACGGATTCATCATTGTTCTTTATTGATGATGTGTAGTATTCCTTTTAGTGAATATACCATAATTTATCCATTCATCCATTGATGGGCACCTTGGTTGCTTCCATCTTTTTGCTATTGTAAACAGTGCTGTAGTGAACATGGGTGTGCATATATCTGTTCGTGTAAAGGCTCTTATTTCTCTAGGATATATTACAAGGAGTGGGATTGCTGGATCATAAGATAGTTCTATCTCTAGCTTTTTAAAGAAGCACCAAATCGATTTCCAAAGTGGTTGTGCCATTTTACATTCCCACCAGCAGTGTATAAGTGTTCCAGTCTCTCCACAACCTCTCCAACATTTATTATTTTGTGTTTTTTGGATTAATGCCAGCCCTGTTGGAGTGAGATGGAATCTTACTGTAGTTTTGATTTGCATTTCTCTAATGACTAATGATAGTGAGCATTTCCTCATATATCTGTTAGCTACCTGAATGTCTTCTTTAGTGAAGTGTCTGTTCATACCCTTTCCCCATTTTTTAATTGGATAATTGTCTTTTTGCTGATGAGTGTTTGTAGTATCATGTAGATTTTAGAGATCAGACACTGATTGGAAAAGTCATAACTAAAAACTCTTTTGTTGAAGTCTTTGGATGAGCATAGATGTTTGATTTTTAGGAGGTCCCAGTTATCTAGTTTCTTTCTGGTATTTGTATACTGTTACTAATATTTTCTATGCTGTTTATGCCATGTATTAGGGCTCCTCGCCTTGTCCCTTTTTTTTCTTCCATGATCTTTATCGTTTAGATTCTATATTTAGGTCTTTGATCCATTTTGAGTTAGTTTTTGTGCAAGGTGTGAGGTATGGGTTCTATTTCATTTTTTTGCAGATGGATATCCAGTTATGCCAGCGACATTTGTTAAAGAGACTGCCTTTTCCCCACTTAACAAACCTTGGGCCTTTGTCAAATATCAGCTGTTCATAGGTGGATGGATTTATGTCTGGATTCTCAATTATGTTCCATTGGTCTATGTATCTGTTGTACCAGTACCGGGCTGTTTTGACTACTGTGGCAGTATAATATGTTCTAAAATCAGATAGTGTGAGGGCTCCCACTTTGTTCTTATTTTTCAGCAACGCTTTACTTATCTGGGGCCTCTTTCCCTTCCATATGAAGTTGGTGATTTGTTTCTCCATCTCATTAAAAAATGTCATTGGTATTTGGATTGGGATTGCATTGTATCTACAGGTCACTTTGGGTAGTAGAGATGTTTTTACAATGATGAGTCTTCCTATCCATGAGCAAGGTATGTTTTTCCACTTGTGTAGGTCTCTTTTGGTTTCTTGCAACAGTGTCTTGTAGTTTTCTTTGTTTAGGTCTTTTAACATCTCTGGTTAGATTTCTTCCTACATATTTTATCTTCTTGGGGGCTATTGGAAATGGTATTGATTTTGGTGATTTCCTCTTTGATGTTCTCTTTGTTGGTGTAGAGGGATCCAGCTGATTTTGTATGTTTATTTTGTATTCTGATACTCTGCTGTACTCTACTATTAATTTCAGTAGTTTTCTGAAGGATTCTTTAGGGTTTTCTGTGTTTAAGATCCTGTCATCTGCAAATAGAGTTACTTTTATTTCTTCCTTACCAATTTGGATGTGCTTTATTTCTTTATATAGCCTAATTGCTCTGGGTAGAGCCTGTAGCAGAATGTTGAATAAGAGTGGTGAAAAAGGGTGTCCTCGTCTGGTTCCTGTTCTCAAGGGAAATGCTTTCAGACTCTCTCCATTTAGGATGATGTTGGGTGTTGGCTTTGTAAAATGCCCTTTATTATGTTGAGGAATTTTCCTTCTGTTCCTATTTAGCTGAGAGTTTTTATCATGAATGGGTGTTGGATTTTGTCAAATGCCTTTTCTGAATCAATCGATAAGATCATGTGGTTCTTGTCTTTTGTTTTATTTATATGATGGATTACATTGATCGTTTTTCTAATGTTGAAGCATTCCTGCATACCCAGTATGAATCTCACTTAGTTATGGTGAATTATTTTTTCTGTTTCTTTTTTTTTTAATTAGTGCCAATAATGTCGAGGTGAAATGGCATCTTAGCTAGTGTTGCTATAACAAAAACACCACAAGTGGATAGCTTTAACAAACTGAATTTATTCTCTCACAGCCCAGACGTCTAGAAGTCTGAATTCAGGGTACCAGCTCAAGGGGAACATTTTCTTTCTCTGTCAGCTCTGGAGGAATGTCCTTGTCATCAGTCTTCTGATGCTCTAGGAGCTTCTCAGCACAGGAACACCAGGTCCAAAGACAAGCTCCCCTCCTGGTTCTTCAGTCTTCATTCTTGGTCCATCTCCTCTTTGCTTGATTCTCTCTTTTATATTTCAAAAGAGATTATTGGTTGAGTCCTGCCTCATTAACATAACTGCCTCTAATCCTGCCACATTAATATAGAGGTTAAGATTTATAACACATAGGCTAATCACATCAGATCACAAAATCGTGTACAACCACAAAATACTGGGAATCATGGCCTAGTCAAGTTGACACACATTTTTGGGGGACACCATTCAATCCATAACAAACGGTATCTCATTTTTGATTTGCGTTAATGACTAGTATTCAAAGCATTTCCTCATATGGCTATTAGCTGCCTCAATGTCTTCTTTGGTGAAGCGCCTGTTCGTATTCTTTGCCCATTTCTTAATTAGATTATTTGTTGTTTTATTTTAATGGTGTTAGATTTTCCTATAGGTTTTAGAGATTAGACTTTTGTCGAATATGTTATATGCAATTTTTTTTTCCCAGTCTGTAGGTTCTCTTTTTACTCTTTTGGAGAAGTCTTTTGATGAGCATAAGTGTTTAATTTTTAGAAGATCTCAGTTATCCAGCTTATCTTCTGGAGGCTGTTTCAATAAATGGATGCAGTGCTGGAGGTGTCTATGCCAACAAATTTGGAAGACCAGCCAACTGGAAGAGATCCATATTTATGCCTATTCCCAAGAAAGGTGATCCAACGGATTTGGAAATTATCAAACAATATCATTAATATCACACTCCACTAAAATATTGCTGAAGATGATTGAAAAGCAGCTGCAGTAGTATATGGACAGGGAACTGCCAGAAATTGAAGCCAGATTCGAAAGAGGACATGGAACCAGGGATATCATTGCTGATGTTGGATGGATCCCGACTGAAAGCAGAGAATAGCAGAAAGATGTTTACCTGTATTTTACTGACTCTGCAAAGGCATTTGACTGTGTGGATCATAGCAAATTATGAATAACATTGCAAAGAATGGGAATTCCAGAACACTTATTCGTGCTCATGAGGAAAATGTACATAGGTGTAGAGGAAGTCATTCAAACAGAACAAAGGGATACTGTGTGGTTTAAAGCCAGGAAAGGTGTGTGTCAGGGTTGTATTCTTTCACCATACCTATTCAATCTGTATGCTGAGCAAATAATCTTAGAAGCTGGACTGTATGAAGAGGAACGAGGCATCAGGATTGGAGGAAAACTCATTAACAACCAACCTGTGTTATGCATATGACACACCATTGGTTGCTGAAAGTGACGAGGACTTGAAGCACTTACTGATGATTACACCTTAACTTAAAGAAAACAAAAATCCTCACAACTGGACAAATAAGCAACATCATGATAAACGGGAGAAAAGATTCAAGTTGTCAAGGATTTCCTTTTACTTGGATCCATGAACAACACCCATGGAAGCAGCAGTCAAGAAATCAAAAGACACATTGCATTGGGCAAATCTGCTGCAAAAGGCCTCTTTAAAGTTGAAAAGCAAAGATTTCACCTTGAAAACTAAAGTGTGCCTGACCCAAGCTGTGGTGTTTTCAATTGCTTCATATGCATGCGAAACCTGGATGATGAATAAGGAAGACCTAAGAAGAATTGATGCCTTTGAATTATAATGTTGGTGAAGACTATTGAATATATAATGGACTGCCAAAAGAGCGAAAAAAATCTGTCTAGGAAAAAGGACTGCCAGGATGCTCCTTAGAAGCAAGGATGGTGAGACTACATCTCACATACTTTGGACATGTTATCAGGAGGGGTCAGTCCCTAGAGAAGGACATCATGCTTGGGAAAGTAGATTGTCAGCAAAAAAGAGGAAGACCCTCAACCAGATGGATCGACACAGTGGCTTCAACAAGGGGCTCAAGCATAACAACGATTGTGAGGATGGCACAGAACCAGGTAGTTTTTTGCTCTGTTATACATAGGGTTGCTATGAATTGGAACCGACTGGATGGCACTTAGCAACAACATCAGGGTTGACCTTATTTTTTCTTTAGATCTTCGATCCATTTTGAGTTAGTTTTTGTGTATGGAGTGAGGTGTGGGCCCTGTTTCTTTTTTTTCTTTTTACGGATGGACATCCAGTTTTGCCAGCACCATTTGTTAAAAAGACTGTCTTTTCCTCATTTAATGGACTTTGGGCCTTTGTTGATCAGGTGACTGTAGGCGGATGGATTTACATTGGGTTCTCAATTCTGTTCCATTGGTCAATGTGTCTGTTGTTGTATTGGTACCAGGTTGCTTTGACTATGATAGCAGTTTAGTAAGTTCTGAGGTCAGGTAGTGTGAGGCCTCCTACTTTATTCTTCTTCCTTAATAATGCTTTACTTATCAGGGGCCGCTTTCCTCTCCATATAAAGTTAATGATTACTTTTCCAATCTCATTAAAGAATGCTGTTGCTATTTGGACGGGGATTGCATTGTATTACTTTGGGTAGAATTGATATTTTCACAATGTTGAGTCTACCAATTCGTGAGCATGGTATGTTTTTCCATTTACGTAGGTCTCTTTTTGTTTCTTGAAGTAGTGTTTTGTAGTTGTCTTAGTATAGGTCTTTTACATCTCTGGTTATTTCTAAGTATTTTATTTTTTTAGTGGTTATTGTAAATGGTATCGCTTTCCTGATTTCCTTTTCATAATTCTCTTTACTGGTGTATAGGAATCCAACTGATTTCTGCATGTTTCTCGTATCCTGCTGCTCTGCTGAACCTTTCTATTAGTCCCAGTAGTTTTCTTATGGAGTCTTGAGGGTTCTATATGTATAGTATCATATCATCTACCAATAGGGATAGTTTTACTTCTTCCTTACCATTTTTGGATGCCCTTTATTTCTTTTTCTTGCCTTATGACTCTAGCTAGGACTTTCAGCACAATGTTAAATAGGAGTGGTGGTAAAGAGCATTTTTGTCTTGTTCTCGTTCTCCGAGGAAATGTTTTCAGCCTCTCTCCGTTGAGAATGATGCTTGCTGTTGGTTTTGTCCCAGAAACCCAGTGCCGTCGAGTCGATTTCAACTCATAGCGACCCTATACTTGGTTTTGTAGAGATGTGCTTTATTTTAAGGGGTTTCCCTTCTATTCCTATTTTCTTGAGAGCTTTTATCTGGAATGTGTGTTGGACTTTATCGAATGCCTTTTCTGTATTGATTGAGATGATCATATGATTCTTTTATTTATGTGGTGGATTATGCTGACTGATTTTCTAATGCTGAACCATCCTTGCAAACCTGGTATGAATCCCACTTGGTCGTGGTGTATTATGTTTTTTATATGTTACTGAATTCTATTGGGTAGAATTTTCTTCAAAATTTTTGCATCTATATTCATGAGAGATATTGGTTTGTAATTTTTTTTTTTGTGGTGCCTTTACCTGGTTTTGATGTCAGTGTTATACTGGCTTCATTGAATTCAGAAGTATTCCTTCCTTTTCTATGGTTTGAAATAGTTTGAGTAGTACTGGTGTGAGCCTTTCTTTGAATGTTTGGTAGAGTTCTCCAGTGAAGCCATCTGGGCCAAGATTTTTTTTGCTGTTGTTGTTGTTTTTTTCCTTTTTCCATCTCTTTTCTTGTTATAGATCTGTTCAGATTTTCTACCCCAGTTTGTGTTAGTTTAGGTAGGTAGTGTGTTTCTAGAAATTTGCCCGTTTCCTCTAGGTTTTCAAATTAGTTGGAGTACAGCTTTTCATACTACTCTTTTATAATCCTTTTTATTTCAGTTAGTTCTGATGTAATGTCCCCCATTTCATTTCTTATTTGGGTTGTTTCCTCTCCTGTTTTTCTTTTGTCATTTTGGCCAATGGTTCATCAATTTGTTGATCCTTTCAAAGAACCAACTTTTTTTTTTCTATTTTCTATTTCATTGATTTCTGCTCTGCTCTTTATTATTTCCTTTCTTCTGTTGGCTGTGGACTACTTTTGCTGTTCTCTTTCTATTTGTTCGAGTTGTGAACCTAACATTTTGATTTTATCCCTTCGTTTTCGATGTGTGCGTGTATTGCTATAAATTGACCTCTGAGCACTGTCTTTGCTATGTCTCAAAGGTTTCTGGATGATGTGTTTCATTGTCATTTGATTCTAGGAATTTTTTTTATTCCAGCTTTGATTTCTTCTATTATCCAATGGTGTTATTCAGTTTCCATGTTTTTGTTTTTTCCTTGCTCTCCCTATTGTTAATTTCTACTTTGATGGCATTGTGATCAGAGAAGATGCTTTGTATTATCTCAATGTTTTGGGTTTTATTGAGGGTTGCTTTGTGGCCTAAGATGTGGTCTATTCTGGAGAACATTCTATGTGTGTTAGAAAAGAATATATACTTTGCTGCTGTTGGGCGGAGTGTTCTACATGTGTCTATGAGGTCAAGTTGGTTGATTGTACCCTTTAGATCTTCTGTATCTTTTTTGGGTTTCTTTCTCGATGTTCTGTCTTTTACTGATCGTTGTGTGTTGAAGTCTTCCACTACTATTGTGGAACTATCAGTTTCTCTTTTCAGTGCTGCTAGAGTTTCTTTATTTTGGAGCCCTGTCATTGGGTGCATAGATATTTATAATGGTTATGTCATCATCATGAGGATTTCCACTTTAATCATTATATAATGTCCTTCGTTGTTTCTTACGGTGGATTTTGCCTTGAAGTCTATTTTATCTGAGATTAGTATTGCCACTCCTGCTCTTTTTTGGTTGCTGTTTGTTTCCATTCTTTGCTTTTAATATATTTATGTCTTTGTTTCTTAGGTGTGTCTCTTGTAGACAGCAAATTGATGTCACGTTTTTTATCCATTCTGTCACTCTCTGTGTCTTTATGGGTGCATTTAAACCGTTTATGTTCAGTGTGATTATTAATAGGTTTGAGCTTATTGCTATTATTTTATAGTGCTTTTTTTGTGATGCTGACATTTTCTTTGCCCCTCTTACTCTCCTGTGCTGAGTTCCTTTTGTTTGTGGAATTTCTTTTCATTTCTGTAGATTTTGTTTTACTGAAACTTTATGTTTTTCTTCTTTATTTTGATGAATAGGTTTGTTAACTTTCTTAGTGGTTACCTTGAAGTTTACCCCTATCTTCCTAAGTTTAAACCAGTCTTTGATTACTTCATATCACCTTAACGTCCTCTTCCTTTGAAAGTTCTATATATACACATTTATTCATCCTCTTTTATTGTTCTGACATTGTCATTTACAGATTGACGTCTCTTGTTCCCTGCTGTAAATCTTTTAGTTTTGTTTTATACTTGAGTGTCCATTACATCGGATGGTAACTGGCTGATGCTGTCCTATGTCCTAGATTCAGGTTGTTGTCTGATATTGTTGTTTCTCTAACTGGAGGACTCCCTTTAATAATTCTTGTAAGTTTGGTTTGGTTTTTACATATTCCCTGAATTTCTGTTTAACTGGAAATGTCATAATTTCTCCATCATATCTGAGAGAGTTTTGTAAGATATGTTATTCTTAGTTGGCAAATTTTTTTCTTTCAAGGTTTTATATATGTCATCCCATTGCCTTCTTGCCTGCATGGTTTCTGCCCAGTAATCAGAGCCTACTCTTACTGTATCCCATTGGTATGTGACTTTTTCTTTCTTTGTCTTTGGTTTTGGCAAGTGTGATTAAGATATGTCTTGGTGATTTTCCTATATGGGGTTGGTTGAGCTTCTTGGATGGTCAGCTTTTCATCTCTCATGATATTAGGGAAGTTTCCTGTCAACAAATCTTCAATGATCCTCTCTTTGATTTCCATATTCTCCCCTTGTTCTAGAACTCCGATCACACACAAATTTTTGCTCTTCATTGTATACCACATAGTTCTTAGGTTTTTTTCATTCTTTTTTTCTTATTTTTCCTCAAACAAAGTGGTATCCATGGATCTATCTTAAATTTCTCTGATCCTGTCTTCCTTTGTTTCAAATTTGCCCCTAAAACCTTCAATTGCATTGTCCATTTCTGAATTTTTTTTTTTTTATCTTTTGGATTTCTAATTGTTGTTTTTATATGATTTCTAATTGTTGTTTTTATATGATTTCTAATTGTTCATTTATTTTGAAATTTTGTTGTTATATTATTTTCCTGAATTCTTCCATTGCTTTGTCTGTGTTTTCCTTAATTTTGCATGCATTTTCCACGATTTTGTTTAATTATTCCTTAGCTTTATTGTGTTTTCCTTGATCTCTTCCCTAATCTCTTGGAGAGCCCTGAATATTAGATTTTGAATTCCCTATCAGGCAGTCCCAGTGCCTTTTCTTCCACCAAAAGGTCATCTGGTGTTTTACATTGATCGCTTACTGGAGTCATCCAGTCCTGCTTTTTTGTATGTTTTGATATTGTCCGCTGTCTGTGAAACATTCAAAAATTAATTTTTTCATTTATTGATTGTAGGTTTGTTTGTTTCATCCTGCATTTGGTTTTATTTGGTTATGTCTGGGTAGGTGGGCTTGGGCTGTTGCTTGCTTGACTGTGGACACAATAGTTCTCACCATCTTGTTCAGGTGGGCTCAGATAGAGTGCAGCAGGGTTGGTCCAGCAAAGGTGGGGAGGGCAGAAGCGGAGATGAGTTTTTTGTCTGTGGTATGAACCAGGGCTGATGGGGCAGGTCTGGAGGCAGCATGATGGGGCAGGGCCAGGGACCCAGATGTCCACGCTGGTCCCACATGGCTGTGTAATGCACAGTGGGGTGGTGCCAGGAGGTGGCATGGGGTGGGGTCCTTGTCTCTGGGTGTTCTTGCCAGTGTCATTCAGGAGTATGGCGCTCAGCAGAGCTGGGCCGGGAGCAGTGCAGGGTGGAGTTCAAGAGTCTGGAGATCTGTGCATGTGCCACTCCGGTGTGTTGCATTTGAGGGGTGGGTCCAGGGGGTGGCACAATTTCCAGGGATCCAGAGGTCCACACCAGTGCCACTTGGGACATGGCACTTGGTGGGCAGTGCAGTGAGGCAGGAGGGAAGGGAAAGGGTGTGATGTGCAGAGCTAGGCAGGAGGGAGAAAGTAGAAAGAAGCAAGAGAAACAAAAACAAAAACAAAATAATGACAATGCAGCAGTGCTGGTGGGTGGGAGCGAGGCAGACCCAGGTGGGCCATATGCCAGTGGCTCTCTAGCCAAGCAGTGTGTCACAGGCAGTTGAGAAGCGGAGGTGGTAACTCACGGGGTTAGATGAATGGGAGAAAGGAAAGGAAAGAGAGGTGCGAGTAGGACAGAACTGGGCTGGCAGTGAGCTCGTGTATCTCTCACCAGCAGCACAGCATAGCCTGTTGGGAAGGGGTGGAGGCAGTGCAGGGGGCTAGGTGGGAAGGGAGAAGGAAAAGGGAAAATGGGAAAGAGAAAAAAAAATGGTCCTGAGGGAGACAGACATTGGGTGTAGGGTGGACCTGGAGTGGCAGTGAGCTGGTGTCTCTCTGACTGAGCGACCAAGGACCATTGGAAAGCGGTGGAGGTAGTGTACAGGGCATAATGGTGAGGGGTGGGAAAGGGTGTTTCTCTGGTTACCGGGTGCTTTGTCTCCTGTTGGGAGCCCCGTGAAATTGCCTTCGCATATTTCTGGGGTCACTGCTGTCTGGGGTCATTGCTGGCCGTGCTCCAAGGTGGCAAAGCTGTGCTGCATTAACTGGCAGGGGACCTCCACTCCGTAGCTCTCCTTGTTGTCTGTTCTCTGTCAGCTTCTTCTTTCATTTGGTGCACGATCCCTTCATTTGATGCTTGATCTAGTTCTTTATCCCTTCATTTGATGCTTACAGTTCCAGGATTGATGTTCTGTCTACTTTACTTGGTTTTCAGGTCTTTATTGCAGAGGGATAGCATGGTACTCCTTTCTATAGCGATGTCGGCTCTGCCTCCCTTTTGCCCATTTTTAAATTAGGTTGTTTGTCTTTTTGTCATTGAGTTGTAAGAGTTCTTTATATACTGTGGTTATTAGAACCGTTAGATATATATTTTGCAAATATTTTCTTCCATTCTGTAGGTTGTCTTTCACTTTCTTGATAATATCCTTTACTGCATAAATGTTTTTAATTTTGAAGAAGTCCAATTTATCTGATTTTTCTTTTGTTTGTTCTTTTGATGTCACATAAGAATGCATGACCAAATCCAAGACTACGAAGATTTACCCTTATGTTTTCTTCTAAAAAGAACTTTATGGTTTTTGCTCTTCTATTTTTGTGGTTGATCCATCTTGAGTTAATTTTTGTATATGGTGTAAGGTAGGGGATCCAACTTAATTCTTTCGCATGTAGATATCCACTTGTCCCAGCACCATTTGTTGAAAGGACTATTCTTTGCCCATTGAATAATCTTGGCACCATTGTCAAAAATCAATTAGGCATAAATGTATGGATTTATTTCTGGCCTCTCAATTTTTTTCCATTGGTCTATCTGTCCTAATGCCAGTACCACACTGTTTTGATTACTGTAGCTTGGTAGTATGTTTTGAAATTGGGACATGTGATTCTTTCACCTTTGTTCTTTTTCAACATTGTTTTGCCTCTTGCAATTGCAAATGAATTTTAGGATTAGTTTTCCCATTTTGGAAAAAAAAAAGGCAAATGACTTTTGGGAGTATTGCCATTTTAACACTATTAAATCTTTCAATCCATGAACATAGGATGTCTTTAATTTCTTTTATTAATGTTTTGTAGTTTTCAATGAACAAATATTTTATCTCTTTGGTTAAATTTATTCCTAGTTATTTTAATCTCTTGGGTGGTATTGTAAATGGCACTGCTGTCATAATTTCCATTTCAGATTGTTCATTGCTGGTATATAGAATTATAACTGATTTTTGTGTGTTGATTTTGTACCCTCCACTTTGATGGATTTGTTTGTTAGGTCAATAGCTCTTTGGTGGATTCTTTGGGGTTTTCTATATACATGGAATCGTGCCATCTGAGAATGGAAATTATTTTACTTCTTCCTTTCTGATATGGATATATTGTATGCCAAAATAATTTTCAATAACAGTAGTGAAAACAGGGACTTTTGTGTTGTTCCTGATCTTATGGGAAAAGCTTTCAGTCATTTCTCATTGAGTATGATGTTAGTTGATTAACATAGTGGCTGCAACAATGCGCTCAAGCATAAAAACAATTGTGAGGATGGCACAGGACCAGGCAGGGTTTCGTTCTGTTGTACATAGGGTCTCTATGAGATGGAACCGACTCAAGGACACCTAACAACAACATGATGTTAGTTGTGGCCTTTTCATAAGTGGAGAAAACTCCCTCTATTCCTAATTTGCTGTTTTTTTTTTTTTTTTAAAAATCAGGAAAGGTTGTTGTATACTGTCAATTTTTTTTTTTTCCTGCTTCAATATAGATGATCATGTGTTTCTCTCCCCTTTGTTCTATAATGTTTGTATGCTGAACCACACTGACTTATGGGAATAAATCACACTTGGTCATGGAGTATAATCCTACTAATAAGCTAATAATTTTTTTCACTAGTATACTGTTGAAGATTTTACATCTGTATTCATGAGGGATATTGGCCTGTAGTTTTCTTGTAGTGAGTTTTTCTTGTTTGAATATCAGGATAATGCTGGCCTCATGGAAGGAGTGAGGAAATATTCACTCCACTTCTATTTTTTGGAAGAGTTTGAAAAGGTTTGATATCAATTCTTTAAGTGATTGAAAGAATTCACCAGTGAAGTCAGCTGATCCTGCTATTTTCTTTGTTGAGAGGTTTTGATTACTGATTTAATCTCGTTACTTGTTATTAATCTGTTCATTTTTTCTCTTTCCACTAAAGTCAGAGTTGGTAATTTGTGTTTCTATGAATTTGTTTATTTCCTCTAGATTATCTAATTTGTTGGCATACAATTGTTAATAGTATTCTCTCATATTTCTTTTTATATCTGTAAGGTTAGTAGTAATGTTCCCATGTACCTTTCTGATTTTAGTGATTTAGGTCTTTTTTTTTTTTTTGTCAGCCTAGCTGAAGGTTTGTCAATTTATTGCATCTTTTCAAAACCAACTTTTGGTTTCTTTGATTTTTCTCTGTTGTTTCTTTCATTTATATCTGCTCTAATCTTTATCATTTCCTTCATTCTGCTATCTTTGGGTTTATTTTACTCTTATTTTTCTAGTTCCTCAAGGTGTAAAGTTAGGTTACTGATTTGCAATCTTTCTTCCTTTTTTAATGCAGGAATTTACAGCCATAAATTTCCCTCTGAGCACTGCCTCACTTCATCCCATAAATTTTGGTACGTGCTTTCATTTTCATTCATTTCTAAGTATTTTTTAGTTTCCTTTGTGATTCCCTCTTTGTTTAATAGTGTTTCATTTAATTACCACATATTTTTGAAGTTTCTGGTTTTCCATCTGGCTTCATTCAAATTGTAGTAGAAGAAAATACTTTGTATGATTTTAGTCTCTTAAAGTCTACTGAGACTTGTTTTCTGGCTGAACCTATAGCATAGTCTGGTGAATTATCCAAGTGTACTGTTTTTTTACTGGAAAAGAATGTGTATTCTGTTTTGGTTGGGAGTTAGGTTCAGTTGATTTATGGTGTTGTTCAAGTCCTCTATTTCTTTATTGATCTTCTGTCTAGCTTGTATCTATTGTTGAGAGTGGGATATTGAAGTCTCCAATTATTAATGTATAATTGTATATTTATTTTAAGTCTGCCAACTTTTTTTTTTTTTGGCTCTGTTGTGCAGTGCACATATGTTTATAATTGCTATATCTTCTTGATGAATTGATTCTTTTGTTAAGATATAATGTTCTTTTTTGTCTCTCATAACAGTTTTTGACTTAAAGTCTGTTTAGTTTGATGGTAGTGTTCTTACCTCATCTCTCTTTTTATTATTTATGTGGACTATCTTATTCCATTCTTTCAATTTGAAGCTATTTGCGTCTTTGGATCTAAGTGAGCCTCTTATAGAGAGCATATAATTGGATATTTAAAATCTATTCTGCTAATCTCTCACTTTGATTGGAGAGTTTAATTCACTTTCATTTAAATTACTGTTAAAAAAGGCGACTTCTACCATTTTATTATTTGCTTTCTTTATGTCTTATAATTTTTTTTGCCCCTCATTTTCTCTATTACAGGCAGTCCCTGACTTACAACATATTAGTGTTATGATGAACTGCACTTGCAACCAACATTTATTGAATTCATAAAGACATTGATAATAAAAGGCAATAATAAAAACTAAAAAAAAAAAATGAGATATTTGACTTACATCAGAAGTGACTTATGACAAAGTTGTCGGAATGGAAACCTGTCATAAGTTGGAACTTCCTGTGCTACCTTCTTTTGCATTTAATTTTTTGTGGTATACCATTTTGATTCTCATGTCCTTTTTCATATTTTTTTAAAGGTATTTTCTTAGTAGTCACAGTGGAGATTACAATTAACATCCTGAGTTTATAACAATATAGTTTAAATTGCTACCAACTTAGCTTCAATAGCATACAAAATCTTTGCTCCAATGCAGTCCTTTTTATTTCTTCATATGTCTTTGAGTTACTGTCTAGTTACCTTTCATTTCAGCCTTAAGAACCCCCTTTAGCATTTTTTCTTCTAAATTTTATTTATATTGTTGCTGTTGTTGAGAATATACACTGTAAAACACAATTCAACAGTTTCTACATGTACAATTTAGAGACATTGATTACATTCTGAGTTGCAACCATTCTCACCTTCCTTTTCTGGGTTGTTCTTCCCCCATTAACATAAACTCACTGCCCCCTAAGGTTCTTATCTAATCATTTGAGTTGATGTTGTTAATTTGATCCCATATAGATTGTTCTTAAAAGACCATAATGATCAAGGCAGACTTTTATTTTTTTACTAGTTAAGCTAAAATATTGTTCAGTTTTAAGATGACTTCAGGAGATATTTTTGGTTTAAGGTTTAAAGATTACCTCAGGCAATAGCTTTAGGGGTTTGTCCACTCTCCATGGCTCCAGAAAGTCTAGAGTCTATGAGAATTTGAGATTCTGTTCTGGATTTTCTCCCTTTTGAACAGGATTCTTCCATAGAATCTTTGATCAAAATGTTCAATAATGGTAGCTGGGTGCCATCCAGTTCTGGTCTCATGGCAAAAGAGGCAGTTGTTCATGGAGGCAATTAGCCACACATTCCATTTTCTCCTCTTATTTCTCTCTTCCTTCGTCTGTTGCTTGAGGTGAATAGACACCAATTGTTGTGCCTTGGATGGCTGCTTGCAGGCTTTTAAGACCTCAGGCCCTAGACAGTGAACCAGGAGGTAGAACGGAAGTACTAAACATGTTATTAGGTCAGTTAACTGGGATGTCCCATGAAACCGTGACCCTAAACCTCCAAACTAAAGAACCAAATTCCGTGAGGTGTTTAGTTGTACATAAGCACATCAACAGCTACTTTTTTTTTTTTTTTGTCATTGTTGTAAATATATCTATCACACAACTTTTGCCAACTCAGTTGTCTACCTTTTTGCTGTCAGAGCCCACCTCAGAGTATGTTGACTGTGGGTGTAGCCTCCACTTAAGATGTGTGCTTCCTAGCACACAGTAGCCTCAGTCAGTAGTCCTTGGGGCTGTAAAGGGGAGCAGACAGACCCAAATTGATCCCCAGGGAAGTCTGTCCTGCTGGTTTCACAGGACTGATCTATAGGGAGCATAGGGAAGGAGGTAGAGTGCTGACTATGTGAGAAGACGCCACTGCAGAGATTTCTGTAGAAGCTTGCAACAGCCTGTCAACCACCAATTCCCAGGTGGGGGAAGGGTGTAATGCTCTTGTCAGATCTGTATGGGGGGCCTGTCTTGCTGTTATCAGAGTACTTCTAGTAAAAGGTTGGCTGTGAGCGCAGCCTCCACTCAAGACTTCTGCTTCCTAACACATGGCAGCTTCAGTCAGCAGTCCTCAATGCCAATTGGAAGTGGGGCAGACTAACCCTAACTGGCCCTCAGGGAGGTTTGTTCTGTTTGTTTGAGAGGCCAGAGCTATGGCGTGCACAGGGGGGAGGTTAGAGTGCTGACTATGGGAGCAGACCCCACTGCAGGGCCCTTCTGAAGCAATTCAGAGCAGGCTTGCAGGTGACAGCATCCAGGTGGGGAAGGGGCTGTCACGCTCCAAACATAACCTTCAGGGAGGTCTGCCTTGTTACTGCTATCAGAGCTCTTCCTGTAGTATGTTGGTTGTGGGTGTAGCGTCCACTAAAGATGCCCGCTTTTTAGCACACACCAGCCTCAGTCAGCAGTCTTCAGCATTGACCGAAAGGGACAGCAGAGAGACCTGAATTGACTCCCTGGGAGGTCTGCCTCATTGGCTTCAGAAACCTCAGCTATGGAATACTCAGGGAGGCCAGTGAAGTACTTACTATGGGAGGAGACTCCACTGTACAGGCCTTCTGTAGCAATCTGCAATAGGCTTGCAACCGACAGTGTCTGGGTGGGGGAGGTGACGGAACATTCCAAATGGGTCCCTGGGGAGGTCTGCCTTGTTGACTTTAGGGCAGAAGCTTGGTGTCCTTCTCTTTGTACATGCAGGGGCTGTGGTGGTTGAGGAAAAAGGCTTTTTCCCCCCCCCTGGGGCCAATACCCCAGTTCACAGCAGGCAGAAGCCCATGTGGTTGGGGGAGGGGTTGGGACAGTGGGAGAAGAAATTTTCCTACTGTGACTTGTTGATTTGTTGACTCTTGCCTGTCTGCAGTTCCCTGATGCTTTCTTCTGTTCCTTGATTCAGAGTTTCACAAAGTCAAGCACTGTTTCCATGCTGTATTTCTTGTATATTTGGGGGGTCAGATCAATGGTTTGTTTATGCCACCATCTTCCCAGAATCCCTTTATCATTTCTTGTAGGGCAGGCAGACTAGCAATAAATTCCCACAGTTCACGTTTATCTAGGAATTTCTTAATTTTTCCTTCATTTCTGAAGATTCATTTTGCTGGATATAGAATTTTTGGTTGAAAGTTTTTTCTTTCAGCACTTTAAAAACGTCATCCCACTCATTTCTGGTCTCCATAGTTTCTGATGAGAAGTAAACTGCTAGTTTTATTGAGGATTCTCTGAATGTAATGAGTTGCTTCTCTCTTGCTGCTTTCAAGATTCTCTCTTTGTACTTGGCTTCCAACAATTTGTTTAGTGTGTCTTGGTGTGGATCTCCTTGTGTTTGTCCTTTTTGGATTTTGTTGAGTTTATTCAATATGTAGATTCATGTCTTTTTTAAAATTTGAGGAGCTTTTGGCCATTATTTCTTCAAATATTTTTTCTGCTTCTTTTTCCTATTCTCTTCCAATGGAATTCCTCTTATGTATAGTTGGTATACTTGACGGAGTGGCAGAGGTCTCTTAGGCTCTGTTCATTTTTCTTCTTCCTTTTCTTTTTTTCCTTCTCAGACTGGATAATTTCAATTGACCTATTTTCAAGTTGGCTGATTATTTCTTCTGTATGCTCATATCTGCTACAGTAACCTTCTAGTTATTCATTTCAATTGTTGTACTTGTTAGCTCCAGAATTTCCATCTCATTCCTGTTTATAACTTGTCTTTGCTGATAATTTCTATGTGTTCATACATCATTCTCTTTCCTTTATCTCACTGAACATATTTGAGACAGTTGATTCAGGTCTTTGTCTAGTAAGTGCAATGTTTATGCTTCTTCAGGGACAGTTTCTGTTAATTTCTTATGTGAATAAGCCATCCTTTCTTGTCTCTCTTCATGCTTCATCATTTTTTGTTAAAAGTGGACATGTTAATATTATAATGTGGTAACCCTGGAAATTAGATTTTCTTCCTCCTCAGATGAATCAATTCATCTCTGGTTTGTGTTTGTTCTTCCGGGCTTTTGAAGCATCTCTGTCTCCTCAGGGTTTGTTTTTGTTGCTTTCTGTAGGCTGTAGCTGTTTGTTCATTTAGTGACTTTTATAAACTAATTTTTTAAAGTCTGTATTCTTCATCATGTGTTGTCTCTGTTCCTTTAGTGTGTGTTCAGCTAGTGTTTCACAGAGATTTCCTTTTTCCCAGAAAAAAAGGGGGGAGGGATAGAAGGGGGGAAAAACCTCCGACAGTCTTCGTAGATTGGCTCTGTGCTAAGGAACTCTTTCAACACTTAGCCAGGTCATTTGCAACATTTCCTTAGCCTTCACTTCTTGCTTGAAATGAGCCTAGAGATTAGTCAGAGGTGAAAGTTTAGGGTCTTCTCAGGTCTTTCCTGAGCAATGTGTCCTGCCCTAGGCATGTCCATGGCTTTCCAAAGTCCCAAGTACACACAACTCTTTTTAATGCCCAAATTTCCCAAAGGAACACCCTCCCCAGCTTTTCCTCCCAGAGTTTTCAACACTATTGTATGCCTCAACTGTAATCCTTTGCCCCAGGCTGCTGTGGGTTATTTATTTGCCTTACCATGTTTTCTAGGAATGCCCCCCACTTTTCCACCCTGAGTAAGTTTCAAGTTATGTGAAACAAAGACAAGTGGCTGCATCAGTCCTTCAGGTAGCCTCAAGACAGGTTAGATCCACCAAACACAATTCTTTGCATGTAAGGTCTGGTCTGGTCCCTCCAGAATCAGTGACAACGGTCCCACAATAGAAATGCAGGCTGCCGTCTTTAAGACCACTGCCAAACTGGGGGCATGGGGGAATGAGCAAGGGCAAAGAAAACTCCACAAAGCTTTATTACTGTTTTTAAGTTCTCTTTCTTTAGCATTTGGTTATTTGTTGTAAACTTTCGGCTACTTCCAGATTTGTAACAGACTTGAATCTGACAGCTTTTACCCAATTTTTTTTTTTTGATGTTTCTGTGGTGGAATCTTGGAGCTGCCTACTCTACCATTTTCACCGATATCATCCAGTCATAGCTATTTTAAAGTCCTTGTGTATTAGATCTATTATCTGGATTATTTAGGGGCCTTCCTCTGCTGTTTGTTTTCTCTTGATTATTGATCGTATTTTCTTGCCTCTTTGCAGGATTTTTTCTTGTAATGTTACAGAATTTTCCTTTTCTCGTGGTTTCAAAACTAGCATCTTATCCATGGCTGCATTTTTTTAAAATTATTGTACTAACTTTCACAGTTGAACTTGGGTGTCCCTACATATTCCCAATTCCCATTAACTGACTTTTCATTTGTTTTTTGTAGGTTTGTTTTTAGAGTAATTTGGAGCCCTGATGGTGGAGTGGTTAAGAGCCTGACTGCCAACCAAAAGATCAGCAGTTTGAATCCACCAGATGCTCCTTGGAAACTCTATGGGGCAGTTCTACTCTATCCTATAGGGTTGCTGCGAGTTGGAATCAACTCGACAGCAACAAGTTTGGTTTTTTTGTACCCCTACAAATGATTGATGGCATCCATGATATTAGATTCTTCCTTATTTCACTTTAACAAAGAACCTTATTTTCTAGTGTTTAGGGGCATTTGACTGTTGGGTTGTGTTCATTTCTGGAACTTGGGGCATTCTCTGCATATCTAGGCTCTCCATGTAGGTTTTATTTCTGTTCTTTTTTATTTTGTAGTTGTTAGTAAAATTTTTTTTTTGGATGCTGGACCTTGTGTAGATAAGAAGCGTAGAGGCTTCAGATGATATACTTACCAGAGAAAGTTCCGTTTTCCTCTGCTAGGCAAAGAGGGTCAGAGGCTATTTACTTCAATCTAATCAAGGATTTAGCTTGGTTGGGGCTGGGTTGCAGTTTTTATAAGAATCAATTCATCTCTGGTTTGTGTTTGTCCTTCTAGGCTTTCGAAGCATATCTGTCTCCTCAGCCCTAAAGATTATAAGAGATTCAAGTCTACCATCTGGAGGTTTTGCATTTAGATCATTAACCTCATGCTCCACAGAGCTCCCTAGAATAGCAAATGTGTCAAGGGTAGACCAATTGTATATCTGTGGCAAGACTTCCCTCTAGCAGGGCTGTCTTCTAAGGACCATAAGATTGTAGAAACTTCACTATGCTTTTAAAAGCCTCCTGCCCAGTTTTCCAGTCTTCAGCATCACCCTAGAACTCACCAAATGCCCTGTGGTGGAAAGCAAATTATCAGTTTGGGGCTTTTCTAAGTTTACAATTAGTTATGCCAACCCTGCATGGAAAAAGCTCCGCTAGTTTCTCTTTCCACTAGAAGAATCATTTTCCTTTGGCTAAGCCTGGTTCTCAACCCATATACAGAATTGAAAAAAATGAAAACATCCAGGATTATTCATCCAGAAGTCATTCTTATCTGGAATTTTTATTTAGTCTTGTTACTTCCACAGCTCTCCAGTGACTTTAAACATATTTCTGCAATGATTGTTATTGTTCCCTTCTTCCCCCAGTTATTGCAATAGGTGCAATGGCCTGGCAAACCTACATCCTTTTTGGAACTGGAAGTCCCACTGTCTCAATTTGCAAACCTTCTACATCACCAGCTGCTCTTCTCAGTCCCTTATGTTGGATCCTTTTCCTTCTACTGATCTCCAAATGTTGCACTGTACGGCCCATTTCTTAGACTGCTTCCTCTCTCTATCTTGATGCTCTCTAAGCAATCTCATTCAGTTCCATGGTATTAAATACTGTCCATATGCTGATGGGTCCCGAATTTATATCTCCAGCTCTAACCTATTTTCTGATCTCCAGGTTTGCATATGTGTTCTTTGCATCTCCAACTGGATACTTAAGAGGCATCTCAGTATTAACATGGCTCAATAATGATGAGTCCCTGGGTGGTGCAAATGGTTAATGCACTCAGCTGGTAACCAAAAGATTAGTGGTTCAAGTCCATCCAGAGGGGCCTTGGAGGAAAGTCTTGGAGATCTACTTCTGAAAAAACAGCCACTGAAAACCCTATGGAGCAGAGTTCTACTCCGTCACACATGGGGTCACCATGAGTTGTAATCGATTCAACGGCAGTGAGTTTTTTAAACTCATGACTATTGTTTCCCCTCCAAATCCACTTGCGTCTTGGTAAAAGCCAACACTAGCTACTCAGTTGTTCAGCCATAAACCTTGGCACCTTTTCCTCACACTCCATATCCAATCCACTGTAAACCTTCTGAGTTTCATTTCCAAAATGTATGCTGAATCTGACCAATTTCCACTGTCCTATTGCTACAAAGCTCATCTGAGTTGCACTTTTCTATCATCTAGGCTACTGCTAGTAGTTGCAAACTTCCTTTCTCTTCCTTCTACTCCAAAATCATCTTCATGGTAACTAGTGTGGTTGCTGGTTTCTAAAGGTTAAATCAAGTCATGTCACTCACCTCCCTTGCACAAAACCTTCTAAAGGCTTCTCTACTGTAACTAGAATAAGACCCAAACTCTATAAAATTATAGTCTATAAGGCTCTATGTGATCTAATTACCCTGCTTACCTCTTGGACCTCATCTCCTTTCTCATGTATATAGTATACCACTGTGGTGGTCAATGTTGTGTCAGCTTGGTTAGGCTATGATTCTCAGTGGTTTGGTAGACACTATGTAATCACCTTCCATTTTGTGATATGATGTGAGCAGCCAAGCAGTTTAAAGGGGAGTTTCCTTGGGAGTGTGGCCTGCCTCCAGTATATAAATGGATTTTCTGACAAAGCTCGCTTTGTTTCTTGACCCTGCACTCTTCTTGTCGTTTGGAACATAAGCCTGCAGAAGTTTCTGGCTTGCCGCTTGACCTCCAGATTTTGGATGCATCAGCCCCTGCAACCACATGAGCCATCAAAGGTCTTCAGCCTGTTGCCTAACCCATGGATTTGGAAATTGCCAGCCCTCACAATTGTGTGAGCCATTTGCTTGAAGTCAACTTCTCTCTCCATATATGTCTATATACGCTTCACTGGTTTTGCTCCCTGGAGACGCCAGACTAAGACAACCACCCATGCTGCTAGGCTCCAAACCCTCAAACTATCATTCTAACTCAGTAATCCTCTAACATGTCCAGATCATTCCTATTTCAGGACACTTGCATTTGCTGTTCCTTCAGCTAAGAACACTGCTGTCTCATCATTCTGATGTTAATGCAAATGCAACCTCCTAGAGATCTTCCATGATTGTCCTACTGGGCCCCTCTTCCACCACCATACCTCCCTATTACATTATTTCATTTTATTTAACTGCACTTAATATCTGAAATCCTCTTTTAAAAAATGTATTTATTGCCTGTCTTCCCCACAAGAGTGTAAGCTCCTTGAGGGCAGGGTCTTGTTTACTATTGTACACCCAGATCTTGAATTGCACTCTGCACATACTAGGTGTTTGGTATATTTGTTGACGGCCTCCTGCATTAACCTTTCTTGGATAGGGAATGTTATCCAATTTTGGTTTTCCCTCTCCTGCACCTAACAGTAGTGTGAGTATTGCAGAGACAATGTTAAATAAGACTGAGGACTCCATCCTCCCTACTGTAGTGCTAAAGATGAACCACTTTTTCTGACTGCCTCATCAATGAAACTCCTCTGGACAGTCCTGGCTGGCCAAACTCTGAACCAGTTCATTTTGGTTTGACCCCCTGCTGAGAATTTGCATTTCTACTGCAGATATACTGAATCAGAATCCACATTTTAACAAGATTGCCAGGGGATTCTGATTCAGTATATCTGGGGGGTAGAAATACAAATTCTCAGCAGGGGGTTGAACTGAAATGAACTGGTTCAAAGCCCTGGGGCCAAACACATTCTTAAAAAAAACCCAGGCAGTCCTGCCCTCTATCCCACACCTGAAGTCACAAATGGGAAGAACATTTTTACAATTGTCATTGGGCTGAAGGTAGAAAGAGCTGCAGCAATAGGGTTATGGTTTGGCATTTTCTCTCACAATACTTTGTACTTCCCTCAAAACGTAATCATTTTAATAGTCCCTACAAGGCAAAACTTCTAAAGACTTAAGAATTTCCAAACTCTAAGCAATTAAGCTTGAATAAAGATTCATTGTGGATATGCCCTAGTACAGTATTTTTCAAGCTTCAAGCTATGAAATCGATGTAGTGATCTCAATACCAGCATTTTACTTGTTTTAATGAAATTACAGAAAATATCAGCATGTGCTGCAGTACTGATACTTGCAGTAAATATTTCATGAATACGTACACCCACTTATATATGTATGTGTATGTACTGGGTTCTGCTATAAAATAATTTCTTACTATGGGTCAATGTTTTTAAAAAGGCAAGGTAGTCATTGGCCTAGAGTATTAGTTTCATGTTTTCATTCCATAAAAAAACAAAAAAATGCACACTCATAGAACAGAATACATGTATTTTAAGTTTTGACAGTGTTCAAAACTAAAGTCTAGATATTTAAACGAAAGTTTAACATGAGTATTATCTTGTAAGGTAATCTTTTCCTTTTAATAAATAACATACAAAAAGTGTGTTATTATTCCGGAAGCAAATCATCTCCTAACTCTTCATCAGCAAAATCATCCTCGTCAATCCTTTTTTTGGCTGCAGTTTTTGGTCTTTCTATTTGAGGGCCAAGTGGATCCACATAAGAGGCATCTAGGTTTGAAAACAGATTGTTACGTTAGAGCAATATACAAAAGCAAAGCAAATGTGAAGCAATTCGTCTTATAATCAAAACCAAACAACTCAGAGTGAACAGAAATGTTCTCCCAATTCATTTTAAATTTTGTTTGTATTTATCAAGTTCTTAATAATGCCCAGTTGCATGATTTTGTCATCTCACCAGTCTTCTTCAGCCCTGCTATGCCTCTAGGAACTGGGTAGGGGACACCAGCACTTGCCTATTTCTTTGTTACTGCTACTTTCATAAGGTTCATTTGTCCCAGGTAAAGCTCTTAGTTTGGCACTTAGTCGTTCACCTTTACTACTGGCACTACAGTTCTGGCCACTATCTGAAAACACAAAAATAAAAATGCATTTGTTTAACACTTTGAGAAAACATGACACTATATTACCCATCTTAAAGCATACTTATTTGCCAAGAAACTATTTCATTTGGAAGCAGACTTCCTATGGAAGTAATTTTTGTTTTACGAATTTAGAAGAAATCCCTCATTGGGAATCTACAGTGTAGATAAAACATCACTTAAGAGTGGTCTTTGTATGTACTCTTTCAAATGTGTGTTTAGTTATAGGTTTCCATTTTATAGATTCACTTGTGGGAAGTTAAGAGACTATACCCTATTATAACCTAAAAAAGAACAAATAGGAACTGAACAACAAACAAATAAGAAGTCCCGGAGCAGTTTGAGCTGTATCATCAGTTCATATCAAGGCTGGTGAGAGGCCCTAAAAGCACCTTACATGAAACACAGTGGGAGAGGCTGGCTAAGCTTAACCCAGGAGAGAACTGAGATTGTGCTATTACTTTCTTCAAACATTTGAAAAATGCTCATACAGAAGACGATTAGACTTGCCCTGTGTAGTATGAAAGATTTTGGTTCAATGTAAGGAAAACCTTTAAAAGAATAATGGCTGTCCAAATATGGAATGAGCTGGCACAGGAAAGAGTGCAATCTGTATCGCTGAAGATTTTCATACGGCTGAACAATAACATTGCTAGAAAATACTAGTAGTACTTTTAACCCTAAATTTCTATGATATCTTCTAAAAGAACCAATTCTCTAGTTCCATAGTTTTATTGCTTCCCTTACAATTCATGCAATGGTATTTTTTTTCTACTAAGGAAAATGCCGGGAATGGCAAATTGAAGAGCAGTGGCGTTGCATTCATTGTCAAAAAGAACACTTCAAGATCTATCCTGAAGTACAACGCTGTCAGTGACAGGATAATATCCAGACATCTACAAGGAAGACAAATTAACATATTATTCAAATTTATGCATCAACCACTAAGGCCAAAGTTGAAAAAATTGAAGACTTCTATCAACTTCTGTAGTCTGAAATTGATCAAACGTGCAATCATGATGCACTGATAATTACTGGTGATTGGAACGTGAAAGTTGGAAACGAAGAAGAATTGGTTGTTGGAAAATACGGCTTTGGTGATAGAAATGACGCCGGAGATCACGTGATAGAATTTTGCATGACTGACGCCTTCTTCGCTGCAAATATCTTTTTTTCAACAACATAAACAGCGACTATACACTTGGACCTAACAAGATGGAATACACCAGAAACAAATTGACTACATCTGTGGAAAGAGATGATGGAAAAGCTCAATATCATCAGTTAGAACAAGGCCAAGGGCCAACTGTGGAATAGAACATCAATTATTCATATGTAAGTTCAAGCTGAAGAAAATTAAAGCAAGTTCATGAGAGCCAAAGTACAACCTTGAGTATATCCCACCTGAATTTAGAGACCATCTCAAGAATAGATTTGACACGTTGAACACTAACAACCAAAGACCAGATGAGTTGCAGAATGACATCAAGGACATCATACATGAAGAAAGCAAGAGATCATCAAAAAGACAGGAGAGAAAGAAAAGACCTAAATTGATGTCAGAAGAGACTCTGAAACTTGCTCTCGAACACTGAGTAGCTAAAACAAAAGGAAAAAATGATGAAGTAAAAGAGCTGAACAGAAGATTTCAAAGGGTGGCTTGAGAAGACAAAGTAAAGTATTATGAAGACATGTGCAAAGACCTGGAGATAGAAAACCAAAAGGGAAGAACACACTTAGCATTTCTCAAGCTGAAAGAACTGAAGAAAAATTCAAGCCCTGAGTTGCCATATTGAAGTATTCTACAGGGAAAATATTAAATGACACAGGGAGCATCAAAAGAAGATGGAAGGACTACACAGAGTCACTGTACCAAAAAGAATTGATTGACGCTCAACCATTTCAGAAGGTAGCATATGATCAAGAACTGGTGGTACCAAAGGAAGAGGTCCAAGCTGGACTGAAGGTATTGGCAAAAAAACAAGGCTCCAGGAATTGATGGAATACCAAGTGAGATGTTTCAACAAATGGATGCAGTGCTGAAAGTGTTCACTTGTCTATGCCAAGAAATTTGGAAGACAGCTACCTGGGCAACTGACTGGAAGACATCCATATTTGTACTCATTCCAAAGAAAGGTGATCCAACAGGATGTGGAAATTATCAAACAATATAATTAGTATCATACACAAGTAAAATTTTGCTGAAGATCATTCAAAAATGGCTGTGGCAGTACATTAGCCATTCAAGCTGGATTCAGAAGAGGATGTAGAACCAGGGGTACCATTGCTGATGCCAGAAGGGTTCTGGCTGAAAGCAAATACCAGAAAGATGTTTACCTGTGTTTTATTGACTATGCAAAAGCATTTGACTATGTGGATCATAACACATTATGGATAACATTGCGAAGAATGGGAATTCCAGAACACTTAATTGTGCTCATGAGGAACTTGCACATCATGAGGCAGTCATTCGAACAGAACAACAGGATACTGCATGGTTTAAAATCAGGAAAGGTGTGCATCAGGGCTGTATCCTTTCCCAATACTTATTCCATCTGTATGCTGAGCAAATAATCTGAGAAGCTGGACTATATGAAGAAGAGTGCAGCATCAGGATTGGAGGAAGGCTCATTAATAATTAGAGATACACGCAGATGATACAACCTTGCTTGCTCAAAGTGTAGAGACTTGAAGCACTTACTGACGAAGATCAAAGACCACAGACTTCAGTATGGATTACACCTCAACATAAAGAAAACAACTGGACCAACAGGCAACATCATGATAAACAGAGAAAATACTGAAGTTGTCAAGGATTTCATTTTACTTGGATCCACAATCAATGCTCTCGGAAGCAGCAGTCAAGAGAAATCACAGTATTGCATTCGGCAAATCTGCTGCAAAAGACCTCCTTAAAAGTGTTAAAATGCAAAGATGTCACTTCGAGGACTAAGGTATGCCTGACCCAAGCCATGATGTTTTCAATCACCTCATATGCATGTGAAAGCTGGACTATGAATAGGGAAGACTGAAGAAGAACTGATGCCTTTGAATTATGGTGGTGGTGAAGAATATTGAACGTACCACGGACTGCCAGAAGAACAAACAAATGTGTCTTGGAAGAAGTACAGCCAGAATGCTCATTAGAAGCAAGGATGGTGAGACATCGTCTCACATACTTTGGACATATTATCAGGAAGGAACAGTCCCCGGAGAAGGACATCATGCTTAGCAGAGTAGAGGGTCAGCTAAAGGAGGAAGATCCTCAAGAGGTGGATTGACACAATGGCTGCAACAGTGGACTCAAGCATAACAATGATTATGAGCTTGGTGCAGCGCCGGGCAGTGTTTTGTTCTGTTGTACACAGGGTCCCTATGAGTCAGAACCAACTCGACTGTACCTAACAACAACATGGAAACTTCATCTTTAATGACAGTAGTCCTCCCGTTTGCACCAATCGTTTCTTTTCTGAAACAAAACAAACAAACAACCAAACCCAGTGCTGTCGATTCCGACTCATAGTGACCCTAGAGGACAGGGTAGAACTGCCCCATAGAGTTTCCAAGGAGTGCCTGGAGGATTCGAACTGCCGACCCTTTGGTTAGCAGCCGTAGCTCTTAACCACTATGCCACCAGGGTTTCCCTTCTTTTATGACTGTATTTCATATTTTAGTTTATTGATACTTCTGGGAATGAATTAAAACAAGACAGTCTTCAAAATCCCCAGTTTTAAGGGTTGGCTAGTGGAACCAAAATTCTAAGTCCTTTCTGGGTTCACATCAAAAGTATTACCATTTTCCTCCATCATGGATGTTCCTGGAAAACAAAGCCTCTCAATTTAATGCACTGAATATGACCAGTCTTCCAGTATGCTTTTTATTATTTTGTTCCTCTCTAATTTTTTGTTAGAATTAATTTTTTTTTTTTTTTTTCTATCCAAAAGTATAAATGGGTGTCTTTCAAACTGCTTAAGTGAGCTCAGGCCAAGAAAGTTAGAGAGCCACTGCTCTAGCCAATATTTATTTTACTTCACTTTTCCTATAGACATAAGAGCCCTGACATCTGCTCCAGGTACCCAATGCCCTTTTGAAATGCTGCTGTATGATTCCCAGTCTGAAGGGTCCACATCACGTGGAAAGAACAAACTTTTACAAAATGATCTCCTTTGAAAAACTTCAACTGTCCAATTGAAAAAATATAAATACATTTTTTAAAAAAGAATTTCCATTATAAAGACCAGTTGAGGTAAATTGTGACCACTCGGTTTCATCATTTTCATGAAGGAATCTTACCACACATAGGCAGATGCACATGGATCAAGAAAGCATTTGTAGGTCTGGGGGGAGGGGGACTATGCCTAACAAAACATTTCATTTCAATATAGCAACAAATAACAATTCCTATCTCCTAGAGGGAATGTGGAAACCCTGCTGGTGTAGTGGTTAAGTGCTACAGCTGCTAACCAAAAGGTCAGCAGCTCGTAATCCACCAGGTGCTCCTTGGAAACTCTATGGGGGCAATTCTACTCTGTCCTGTAGGGTTGCTATGAGTAGGAATCGACTTGACAGCAATAGGTTGGTTGGTTAGAGGGAAATTAAGGAGTGCTTTTTTTTCAGTGGGGCAGTGGTTAAAATGATCAATTGCTAACTAAAAGGTTGGTGATTTGAAACCACCAGCAGCTCCTTGGGAGAAAGATGTGGCGGTCTGCTTCCGTAGAGATTTACAGCCTTGGAAACCCTATGGCGTCACTATGAGTTGGAACTGACTTGATGGCAGTGGAATGGAGTGAGAGGGAAATTAAACAAACAAAGAAACAAAAAAACGTTGCCATCAAGTTGATTCCAACTATAGACAGAGTAGAACTGCCTCATAGAGTCTCCAAAGAGCACCAGTTCATTCGAACTGCGGACCTTTTGGTTAGCAGCTGTAGCACGTAACCACTACGCCACCAGGGTTTCCAAAAAATAACAATACGTTCTGAAAAATAAGATTTTGGAGATCCATTTATCTGAATAATTATTTTATCAAATAACATTAAAACTCCCCAATGATACTTTTATAAAAAAATCTTAAGAGTCACAGAATTTAGAGTAAGCAGGAACCTTGAAACTAATCCATTCCAGGAAAAAAAAGAACCACCCTATAGAAAAATGGACAAAGAATACAAACAGGTAATTTCTAAGGTGAACATACAAGTGGCCAATAGACACATAAATATGTTCAACCTCAATCTTAGAAACGTTGAGTGAAAAAAAGCAAATCAAAACTCTACATACTAAATGATAACCATTTTTACAAAGTTCAAAACAAGAAAAATTAAATATGTTGTTTACATATATGATAAAATTAGACATGAAAAAGCAACGAACTGCAAAATACAAAACTCATCATAGTGATTACCTGTGGAGGGAAGGGATAAGGAAGGATGGCACAGGGAGGTGCATTAGTGATAGTGATGTTTGTGGTGTAATGAATTACTTCATGTGGCCCTTCCATCCATAGTCTTTGTACCTCCCACTAAATGACTGGGTGGGACCACGCAAATAAGATGGATGAACCCTAACAAGGGTATTGGTCAGTGCTGCTATCCTGCTAGGCTTAAAATGAGGCAGGAGTGGAGCATGTCTTTGGACCCAGGATCCCTGAGCTGAGAAACTCTCTGAGCTGAGAAGCTGCTGGAATCAGGAGACTGATTAAAGAGAGGGCAAGCTTTAACACTGAAGATAGAGAGAGGCTGTGGCACAGCAATGGCAGCAGGGGAGACCTGCAGGAGGCAGTGTGGTGGGCTTCCTGGCCCAGAGAGCGAGAAAGATTCAGCACCTTTGGGCAGGAGGCCTGCTGGTGGAGTAGGGTGCCTCTGGGCACTTGGGGGAGCTAGGTTTGCCACAGAGTTGGAGCTGAGCGCTTTCAGGCTGAGGCTTACTGGCAGAGTAGGGTGCCTCAGGACACTTATCTGCAGAGCTAAAAGAGGTTTTTAACACTTGCCCCAACAGGTCAGAGGCTGAGGGTCTGAGAGAGCCATGGCTAAGAAGAGTCTGTCCTGATTAAAGAAATGTATCCTGAGTTGTAATCTGTTACCTGAATTGTAATCTGTTACTTCCCTAATAAACCCCGTAACTGTGAGTACTGTCTGTGACTTCTGTGTGGCCATTGCAATGAGTTACCGAACTCAGCAGAGAAGTAGAGAATGTCGTGAGAGGGATAGTTGGTGTCAGAATTGGTAAGGATGGCGGAGAGAGGAGGCATGTCTGACCTCTCTCCCACAGAAATCAGCCTTGGGCTGTTGATTTTGATTCTCCCTCCCCCTTGTGAAGTTAGAGAAAGTCAGAAGCCCCTGCCATACCCTTTCTACAATGTTCTGCTTCTGATGTTTTATGATGGGTTCATGAATATGCTTCATAACTTAAATGAGTTACATATTCTATTGTATGCATCAAATATTACACAATTTAAACATTCAAGTAATTCTGAATGTAAGATGATAAATTTAAGATTCCATTTCGCTTAATAAAATGGCCAAAATTCTTAAAGGTAACAGGTTAGGAAGTGACATGAATAAGCTTTCCTAGTAATTTGGCAGTATGTGTCAAAAGACTTCAAATTCTGCATACTTTTATATTCCTGAGAAAATCTTTACTAAGATAAGCATAAAATTATTTAATGTCAGAGAAAAATGTACATGATATAATGGAAAACTAAGAAATCGGGTGACTTTAACCATCATCCATATTTTAAAAATACACACATATACATATACACACTCACCTCTCAGTGTGAGATTTTTGAGTAACTTTAGTTTCTTCCTTTTTATCTGAATGTTCTACATTTTTCTATAATACACTAGTCACTGTCAAGAGGATTCTGGCTCATGGCAACCCCATGTGTATCAAAGTAGAACTGTGTTCCATATATTTTCTACAATAGGCATTATTTTTTTTTGTAGTATTTTGGGAAATTCTATTATCTTTATGAAGTCAAAAGGCTCTTTTGAGAGAATCATATGATACTTCAAGCCCATATTAAATAGATTTTGACCCTGGTTTCTCTCACAGAAACCTCTTCAATATACTGAGCAGCACAGGGGAGCCGTCTCCCTTACCCCCATATTTACTGAGTTATAACTGACGTATGAAACAGCACACATTTATTGTGTAGTTTGAAAGGTTTTGTGAAACCATAATCGATCAGAACAATGAACACATTGATGACTCCCAAAAGCTTCCTTTGCCCCTCTGAAATTCCTTCCCCCGAGCCCTACTCACTCATGCACCCCTCCCCCTCCATCCCCAGGCAGCTAGTTTAGTTTGTTCACTCTCGCAAACCTGGCTTCTTTCACTCAGCAGAGATTGAGCCTTGTTGTTGCATATATCAGTAGTTCATTTTATTGTTTTTATTTTATTCATTTTCTCCCCTGTATAGATATGCCACAGTTTGTTTATTCATTTCCCTGTGGATGGCCTTTGGGTTGTTTCCAGGTTTTGGTATTTTAAGTAAAGTTACTATGCATATTTGTGTACGAGTCTTTGTGCAGATATATGGTTTCATTTCTCTTGGGTATATGCCTAGGAGGTATATGCTTAGGTCGTATGGTGGGTATGTTTAAGAAACTACCAAACTATTTCCTGAAATGATTGTGCATTTTGTATTTCCATCAGCAGTGAAGAAGTTCGGTTGCTCCACACTTCACAATACTTGGTATGGTCAGGCTTTAATTTTAGCCATTCTACTGGATGTGTAGTGGTATTTCATTGTGGTTTCAACTGGCATTTCCCTAAAGACGAATGATATTGACCATCTTTCCATGTGCTTATTTGCCATTATATACCTCTCTGATGAAGAGTTTATTCAAATCTTTTGCCCATTTTTAAAAAACTATTGAGTTGTAAGAGTTTATTTTTATATTCTAGATACAGGTTCTTTTCTGGTGTTTTGCAAATATTTTCTCCTACTCTGCCTTCCCTTTTCATTCTTTCGATGGTGTCTTTTAAGGAGGAAAAGTTTTCAATTTTGATGAAGTTCAATTTATCCATTTCCTTTTAACGGGTCATGCTTTTGATGTTGTATCTAAGAAATCTTTGACTAACCAAAGGTCATGAAGCTTTTCTCCTATGTTTTCTTCTACAAGTTTATAGTTTTCAGTTTTACATTTAGCTGTATGATCTATTTTGAGTTTTTTTGCATTGTTTAATTTTATTTTTAATTTATTGTGCTTTAAGTGAAAGTTTACAAATCGAGTCAGTCTCTCATACAAAAATGTACTCTTAGTTGCTCTCCCCCTAATAAGTCAGCACAGTCCTTCTCTCCACCATGTATTCCCCGTGTCCATTCAGCCAGCTTCTGTCCCTCTCTGCCTTCTCATTTTCCCACCAGACAGGAGCTGCCCACATAGTCTCATGTGTCTACTTGAGCCAAGAAGCTCGCTCCTCACCAGTATCATTTTCTATCTTATAGTCCAGTCTAATCCCTGTCGGAAGAATTGACTTTGGGAATGGTTCCAGTCTTGGGCTAACAGAAGGTGGGGACCATTACCTCTGCGGTCCTTCTCGTCTCAGTCAGACCATTAACTCTGGTCTTTTTACGAGAACTTGAGGTCTGCATTCCACTGCTCTCCTGCTCCATCAGGGATTCTCTGTTGCGTTCCCTGTCAGGGCAGTCATCTGTGGTAGCCGGGCACCATCTAGTTCTTCCAGTCTCCGGCTGATGGAATCTCTGGTTTATGCAGCCCTTTCTGTCTCTTGGGCTCATACTGACCTTGTGTCTTTTGTTCTTCATTCTCCTTTGCTCCAGGTGGGTTGAGACCAATTCATGCATCTTAGATGGCCACTTGCTAGCGCTGAAGACCCCAGACACCACCCAACAAAGAGGGATGCAGAATGTTTTCCTACTAGATTTTATTATGCAAATTGACTTAGATGTCCTCTGAAACCAGACCCCCATCCCTGCTACTCTGGCCTTTGAAGTGTCTGGTTTATTCAGTAAGCTTCTTTGCTTTTGGGTTAGTCCAGTTGAGATGACCTCTCTCGTATTGTGTGTTGTCTTTCCCTTCACCTAAGATAGTTCTTGTCTATTATATAATTAGTGAATGCCCCTCTCCCTCCTCAACCTCGTAACAATCAAAGGACATTTTCTTCTGTCTTTAAACTATTTCTTGAGTTCTTGTAATACTGGTCTCATACAATACTTGTCTAATTTCACTCAGCATAATGCCTTCCAGATTCCTCCATGTTAGGAAATGTTTCATGGATTCATCATTGTTCTTTACTGATGCGTAGTATTCCATTTAGTGAATATACCATGATTTATTTATCCATTCATCCCACTGATGGGCACCTTGGTTGCTTCCATGTTTTTGCTATTGTAATCAGTGCTGCAATGAACATAGGTGTGCATATATCTGTTCAGGTGAAGGCTCTTATTTCTCTAGGATGTATTCCAAGGAGTGCAATTGCTGGATCGTATGGTAGTTCTAGCTTTTTGAGGATGTGCCAAACCAATTTCCAAAGTGGTTATACCATTTTATGCTCCCACCAGCAGGGTATAAGTGTTCCAGTCTTTCCACAACCTCTCCAACACTTACTATTTTGTGTTTTCTGGATTAATGCCAGCCTTCCTGGAGATGGAATCTCATTGTAGTTTTGATTTGCATTTCTCTAATGACTAATGATCATGAGCATTTCCTCATGTATCTGTTAGCCTCTTGAATGTCTTCCTTGGTGAAGTGCCCGTTCATATCCTTTGCTCATTTTTTAACTGGATTATTTGCCTTTTTGTTGTTGAGTTTGTGCAGTATCATGTAGATTTTAGAGAACATACATTGAATGGAAATGTTATACCTAAAGACTTTTTCCCAGTCTGTAGGTAATCTTTTTCTCTTTTGGTGAAGTCTTTGGGTGAGCATAGGTGTTTGATTTTTAGGAGTTCCCAGTTATCCAGTTTCTCTTCTGGTGTTTGTACATTGTTAGTAATGTTTTCTATACTATTTACACCATGTTTTAGGGCTCCTAGCATTGATTCTATTTTTTTCTCCCATGATCTTTGCTGTTTTAGATTTTATATTTAGGTCTTTGATACATTTTGAGTTAGTTTTTGTGCATGGTGTGAGGTATGGGTCTTGTTTCATTTTTTTTTTCCAGATGGATGTCCAGGTATGCCAGCATCATTTGTTAAACAAACTGTCCTTCCTCCATTTGACTGACTTTGGGCCCTTGTCAAACATCAGCTGTTCGTATGTAAATGGATTTACGTCAGGATTCTCAACTCTGGTCCGTTGGTCTATGTATCTGTTATTATACAAGTACCAGGCTGTTTTGACTACTGTGGCATTATAATACGTTCTAAAACCAGGTACTGTGAGGCCTCCCACTTTGTTCTTTTTTTTCAATAATGCTTTACTTATCTGGGGCCTCTTTCCCTTACATATGAAGTTGGTGATTTGTTTCTCCATCTCATTAAAAAATGTCGTTAGAATTTGGATGGGAGTTGCATTGTATCTACATTTTTACAATGTTGAGTCATCCTATCCAGGAGTAAGGTATGTTTTTCCACTTATGTAGCTCTCTTTTGGTTGCTTTCAGTAGTGTCTTATAGTTTTCTTTGTATAGGTCTTTTATGTCTCTGGTTAGATTTATTCCTAAGTATTTTAACTTCTTGGGGGCCTACTGTAAACAGTATTGATTTCCTCTTCGACGCTGTCTTTGTTGGTGTAAAGAATCCAACCAATTTTCGTATGTTTATCTTGTATTCTGATACTCTGCGGAACTCTAATATTAGTTTCCTTGAGGATTCTTTAGGGTTTTCTATGTATAAGGTTATGTCATCTGCAAATAGATATACTTTTACTCCTTCTTTACCAATCTGGATGCCCTTTATTTCTTTATCTAGCCTAATTGTTCTGGCTAGGACCTCCAGCACAATGATGAATAAGAGTGGCGAAAAAGGGCATCCTTGTCTGGTTCCTGTTCTCAGGGGGAATGCTTTCAGTCTCTCTCCATTTAGGATGATGTTGGCTGTTGGCTTTGTATAAATGCCCTTTACTATGTTGAGGAATTTCCCTTCTATTCCTATTTTGCTGAGAGATTTTATAATGAATGGGTGTTGGATTTTGTCAAATGCATTTTTGGCATCAATTGTAAGATCATGTGGTTCTTGTGTTATGTTCTATTTATGTGACGGATTACACTGTTTTTGTAATGCTGAATCATGCCTGCATACCTGGTATGAATCCCACTTAATCATGGTGAATTATTTTTTTGGTACCTTGTATTTTACTGGCTAGAATTTTGTTGAGGATTTTTGCATCTAATTTCATGAGGGACATAGGTGTGTAATTTCCGTTTTTGTGGTGTCTTTACCTGGTTTGGTATCAGGAATATGCTGGGTTCACAGAATGAGTTTGGGAGTATTCCATCTTTTTCTATGCTCTGAAATACCTTTAGTAGTGGTGGTGTTAACACTTCTCTGAAAGGTTGGTAGAACTCTCCAGTGAAGCTGTCAGGGCCAGGGTTTTTTTTTGTTGGGAGTTTTTTAATTACCTTTTCAATCTCTTCTTTTGTTATCAGTTTATATAGTTGTTCTACCTCTGTTTGTGTTAGTTCAGGTAGGTAGTGTGTATCCAGAAATTTGTCCATTTCTTCTAGGTTTTCAAATTTGTTAGAGTACAATTTTTCATACTATTCTGTTATGATTCTTTTAATTTCAGTTGGGTCTGTTCTGGTATCATCCATCTCGTTTCTTATTTGGGTTATTTGCTTCCTCTCCTGTTTTGTCAGTTTGGCCAATGGTTTATCGATTTATTATTTTTTTCAAAAAACCAGCTTTTGGTCTTGTTAACTCTTTCAATTATTTTTCTATTCTCTATTTCATTTAATTCGGCTCTAATTTTTATTATTTGATTTCTTCTGGTGCCCAAGGGCTTCTTTTGCTCCTCTCATCCTATTTATTCAAGTTGTATATACTTCTTTGATTTTGGCCCTTCTTTTTGGATGCGTGCATTTATTGCTATAAATTGACCTCTGAGCACTGCTTTAGCTGAGTCTGAAAGGTTCTGAGGAAGTGTTTTCACTCCCACTGGATTCTCTGATTTTCTTTATTCCGTCGTTAATGTCTTCTATAACCCAGTTATTTTTGAGCAGGATATTGTTCAGTTTCCAAGTGTTTGATTTCTTTTTCCTGCTATTGATTTCTACTTTTATGGCTTTATGGTCAGAGAAGATGCTTTGTAATATTTCAATGTTTTGGATCTTGTTAAGGCTTGCTTTATGACCTAATATGTGGTCAATTCTAGAGACTGTTCCATGGGCACTGGGAAAGAAAGTATACATGGCTGCTGCTGGGTGGAGTGTTCTGTATATGTCTATGAGGTAAAGTTGGTTGACTGCGGCATTTACATCTTCTGTGTCTTTACTAAGCTTCTTTCTGGATGTTCTGTCCTTCAGTGAAAGTGGTGTGTTGAAGTCTCCAACTATTATTGTGGAGCTATCTCATGTTTCAATGTTGTTAGAGTTTATGTATATTAAAGCCCTGTCATTGGGTGCACAAATATTTAATATGGTTATATCCTCCTGGTACACTGCCCCGTAATTATATCGTGTTCTTCCTTGTCCTGTGTGGTGGATTTAACTTAAAGTCTGTTTTGTCAGAAATTAACATTGCCACCCTTGCTGTTTTTTTTTTTTGCTTGATATATTTTTTTCCACGCTTTGAGTTTGTTTTTGTCTCTAAGGTGTGTCTCTTGTATTTAAAATCCATTCTGCCACTCTCTTTTTATTTGTGCATTTTGTCCATTTATATTCAGCGTAATTATGGATAGGTTTTTTTTTTTTATGAGTTTAGTGCTGTCATTTTGATGTCTTTTTTTGTATGTGCTGTTGACAGTTTCTTTTTTCCACTTAATTTTTTGTGAATTATATATTGTATTTTCCTCTTACTTGTTGTTGTTCATTTCGTTTCTGCTGAGTCTTTAGGTTTTTCTTGTTTTTTTTTTTTTTGATGTGTAGGGCTGTTAATTTCCTTTGTGGTTACCTGTATATTTACCCCTATTTTTCTAAGTTTAAACCTAACTTTTATTGTTTATATCACCTTGACTTCCTCTCCACATGAAGATCTATGAGTACATTTTTTATTCCCTCGTTATTGTTTTAATGTTGTCATCTTTATACATAATGATATCACCGTTTCCCTGTTTTAAGTGTTTTTTTTTTTTTAATATTGGTTCATTTTTGTGATTGCCTTATCTGGGTTGAGATCTGGTTGCTCTGTCCTGTGTTCTAGTCTTGGGTTGTTATCTGATATTATTGATTTTGTAAACCGAGAACTCCCTTTACTATTTCTTCTAGTTTTGTTTCGGTTTTTATAAATTCCCTAAACTTCTGTTTACCTGGAAATGTCCTAATTTCGCCTTCATATTTGAGAGACAGTTTTGCTGGATATATGATTCTTGGTTGGCAATTTTTTCCCTTCAATGCTTTATATAAGTCATCACATTGCCTTCTTGCCTGCACGTTTCTGTCGAGTAGTCTGAGTTTATTCTTATTGATTCTACTTTGTAGGTGACTTTTTGTTTATCCCTAACCACTCTTAAAATTCTTTAACTTTGGTTTTGGCAAGTTTGATTATGTCTTGGTGACTTTCTTTTGAGAGCTACCGTATGCGGGGTTCGACGAGCATCTTGGATAGATATCTTCTCATCTTTTACGATATCACAGGGAAGTTTTCTGCCAACAAATCTTCAACAATTCTCTGAGTATTTTCGGTTATCCCTCCCTGTTCTGGTACTCCAATCACTCATAGATTATTTCTCTTGATAGAATCCCACATGATTCTTAGGGTTTCTTCACTTTTTAAAATTCTTTTACCTGATTTTTCTTGTATGGATTCAGCTCAGGTGTCCAGGTAGTTGGTCATCAAGTGTGTGTTACCGGGTCTGTCCTACAGTCTTAGAGGGGCAGGGATGATCGGTGTAGGCACAGGTATCTGCTTGCAGCAGGAAGGTCACACTCTGAACAAGGCAGGAGGTGACAACCATCCCCGAGTGTGAGAAAAGTACGTCCATATTCCCTACAGTGCACAGGTGTGTGGGTTCTGAAGCCGGACCATGGGCACCCAACGCTTTTGGTTGTAAGGACTGGGAGGCACCACTTATCCTTGGACCTCTGTCGCAGGTGACTAGGTGACGTGGGTGGAGCCACCGGTCCTCAGGCCCTTGATGTGGGTAGGTGAGGACCCTGTTTAATAGGCAATGTGGTGTCAAACATCAAAAACCCACCTTTCTACCACATCGCTCAAACAGTTGATGTCAGATCTCAAGCACATACACATTCTGCCAATAACGGCCTAATCTCCGGAAATGCGCCTGCACAGGTCCATGCAGGGGTGAAAGCTATTCAAAGTCCATGGACTGTTTGTGCCTGGACAGGAGCCGCTTCTGTCCTGAGTGCCCCAGCTTAGTGGAGTTGGCAGATTATCTTTTCCTCCAAATGTTAATTCCTCCAAGGCTGGAAGAATGGCTCAGAGCACTCAGCAGGACCTATCTTGGTCTCTGGGAAATCGACAGCCACTGAAACCAGCTTGGGGTCTGGAACATGGTAAAATAAATGCAAGTACTTAGCTTTTGCCTAGAGCACTGTTATTCTCTGGTTCTGGAAGTGTGAGCAGACTGTGCAGCTTCCTATCTCTCCTGAGGAAACCGTGTCCTACCCCACCATGGTTGCTCCTGGGGATCGTGTCTGAGGGGCACTGTTTCCCACTGAATCAGGTCTGGCCAACTCCTTGCCGCTTCTGAACTCTCTCTCTCTTGCCTTCACTCAGTCCGATTTCATAACTTTGCTTTTGATGTTCAGGACTTCTAACCTGTCATATATATAATTGTTTCACTTGCTTTTTTAGGTCTTTGTTGTAAGAGGGCTCACTGGAAGCATCTGACTACTCTGCCATCTTGGTCATGCCTTTGAATTAATTTTGTATATGATGCAAAATATGGGTCGAGATTAAATTTCTTGCATATGGCTATCCACTTGTTCCAGCACCATTTGTTGCTTTTTGCACCGCTGTCAAAAATTAATTGACCATATATGTTTGGGTCTATTTCCAGACACTATATTTCTATTCTATTTCTAGACACTATATTTTGTTCCACTGACTTATCAATGAAAAAAATTTGGTATCTACCATTTCTGAAGTCATATACAACACCTTTGATTTCCTTGCTTATTGTATTTTTTTTTTTTTGCCTCTTACTAGTTTGGAAGTTATACATCTCATTTCTATTATTTTAATACTTACTAATTATTTTAGGCATTTTAACATGTACATTTAAGTTAACTAAGTCTAAAATTCACCATCCTTACTTTCCTTCCAAACAGTATTTCTTCAAATGCTTTAATTCTTATCACCACCACTCACATCCTTGCCTTAAATTCTACTGTTGTCCAGGATTAAAAAAAAAGGATTTTAGGTTTACATTAATTAAAAAAATTGACAATTTAGATCACTGACATTATTTTAAATATTTAATATATGTTTAGATTTAATGGTGTATTTCGCATTTTACTTCTGGCTTTTTCTTTTTTTTTAATGAGGATCTGTTGGTTAAAAGATCTTCTGAAAATGACTTTATGATGCCCTCATTCTTGAAGTACACAAGCCCAATGGCATACAATCCCAAGTAACAGTTATTTTCTCTAGGCACCTTAAAGACATTTTGATATCTTCTGGCTTCCATGTAGATGTTGAGAAGTCAGCAAGAATTTCTCTTTCATATTTTGTAATTTGACAATGATGCACATAATATTACTTTATTTATTCCACTTGAAATTTATTTCGCTTCGTAAATGAGGATTTCATCAATTCTAAAAAATTCTTAGCCATTATCTTCTTGATTATTGCTCTCCCCAGTTCTTTCTAATTAAATGTATGTTAGAACTTTTCACTACATCCTTCATGTCTCTTAACTTCTCATTTTCTATCACTCTGACTCTCTGTGCTGCATTCTGGGTAATTTCTTCAGCTATATCTTCCAGTTCATAAACTCTCTCCATCTGATCTAATCTGCTCTTTAGGGTTGGCAAATTTTTTCTGTGAAGAGACAGACAATAAATATTTTATGATATGCATGTCGTATGGTCTCTGTTGCAATTACTTAACTCTGACATTGCAGCAGGAAAGCAGCCAGAGACAATAAAGGAGTGAACATGGCTGTCTTTCAATAAAGCTTTATTGGAACAAGTGGTAGCCTGGGCAGGATATGGCTGCAGTTTGCCAACATCTGCTTTAAACCCATCTATTGACTTTCTAATTTAAATTGTATTTTCATTTCTGGAAGTACTATTTGGCTTTTTCCAATCTGCCTAGCCATTTTTATAGTCTTCTATTCCTTTGTCATACTTAGAATATGCAAATATTACCCACTATGTGAATCTGATTCCTGAGTCTAGATAGTTTGAGTTTGGACAGTGAGTATCTTAAAACTGCCATTACAAAATACCACAAAGTTGGTGGCTTTAAAGAACAGACATTTATTGTCTCCAGTCTCATGGCCTGGGTGACTATGGAATGTGACCGTGTTAATAATGACAGTTAAACATCCTGACAAAGTGAATTCCTGATTTATTTTCACAGTGCTATGTTTTAGCCACCTCTTCTATCCTCAGAACAGGTTAGACCCTCTTGTCATATTACCAAGTTCCCAATCTTGAGACTTGGGAAAAAACCTCACAAAATTTCTGCTTGGTAAGAGATTACATCTGGCCTTGACTGATGTTTTTACAAGGCAGCTCCTACTAAGAAGGTGACCTATTTGTGACATTTGAGAATACTACAGGTTTTAAATATGAGAAGCTCTTTTTTTGTGAGAAAGTGAGTTTTATAACACAGGCTCTATGCAAGAAGCAAATGAAGTAAGGTTTGGAGGCTGACTACATAAACTTTCACCATATATTCTCGTCAAATAAAAAATGCATTTAGCTTCCAAAGGGAGACAGTCATTGCTTATTTAGAAAGAATACAGTCAAGAGCATGAAAGTGTTTTAGAGTGGTAGATAAATTGAAAGCTGAATTTTAAAAACTGCAAAGAGAAGACTAAAAGCAATGCACTTCATTTTGTTATTACTTTGAACAAATTATATGCAGAGATTTTATCAGATTAAAAGTCAGTGATTTTGCAACATTAAGTACATAATACATTCACATGAGTAATGAAAATAAGAAAAAAACACAAATTAAAAAAAAATCTTTAATACTACCAAGATATTTAAAAATTCTAATGAGTATTAATTGTGCTGCTACTCTGCACCCTAAGCTGTTTCACCCATGATGGAGGCAGAAGCAGCCACAGCACGCAGTCTTTAGAGGTACTTTACAGTCTGTCTGGGGGACTCTCCTTAAACATTTACTATTAATTACAATTCCCGTGATGTCACACTATAACACATTTTAAAAACCCAATAAAAATAACTTCTTTTCCTGAATTTTTCTCATTTTATTAATTTCTCTATGCATTTAAATGAACATTATTTTGTTTAGAGGAAAGTGAAAAGGAAAATCTCACTGTGTAATTGCCATTACTCATTATGCCCTACTTGCAAATAAGACTGTGTCTCAGAAATTCTATCATCTCTGGAAGCTGTTATATGAAATGATCTAAGGCTTTGGTGCTCCCAAGCCCCCTGAAGATCAGACGAGAAAGTACGACCAGCATCTCATTCCAGAGGAGGAGAAGGGAGCCTGCAATAATTGCAGCAGGGGGTATAATTTTAGAGGGGATGGCTTGACCTGGGACTGTCTCCAGGTAAGCATTTATTTCCAATGTTTCCTATCATAAATACCATCAACATGTCTGTACATAATTCTGTCTGAATCTGATTTTATCTTTAAAATAGGTTCTTATCAGGGGGTATGGACATTTTAAAGGTCTTGATAAACATTACCAAAGTGATTCCCAGAATGGGACACCACTTTAAATTCCCACCAGCCATGTTTAGTTTATAAAGAATGCCCATCTCATCTTATCCTTGCTATCCCTGAAAACTATTCTTTAAAAAAACTTTTGCTTATTTTATAGGTTAGTTTGCATTTCTTTCACTATTGGTTAGTGAATATATTTATCACCATACATGAAAGAAAAGTTTATATCCTCTTCTCCACTTCCCAGTAGCCTACTTTACTGTTAAATCATTGTAATCTGATTTTTACCTCCAGCAGTGTACTGATGCTATCTCAGTTGAAAAATCAAATAGCCTTTTTAGACTTGAAGGTCCACTAATTACTACATAACTCTTTGACATCCTCCTGCTCTTAAGCCAGGAAGACTATTAACTGTCCTCTATCAGTTTCATATTTTTTGAGAGTGCTATCCAAATTGAACCTTCTAACAAATTTTTCCCATTCCTCTAAATATAATTACAAACATAGTGGACCTTACGCTTTCAAATATCTTCTTAAATAATTCTCTTTTGGTGGGTTATAAGCTCTGATTACATTATCCAGTAGACATTTTAAAAAGGTTATTTTTTGCCTTTCTCTCTTCCATCCCCGAGGCGATACTCAATTTAGCACCTTCTAAGATACAAAAGGTCAGCAGTTCAAATCCACCAGCTAGCTACTCCTTGGAAATCCTACGGGGCAGTTCTACTCTGTTCAACAGGTCGCTGTAAGTTGGAACCAACTTGATGGTACCTCACAACAACAACAAGATGCAATCTGAGGGCAATGGTGGTTCAGGGGTTCTATGCTAGAGACTTGAGTTTGATTCCAAGCAAGTGAAGCCTCATGTGCAGCCACCACCCATCTGTCAGTGGTGATTTGTGTGCTGCCGTGATGCTATATGGTCGCTATGAGTTGGAATCGACTCAACAGCAGTGGGTTTTTTTTTTTTTTTTTAATGATGCTTTGTACTGAGTACAAAGGCCTGGCAATCTACGTCTGAAAATCAGCCAATGAAACCTTATGATCCACAACCAATCATAGGGATGATGCAGGACTGGGAAGCAGTTCCTTCTGTTGTGCATGGGGTCACCGTAAGTCAGGGGCCAACTCAATGGCAGCTAATAACAACAAGATAACAAGATGTAATCACTAAGAAAAATCTACTCACATTCCATAAACATGAGAAAATTTTTGTTTACACCTGAAGATACTGAAGAGCATCAGACCACACCTTTGAGACCTTTAGCATGAATCTACTGCCAAATTTACTTCTAGTATTCTATAGCCTGACGCACAAATGACCTAACCTCTTATTATGAGGAAGCTGATCTTCTTTTGCCTCTGCCCCTTTCCAAAGTTATGGGGCAGCATACCAAAGTACCCTCCTTATTGGTTTCCCAGGGCTGCCATAACAAAGTACCATAAACTGGGTGGCTTAAAACAACAGAAATGTTTTCTCCCAGTTCTAGAGGGTAGAAGTCTGAAATCAAGGTGCAGCATGGTTCCTTCCTTCTTGAGGGCTCAGAGAAAGAATCTGTCTATGCCCTTCTTCTAGCTTCTGGTAGTTGCAGGCAATCCTTGGTATTCCTTGGCTTATGGAAGCATTACTCCGGTCTCTGCCTTTGCCGTCACATTGCATTCTCCTTGTGTGTCCTGTGTCTGTGCCCTTATTTCCCTACACTTATAAGAATACTAGTCACTGGACTAAGACCCACCCTAATCCTGTATGACTTCGTCTTAACTTAATCACATCTTCAAAGACCGTATTTCCAAATAAGGTCACATTCACTGGTTCTGGGGGTTAGGACTTCGACATGGCATCATCAACACAAATGACATAATCATCATGTAATTTTAGACCTTTGAAAATTTCAGCTCATTCTTACACTGCCAAAGCTGCGATTCTTAGCTTCACTTCACCCCTCACCTATTTCATTGATCTAACTGATTACCCAACAAAACAGCTAATGTGAATAGGTCAAAAATGGAAAAGTTGACCTTCTGAGCTACCGTAATAGGCAACACTCAACTGAAGAGAGGGAAAGTCTGTGGAGGGAGTCAGTGAAGACGTGAGCAATCAGAGAATTGATTCAGCAATGAAAGAACCAAAGCATAAATGGGAGAATTAGTCCTAGCAAACATGACAAGAAAACAGGGAAAAGCAAGAATGAAGATAGAGATTTTAAGGCAGCAAAGAAGGGACTTGAAAAAAAAAAGTCTAGAAAAATGAGTAATCACAGGAGTCCAAGTGGATACATTACAGCTAAGCTCAAGGCTCCAGAGGGACAAAGACTATCATTTATTCTATTTTGTATCCCAAATGTGTAACTCAGAGCCTGGCATATAAAGAGGGTAGAGAAGAAGCTGGAAGGGAGTTGGTGTTCACTGAGAACCCACTTGGTCAGGAACTTGACAAATGCCTCTTTGCTGATGTAAAGGCAGAAAGGTAGAGAGGAAAAAAGGGGATAAAAAGAACTGATAGAGTATGTATGTATATGAATACAAAAAACCAAAAAAATCAAACCCGTTGCTGTTGAGTCGATTCCAACTCATAGCGACCCTATTGGACAGAGTACAACTGCCCTACAGGGTTACCAAGGAACAGCTGGTGGATTCATACTGCTGACCTTTGGGTTAGCCGTCTGAGTTCTTAACCACTGTGCCACCGCATACATACATACACACACATACGCGCACACCCCTGTAAAACTTTGTGACTGGATTTCCTGTGTTTTTAATAATTTGACTCTGACTGCAATTTTAAAAGAGGAATTTCACAAATGTTTTATTAATAGTAGCATTACTGGAATAAATATTCAGGTTTCTAAGTTGGTAACTTCGAAAACCAACACTCATTTGTATATATATTTTCTAACATATTTGTTTCAAAAGTCATTTTTTAAAAACTTCATTGTCAGACAGTGGTACATTTGTTCATATTTATCTTCATGACCCTATCGCAATAGGAAAAACACTGAAAATGACAACTCAAAAGTCATATGTCTAGAAGAGGTAATATGGATCCTCATATTATATGTGGACACTAAACTGCAGGTACTTCCATGTATTCCTTTTGACAAATAGGAACAATAATAACTGCACTAACCTATACTGGGCCGCTGCCATGAATTAGGAACTGCTTTAAGTTGTTCCTTGTTTGTGACACCATCAAGGCCCAGCAAAACTGTGAAAAGGTATTCTAATCAAAGAACTTGCTCACCCTTAAAGTAACACTTTAATTTTTAAAAAATAAAACACGGTTACAATATACTTTATAAAATAGATGTTCCTCAAAAAGTTGACTGTAAAGTGAATTTCGCTTCACTGAGTCATGGTATCCCAGTGAATTTCATTGTAAAATTCTTTTCATTATAAAATTAAGAGATACATTCTAATAGGAAAAGTTCACACCCAAGACATAATAAAAAACAAACTAAAAAATACAGCAAACCATTAAAAATCACAAAAAGTAAAGGAAAAACAATTTTAAAATGAAATCTTAGTAACACAGTACCCAAAATAAGTCACAAAATGCAACTATCATGCTGAAGTAGAAAATGCTGTACAAGAAATGGCATTCTCCTGAGTGAACAGATACACATGGGAAGGAGATGTGTTCTGTGGCTTTCTTGCCTTTTAAATGCCCCAGTGCAACAAGAAGGAGTATAGTTATTCTGCTCATCTATTTTATTCATGGACACTATATTGTTGACTACCAAGACTCTGAAACCATAGAATATACCTGCACTTTTGGAAGCTTTCAGTATGGCTTATTTTTACTTATTTATTTTTCTGAATTGACTGATGTTTTGGGACTGAGCTGCATTTCCACTTCAAGTAGTTAAATAAAACAAGCTCATTTCATTTCAAGTTAATTGTATAAAAACAAACTCAAATGCTGAAAATTCTGCAATGAATACTGAAAATTCTAAACCAGGCACTATTCCTTTTCAACACAATTTGTATAAAATAGTAATAATAATTTGGTGTTGTTAGGTGCCATCAGTCAAATATGACACACTGTGACCCCATGGGACAGAGTAGAATTGCCCCACAGAGTTTCCTAGGCTATAATCTTTTATGGGAGCAAATCTTGAGGTCTCTTCTCCCTCAGAGCCACTGGGTGGATTGGAATTGGTTAGCAGCTGAGCCCTTAATCACCAACATTCATTCAGCATCCAGTATATGCCAGGCATTGTGTTAAGCACATTCCGTGGATTGCTTCATTTAATAAAACTGTCTTACTGAAGCTTTAGAAAAGTTACAAGTCACTTTTCAAAGACAGAACACGAAACAGTGACAGAGCCAGGGTCTGAGGCTGGTGGCTTGAACCAGAGCCTGGATGACTACAGAGGGTCACATACTGTGAATGTGGATGTGGTGGAATGGTAGTTGCTATCTTTTTATACACCCTACAACACATTATCTCATTTAATATAAAGCAGTGGTTCCCAGGAACAGCAGAATCAGCATCACCTGTGAGCGTGTTAGAAATACAAATTCTTGAACCCTATCACAGACTTACTGATTCAGAAACTCTGGGGTTGGGATTCAGCAATCTGTTTTAATAGGCCTTTAGGTAATTCTGATACATGCTAAAGTGAGAGAACCACTGGTGAGGAAGGGAGCTGAGGTTCAGTTATCACACAGAAAAGATTACAGGTAGTCCTCGGTTTACAAATGCCCACCTTACGTACAACTCACGGTTCGAACCAGCCCCTCTAAAGCCTATTATATTAAAAATGTGAGGTATATACAATGGCTTGTAATAACAAACATGGGCTACTTTGGGATGTTGCTTCAAAACATTATTATTATTATACTGTATTATTATGTTAAAGATGTTTTAGTGTAGACAAACATTGACTAAATGATGTTAGACATGAACTGTACCTGTTTCTACTTATGTACAATCGACTTAAACACAGATTTAGGAATGGAACTCGTTTGTAATCCAGTGACTACCTGTACTATATAAATTAGCAGCAAAGATAAGGTTTCTATGAGGTTAGTCTGATCCACCAAAAAGACCAATTTTCAAAGGCTCGCATGCATTTCAGAGATAGCTGTTATATAAGTTAATAATTCTGATGTATTAATTAAAATTCTGTAGGGTCTTGTCCTAGGAAATACTTTAAAAATCTAGTTGTAGGCACTCTAAGAATGTGAGATCAATAAATCTGCATTTGTTTGACCATATTATACTAGCTTAATTAAGACAGGCCTAACTTGGATTCATATAAAAGTAACTGCCCCTTTCTCCTACCTGAACTGTGAATCTAATCCAGATAGGAAACAAACAAACAAAAAACCTGTTGCTGTTGAGTCGGTTCTGACTCATAACAACCCTACAGAACAGAGCAGAACTCCCCTATAGGGTTTCCAAGGAGAGGCTGGTGGATTTGAACTGCTGACCTTTTGGTTAGCAGCCTGAGCTCTTAACCACTGTGCCTCCAGGGTGACCCAATATTTCCATGTTAAAATATAAATGTGACTGTCTAGATCTCACAGGTTAGAAGTGGAAGACAGGTAAGATTGAGGATACTTTTGACACGTAAATTTGTACTGGGAACTCCTGAACAGGGATATTATAAATGGATCAGTGAATGCTGCCCACCAAGCAAGAATGACTGGTGTGGTGATGGGTGGGGAGGAACACAGAGGCGAGGACAGGTAGGCATCGATAATATGCTATACTGGGCCCTGGGGTGGGGCCCCACAAGGCAGAAGGAAGGAGAAAGAGAGAGAAGAATAAACAATATGGCGCTTTCCTGCTTTGAAGCCTGAGAATGGCCTTGGTGTAGCCTATGCCAAAAACCAGAGGAAGGAGACAAGTGTCGGGATGGCACTAGCAACATTCACCAAAAGAGGAGCTCAAACCTGGACTGTGAGATGAAAGTGCAGAAGTCTGGGATGACACGCAGTTCCAAGCGTCAGGAAGTAAGGAATAAAAAGGTAAGCAGTAGGGAAAAAAAAAAAAGAAAAAAGCATACCTGGAAGGGACTGTTTAGCTCTTTACACTTGTGCCAAGAGAACCAAGTAACAAGAAACTCTCCTTGTAAATATGCCTCAACAGCATGCAGTTTCTACTCCAAAATCCCCTCTTGTGAGAATAGAGTTCATTTGTGCATGAGGATTGGCTGTTTGTGTTGGACTGAAATGGACCAGATGGGAGCAATGAAAATTGGTAAAAGAAGTAGTAGTGAGGGAAGGCCAAGACCAGGGGTGAAGTTTTCTCAGAAAGACCTCTCTTTTATGCCTTGGTATCAGATCCGGGGCAACCTTACCTTTCATACATCATCAGTATTTGCTTCACTGACCTAGGACTTAACTTTGGAGGACAATTCCAGCTCAGGTGAAGCCCTCTCATTCTGTTTATCAAAGACTCTTCCTGTTAGTTCTGAGGCACATATGATTTAAAGAGTATGTGTGAAAGGTGGAAACCCTGGTGGTGTAGTGGTTAAGTGCTACGGCTGCTAACCAAAGGGTCGGCGGTTTGAATCCGCCAGATGCTCCTTGGAAACTCTATGGGGCAGCTCTACTCTGTCCTATACGGTCACTAGGAGTCGGAATTGACTCGATGGCACTGGGTTTGGTTTTTTGTTTTGGTGTGAAAGGTGGAAGCCTTGGTGGTATAGTGGTTAAGAGCTATGGCTGCTAACCAAGAAGTTGGCAGTTCAAATCCTTGGAAACCATATGGAGCAATTCTACTCTCTCCTACAGGATCACTATGAGTTGGAATTGACTGGACAGCAATGAGTTTGGTTTGTGTGTGTGTGTGGAAGGTTGCCTTAAGAAGCTATCCATTCATGTCAAAGGATCTGGTACCCAGCGGCCTCTGAGGCACACCTCACTGCTTTATCTGAGAGGCAGACATCTGAGTCTGCTGTGGGACACTTTCTTGGAGTGGTACGCTGGAAACTGTGCCTTTAGTCTCCGGGACAGCATCAACCTATTCAATTTTTAAGGGAGGTTCCAGCATCTCATTAGGAAGTCAGTCCTGAATCAGGTTTTAAAGGTGAAGACATCTGGGTAACTCAGTCTCAGATTTAGTGGTTAACACTGGCAACATTTCATTAACTTAAATATTACCCAGAGAAAGCTCTGTGAACTTAACCTAAGGTTGCTGATGTTTTGGAGGGATTCATTGGTTATACTGAAATTAAGATTTTCAAAATGAAGTTTAAGATTCTTACAGGGTGGTAAAGCTGGTTCTATAATTTTATCAGATAATTAACAATTCCTTAGGGGTCACTCAAGATGATTATCTCCTTAAAGGAACACTCAATTTCAAGACAGCTCATATCAGGTATTTCTGCTTTCTATGAGTAAGGTAGCAGCATTGAGTTGGTCTGGTAAATCTTCCGAAGTTTCTTTTAATTGACGTGCAATGCCTTCTCTGTTGACTTCTTGGTCGTAACGAACATTTTTGGTATAGGTCCATGATTCCTCATCTATAATTCCGTATTCCAAAAAGCTGTGAAAACCAAGTTTGGTTGCAACTTACTTGGTGGTAATACCTGAACTCACTGGGTATAAAACTTGACCCGATTTGAAGCTATCTACCTTCGATAAAGTCATTATTTATCCTTAGTGTGAATATTCATAAGTTTCACTTTATTAATGAGAAATATGTGCTACATGATATATGGCTACTGCACATGCTACTTTTCTAAATTCCAAAAAAATCTGAATTCCAAAACACATCTGGCTCCAGAGATTTTGGATAATGGGTTGTGGACCTGCATAGCTTTCTCTGGCTTATGGAGAACTGTTAGACCCGATCTCTCAGACTCAGGACTCAGCTAAATCCAACCCTGGAGGGCCAAGTAAATAGATTAGGTAGGAATTGGTGGTGGTGGTGGGGTATTAGGAAATGAGGACACATCTGGAGACTGAGAGACAGTAAGGAGATAGTGATGTCCCTGGGTGGTACAAATGGTTTGTACTTGACTGGTAACGAAAAGGTTAGTGATTCAAACCCACCTAACAGCATCGTGGAAGAAAAGGCCTGGCAACGTGCTTTCATAAAGATTATAGCCAAGAAAACCCTATGAAGCAGTTCTACTCTGTAACACGTGGAGTTGCCATGAGTCGCTATCGACTCAATGACACAAGATAGCAGTAACAAGGAGATGGCAGAATCCATAATGAAGGGGTGAAGAGACAAAATTTCTACTCATTGATGTGGCAGAGTTTGTTTTGGACTGAGGTTCAATGCTTCTACTAATTTTGCAAGCTCTGGCTAAGCGCTCCTGTAGACTAAAGGTAAACAGGTCAGTCGGTGAGATTCAGTTGGAGAAGCTGGATTGATCCCTGGAGAATCAGGTGGTTTGGTTAGAACTAGATGCTGCTGATTGTAAGCACCTAAACATATTCACAAAGCAGTGCTCTAAATTCAAGAAGGAATCTTTGTTTCAACTGTAGTTTCTATTCCTAGGAAACGTGCATTTCTGTCACTCTCAGCAGCATTAGAAATATGTCTGTCTTTTAAGTAGATTCTAATTGCTGGAGCACAAGTACCATGTCTCATCCATTCCTATGTTCTTGGCATTTAGCATAGTGCCTGGGACATGTTACGTATCCAACAAATGTTGGATGAGTGAATGAATGAAATGGTGAGTGAATGAAAGGCCTACCTAACCTAGGTCCTAACTGCGAGATCACAAGCACATGTAAGAGATGAGGTTAGGACCTGGGTCACATGTGCATGATGGTCTCACGTGTCAATACTGGAGATGGTAAGCATATTTACAGATCCCAACTTAGCACTGTTTTTCAATTAACTTCAAGACCACTATATTTCTACTAAGTTTAATTTATATTATCCCCTGAAGCATAGAAAGAAGGCAGATTTTGTTTACCGGGGAAGAAGGGAAGGAAACTTAAAGTTTCTTAGTAAGTAATGATGTCACAAGTCATAGAAGCAAGGAATTTCAGAGATGCAAAGGACTTTATAAGTCACCTGAAGTATACAGCACTTAAACGGCTGGCCAAAGACATATGGGACTAGAACCACGTCTCCTAACTTTCCCAGACGAGCGCTAGTTCTACACTACAAATGGGATGAAAGATTCTTGACTATCAGCATTCTATAAGACCATCTTACTTCTCATGGTATTTTCTTAAAGCGAAAATTTAAAAAATGTTAACACAGTAAAATCTCATTACTATGTCTTCTATGATAATCTTTTCACATAAGCTTATTTATTAATCAGTTGGCAGAAACAGAATAGTTATTCGAGAACTAAAAATCTCACAACATATACAAACACTCATTTACATATCAGACTGACTGCTTACCAAATTAATTAGAGTAAATGAGGTTTTACTGTGTACAAAGCCAAAGAATAAACAGATAAAGGACACTGCTGCATAATTTTAAGGTTCTTCTAGAAGTCCATGCAGTAGAAATCTGTCAAGTCCAGTAATTCAAGGTAACAGGAACTACTTACCACTGCCAGCACTTCCCTCTCTTTTGCTACGGGAACCTCCACTGCCATTTCTGCCAGATTTTATGCGCTAGAGTAATACGAAGACAGGGTTAAAAGAATAAGCAATGTTACTTCAAACTGAATAGAACTAAAAACTGATTTTAAAAGTTAGTAATACTGTACCTCTCTTAGGATTCACCAGTCTTATTACCACTTTCCTAAAACCTGGGTTCAAATTTATTATTACCCAAGAACTCACTCCACAGGAAAAAAGACTGAGTTGCTTTGTAAGCAAAGGTTTCAAAGCATGCCCTAAAAGATCTTGGATAGTCCCTCTTACAGAATATTCAAAATGACGATGTAGTTGAAAAATGCAGTATAAGCTTTGCTTACATAAACAACTGAAAAACCTAGTACAGTAAATTTTTCCTGATGTGAAGATTCAAGGCTTAAACACAGTTTAAGGGTGATGGAAGACAAGAGGAAGAGAATCTGTCAAAGGGATATTTCCTACACTAGTCACAATCTCTAATGGTTGGATCTGAAATATTTTTTGGAAAAAATATAAACTAGCATTTGAAATTCAACATTTAAAATAAAGGAACTATTAAAATCTTACAAAATAACTAAGATCTGTTAGGCCAACTACTTTCTTAGATGAAAACCCACCTTTAAAACATAAAAAATATCTTCAAGCTGTGATATTTGCAGGTTTGTTTTTGCATTTTATGGTTATTTTGTGTTCTAAGTATTAGAATTTATGTATTAACACTGAATCTGCCTCAAGTCATACTTCCAAATTTTCATATGTATAATGGTTTTATTGCCCACAGGATAGTTAGTGGACAGAAATAGACATCTTTTGATAAATATTTATTCTATTAATTGAATTAAAACACCTTAAGGTTGATATTTTATTTAAATTTTCAATAATGTTAGCATAACTTCATATTTAATTCAAAGGTAAATAAACCCCTTCGACCTTGACAACTCTCCAGATATTTATAAATTATTAGATCATGGATGAGGTTACTGACATTGTGGTCTGCTAGAAAGAAAAATTCCTTTCAATAATTTAAGGCTCATTTCTGTAAAGTGAAATGCTCTCCTCAAACTTAGGACTTTCAAATATATGTAAACATACTCAAGTTTTTTTTCTTCTGTTAAAAAAGGAACCTTTCTTGAAACTTTGTTCTGCCATAGCCTCACCAATACCCTTGCCTTCAGAGACAAAAAATCTTAAAAAGATGTAATAAAATAAGAATTTAAACATCGGAAGTCTGATTTTATTTCAAAGCTGAATTTTCATCTATGTACAGATTGGTCATTTCCAGCATACATTAAAGAATTATGCAGTGCTAAATAATTATTATTTTTTTCTAAATAATTAGAACTAATAAAAACAAATGCCCATATAACTTTTGAAAAATTTTCAAATCAAACATGTAACAGATCTTGCAGTAGCCATAAATTTAGAATAGGACATTTTAGGAAAGTGAGCATTTTTCATGATCATTACATTCTTTACTCCCACTAGACCTGTTCTTTGCCCTCATACAGAACTTTCCAATCCCTTGACTCTCATTCACCTTCTCCTAAATAGTCTCAAATCTTCACTTTTTATCCCAGCCTAGAATCCACCACTTTAAATACACTGACATCAGTGCCTTCAAGTCCCTCGCCTGCCCTCTTGTCGTTCTGGATGGATTCAATAGCTTGCCTTTTTCCTCTCCTACTCCCAGGACTATGTGCCCTGCTGGAGAAAAACCACATACCACATAGACCGGTGCCAGCCTCAAGTGGGCCTCCCCACTGCTTGCCAGTCCTTCCACATATGAGTTCCTGGTCAGATCCAGCTCACATCTTCAACATGTTTCTAAACACATTTTATCCTCTTCACTTTGGGCAAATTACTGCCCCTCCTAATCCACTGGTAAAAAAGGCAGGTTTCTTACTCAACTACCTGCATTTCCCTGAATATGCCAGCCCTCTTCCCTAGTGAATTTATTCAGGGTATCCCCTATGTCTGCAATGCCCTTCCTCATCTTCTTCACAAATTCCTACAGGTAATCCTGTAAGGTTGGGTGCTGTCCTCATCTCAAGGGAAACTTCCTGTCTGTCCCAATGGGGCTCGTTCAGTGTGCTCATCAGCGCTCAGAGCCCTCATCACGCCGGATAACCACAGTCTGCTTGTTTACCTTTCTCCTTCCTCACCCTCCTGTAGGCCGAAACCAAACCAAACCCATTGCCACTGAGTCAATTCCGACTCAGAGTAGAACTGCCCCATACAGTTTCCAAGGAGGACCTGGTGGATTCGAACTGACCTTTTGGTTAGCAGCTGTAGCACTTAACCACTATGCCACCAGGGTTTTTTTTTATCCTCTCTTCCAACTGAATACCTGTTTGCAGTTCAAAACCAATGAATTCACCATAAACAGTATGAGTCCCTTTGGGGCTGTAGCAATGGCTTTCTGTGAAACTTACTACTACTTAAAAACAGAAAAGGCAATTTCAAAAGTAAAACCAAAGCATTTATCAAAACATTCATTTGATAAGGTTCTAAGTTCAAAGAAACACGAACTGTAAAGATTCAAGGTTTTACCTCTCATATAATTTACGTTATATAGGAATCAACTCGACGGCACTGGGTTACTGGGTTAGGTTTGATCACTAATGTTTTCCAATAAGATACAACTTCTTCCTTAGTAGATGCAAAGGAAAGCCCTCCAGGGACAGAGCTGTGCTCCCACAACTTGGAATTGCCTGTGGACAGATCAGACTTCAGGATTCAGCCCACTGTATTCTGGAGCTGGCCTGTGAGCTGGTCTTGCCCTTCAAGTGTGTGGTAAGAAGAAAAGCGGGCCTGAGGAACTACAACCTTTCGTGGCTAGGTAGAGTAGGAGCAGCCGGAGAGGTAGGAGGAAAACCAGGGAAGTAGGGTGTGTGACAGAGGCTGAACAGACTGCTGCTGCATCAGGCAAAGTAAAATGAAAAAAATGTCCATTATTTTTATAAGACAGAGGTGATCAATCTCAGGTTAATTTTAGCTAAATGGAATGGAAGGAATCAAGATTAGATTAGTTTGAAGGGTGGGGGCGTGAGAAAATAAATATCAAGTGTAGATAACTTATTGTAGATATATGGCTGTGAGGAAAAGTAACTGCAGCAGGAGCAGATCCAGATTTTGTGGGACCTGAGATTATACAGGACTCCCTTGGTGGTGCATATTGTTAATGTGCTTGGCTGCTAACCAAAAGGCTGGAGGCTGGAGTTTACCCAGAGATGCCTATGAAGAAAGGCCTGGTGATCTACTTCCAAAAAACCAGTCATTGAAAACCCTATGGAGCACAGTTCTACTCTGCAACATACAGGGGCGCCATGAGTCAGAGTCAACTTGACAGCAATTCGTTTGGTTTTGGTTTTTGAAAGCTTATACAATTTGGGGGGAGCCTTCTGAAGGAAAAGAATACAAAATACAGAAATAAAAATTTATTTATTGCCAATGCAAATAAGGGGCCTGATACTTAAGCTCCCTTAGCTGCACTGTCAATCCACTTCTCTGTGGCAGCAGACACATATGTCGAGAACTATTGGATGTGGCTCTGCTGGAGCCAGGTCCTGTCTTCTATTGATACATTGACACATAATTCTACCTCAGGATCTAGCACAACCCTAAATGCCCTTTAGGAGCAGGATACATGTTAGTGAGATAATAAACATAGTTCTATTAGTGTTCTAATTACATGATATATGAAGACTTGGAATAGAAGTACTTATTCTATCTTCTCAGAGTTTAAACACTTGAAAAAGTTCACAGACATTCCTACTCATTTTAGAGTGATGTGAGATAAGTCCTGATGGTAGGTAAGACTGGAAGCATTGAAACAATGATTGATAAAAAGGATTCTCATCACATCGATTCTAAAATGTGAAAGAAACAGCCACAGGATGGAGTATGGAACAAAAAAGTGATGTAGATCTGTGTTTACTGACATGGAAAGCTGTCCATGCCATGTTGTTGAGTGGTGAAAAGCAGGTTATAAAGCAGTTTTTTGTAAAATCCCAGTTTTGTAAGAAAAAAAACTATTCTTATATACATGTAAAAATGCGTGGGAGGATATATACCAAAATCCTAAACGTGAGTAATCAAAGATGGGATGAGTGATTTTCACTTTTTTAAATACATTTTTATTGAAACTAAAAAAAAAAAAAAAATTATCGAAGTAATTTGTCTGAATATGAAAAAAGATGGTGTTCCTATTCTGAACAAAGTATGATGCCATTTCCATTAAAAAAAAATGAGTTACAGAATACAGAAGCAAAGTAGATATTTGTAAAAATAATGGAACATATTAATGTTCGGAGAGAAAATAAATATTTCTTCCCTTTAAACCTACTCTTCAATATGAATAACACCATAAATGTAATACATTACTCTTCTAGAACTGGAATAAAATCAGAACCTTTACAAGTTAGATGGACCCATACAGATCACTTGGAACTGTGCAACTCACAGTGAAGTCTGAAAACCACTGGTGGCTTGCAAACTGTTACCTCTCTGTGATGAGATGAGTATGGAAATCAAGAGGAAGCATTTGAAAATGTCCAGCAATTTGCACTGCCAAGCATTCAAGTGCATGTTCATTTTTCTAGAAATTTGTTTTTACTGTATTTTGACAAAGTATTGGTCAGTGACAGATGAGAAAAAACTGCTTCACCACAGACACTGTGAGAAGTACTGACCTAGCAGACTATCCTCATTTTACAGCTAACGAAAATGAGGCTCAGGAAGTGACTAATGGTCAAGTCAGGAAATAGTCCTGTCTATCATACTGTGCTACTTCTATCATATAATAATTGGATTTTTACCCACTGGAATGCGGACAGTTACTTGTTACCCAGTTAAAGATTCTTAAGAAAACTAGCTGTGTCTTAAAATTCAAGAGAAATAAAACAGAATTTAAAATATCTTTTAGTGGCTTCAACTCCAAAGAATTCAGAAGCATGGCCTTTACATCCTGGCATCAGACCTCTGCTCACACTTCTTCCCCCCCACTCCAAACTCCAAGTGTCCAAGTCATACCTACTCCAAACACTAGCTTCTCCAAGAACTAGCCAGGATCCCCTTGTGTGGGGCCAAATTCCTCCACCTCTCAATTCCTGCAGCTCTTGATGGTCACCTCACATGCCACATCTCTCTTTGAGCTCTATGGCAGAATAACTGGGGTTCATCTCATTTGCCATCATGCTGTGAGACCTTGAGCACTATGCCAACTCTTCTGCATCACTGTATCTTCCATGATGCCTAGTGTAACCACTGCACAAGTAGATTTTAATACATATTTCTGGAGTAAACAAACTAAGAAACTAACACAAGGCAATGCAAGAAAACGCTTGAAATCAATGGCCTTTAAGAAAAGAAGTGAATGGCAATGTTACCCTGGAAAACATAATCAATGCCCAAATCAGTACAAATTTGATTCCAAGGATATATACTATATTCAGTACTTTTTTTGTGTGTGAATTTTGTAAATGCAATGTATACAATGTGTAAGATCATCTGGTAACTTCTATTGCTTATATCAACTTTTTTGAATTTAGAGTTTTTCTGCACATACAGGGTCACTACGAGTCGGAATCGACTCGACGGCACTGGGTTTGCTTTTTTTGGTTTTTGTATACATGCAGTCCCCGGATTATGAACGAGTTCCATTTCTAAATCTGTCTTTAAGTTGACTCTGTATGTAAGTCAGAAAAGTTAGGTATGGCTCTTATTTAATGTCGGTCAAATGTTTGTCTTAGTTATAATATATAGTGTACCTCTCTATGCATAAAAAACATCACAGGAACACTTTCAGATACACTAAAGCATCTTTAACATAATACAGTAATACTAATGTTTTGATATGCGTCATAAAGTAGCACCCATTTGTTATTATGAACCATTGTATGTACCTCCAATTTTTAACATAAGCTTTACGGGGGCTGGTTTGTAACTATGAGTTGTACATAAGTCGGACATTCATAACCCAGGGCTGTCTGTACTTAGTTTAAAGCCAAGCCTTTATGAGACCTTTCTACTGAATATCTTTCCTTTCAAGAAATATAACCAAAAGAACTTCATTTAACTAGGTTATATACTTATTTTCACTTTTAGTAATAACTGAAAATTCAGGAGTAAATATATTTTATATTAATTTTGAATGTCATATATCTTGTAAATGTGGCCAAATGAAAATATTTTTTGAAATTCTTTGCTGATTTTTTGAGAGAAAAATGGCAAATACTGATTCAGCATTTGCCTATTTGAATATTCTGAAAATTTAGAAATTTGATTTTAAAATTGGCATTATTATACTTCTATTTTTGAACTAGCAGATAACTTTCCATGTTTTGTAAATA